>NW_022196905.1:199796683-199946098 GCF_008632895.1 Mastomys coucha
CAATCCAGCCTGATATAGCTGTTTCCTGAGAGGCTCTGACATTACCCGACTAATACAGAAGTAGAGGCATACAGTTATCCATAGGACTGAGTGCAGGGTCCCCAATGAAGAAGCTAGAGAAAGGACCCAAGGAGCTAAAGGGTTTGCAGCCCTTTAGGTGAACAATATGAACTAACTAGTACCCTCAGAGTTCCCAAGGACTAAACCACCAACCAAAGAGTACACATGGAGGGACCAATGTCTCCAGCAGCATATGTATAGTAGAGGATAGCCAAGTAGGTTATCAATGGGAGGAGAGGCCCTTAGCCCTGTGAAGGTTCTATGCCCCAGTGTAGGGGAATACCAGGGCCAGTAAGCAGAAGAGGATGGGGTAGTGAGCAGGGGGAGGGGGAGGGAACAGGGGTTTGTTCTTGTTGTTCTTTTGTTTGTTTGTTTGTTTGGTTGGTTGGGTTTTTTTTTTTTTTTTGGAGGGGAAACTGGGAAAGGAGATATTGTATGATATGTAAATAAAGAAAATATCTAATAAAAAGAAAAAGAAAAAAAGAGGAAGGAAATGCTCTCTTGAGCATCTTAAGATTTTGCAACATCCTTAGCTAGTATGGCTATAACACTTACCAAGTTTAGACAACCTTGACTGTCTCTGTTATAGCCATGAAGGAGAAGAGTATCTATGAATATTTTCTAAATATATTATTAACAGTTTGGTTTTGATATAGAAATTGTGTTATTAAAAAAAAAGTCAAGTGTTACCCTGAGAATTACATGGAATAGGTAGCAACATTTTCCTTGAAATGACTTGCTCAGTTGGCAGATACTGGACAATACTATCAAGAAAGCTCTTCAAATTGTTACTTAAAATTCTTATCCCAGAAGAGGATGCTGAGGGCAATGGCTTTGCAGACTATTCTCAGAGAAAATCCTCCCTAGACAATAGCTGATCTCATCAATGGTTCCTCCAGTTAGCAGTAGCCCCAGGAGGCTCTTACAAGCTGTCTGAGACAGCTGGCCCTTAGACTCTGGAGTCTCATGTTGTTCAGAGAATTGTTCCTCCATGACTGGAAAGTAGGAAGTCTCTCAGGCCTTCATTAACAGTCAATACCTGAAGCCTTCTGTAGGAAACCACAGGGAGCATCACAGTGCTGTATCCAGAATCAGTATTCCAGATTTCTCAAAGTTGTTTAGATTCTTTGAAGCCACTAGACACTATAATACCTCCGAGTGTATGCAGCACAGATCATTGTCTCTGTTATCTTCCTTCACGTCTACAGACGTTATTCAACCCAGAGAAAGATTTTTCCCATGTTACCCCAGCATTTTCTCAAACTGTATAAGTATTTAAGACACCAATAATCCTCAAACTTTACCTTCTCATAAGGCACAGTGACTTATAGACAAAACAAAGTATAAAAATATCCCTGGATAATATCTTTAAGTGTTTGAAGATGAACACTCAAGAACTCTTTGCAGCCTAAAGTCCTTGCTAAGACAAAACTAACCTTCACTACTTGGGAGAAGTTGAGCACACAGAGCAAAAAGCTCTAGCAAGATTCCAATGACTTATAGTGTCACTTTGCATTAAAAGCCATATTATAGAGCAGGAGTCTAGAGAGATGGATCAGTGGGTAAAATCACTTGCTGTATAAGAGTCAAGGTCTGAGTTCAAATCCCCAACATTCATGTAAAATGTCTGGCATGGATGAATCTATCACCCCAGTATTGAGGGAAGGATATGGGTAGATACCCCAGCCTAAGTATCTTAAACAGTGGGCATCTGGTTAAGTGGGAAATTCAGACTCAACACAATAAAAAGATTACAATAGAGGAAAATCTCTGATGTTTTATTCTGGTCTTGGCAGAATGTGGTTATACAATGTACTCTCTCTCTCTCTCTCTCTCTCTCTCTCTCTCTCACACACACACACACACACACACACACACACACACACACGTGTTCATGTCCTACTCAACAAACAGTATTGTAACTAGGACAAGAGAAAACTTCTAATTATTGTAATTGTTTGCACACAAAAGACACAGAGGAAACAACTCCAGCACTTAGCTGAAATTGGTCTAAATCCCTTTTGAAAGTAGAAGTACAATAAAATTTGAAATAAGTTAAATCTATCCACTTTAGAAAAGTTTGGCGGCCCCTCAAATTATGAAACAGGCTCTTATAATCTGAATCCCATTCTTAAGCTCATATTCAAAAGAAATGAAATATGTCTGGTCAAAAGCTGGCACATACACATAACAGCGTAATCCATAATAGCAAAGGATGGAAATAGTCGAATTCCTACCAATAATAGAGTGGAGAAAAGTGAATATGGCTCAATCTTTAAGGGGTTATTGTACAGTCACATATGAAGAAAATTCTACAACCTACAATGTAGAACTACATGCTACAATGTGGATGATCCTTGATAAAATCTTATAATGACTGAAAGAAAGAAGTCACAAAATTATATTTATGATATTGTACATATTGTAAATAAATTATATAAATATATATTGCATAAATAGTTGTACTTATGCAAAATGTACTGAGCTTACAAACACAGAAAATTAATTAGTGATTGCTAACGATGAATAGGTGACAAGTGACTGCTAATTGGTCTGAGATTGCTTTCCAGGACTATAAAAATATCCCCAAAATTTATTGTGATGATGGTTGCAACACACCATCACTATATTTAAAATTTCAAATTATACGGCAACTTAAAAATGTCTTCAAATGCATCAAGATTATCACAACAAATTTCAGGTGCCCATGGGGAAGCCAAGAGAGAACATGTCTTGAGAATTTCAAAATATATTGAAGTTTGTACTATGAATTTGAAGTATCAACTTAGCTATCATCAAATTTCAGTGAACCATCTTTAAAGTGCATTCAAAGGCATTTGCTTATCACATATTGTTGAGAGTGGATTTGCAGTTCTCTTTTTTAACAAGTCTGAACCTCACTTAAGATGATTTTATAGACAGCTGTCAAATGGGTCCAGATGATTAGATTCACAATTTGTCATTAGAAGAATATTGTGTTAAATGAGTCCAAATTAATCATTTCTATAAAAAATTTACTTCAAACCACCAAGTCTGGATGTATTTTTAAAGACAGGGCCTCTTTATCCCAGGCTAGACTCAAACTCACTGTTCTGCTCAATAATCACTTTCAACTTCTGATCTTCCTACTTCCACCTCTGCAGTGTTGGGATTACAGTATGCACCCCCATATTTTTGTTTTCAGTGTTTGAGATCAGCCTTCCAGCAACTGATCTTAAATATGAGCCCTTGAAACATGTTGAAGTACTCAATTTTTTCTACTTAGATAATAGCTTGATTTTCAATGTTTCGACTGAAAACTACATCGTTTTGAAAGCATATATTTTGTTTTCGAAACATATTCAAATAATGGTATTTTGTTCCCCTTTGGGCAATGTGGTAAAACCTAAGGTAAACAAAAAGCAAATAACTTAATTTAGTTCTCTTAATCTCTGAAGACATCAATCCAATGAATATAAATAAGATATTGACCATCCATTAAAGAAAAATTCAGTTTAACAAATTGTCTTCCAAATATAAAATTCTTAAGACTATAACTAGTTAAAAGTTGTCTTATTTTTGATTTTCTGTTTACTTGTTTGTTTGCTTGCTTAGTTGGTTAGTTGATGGGTCAGTTAGTTGGTTGACTTTGGAGACATAGTCTTTTTATGCAGCCCAGGGGCTGGCATTGTGCTCTGGATCCTCCTCCGGCTTCATTTTGTCAAGAACTAGGATGACAAGCATGCATGACCAGGGTCTTTCTAGCCTTTAGCCCTAAAATAGAAATCTCAAATGCATGTGGCTCAATAGAAGTATGAAATCATTATTTCCAGTATAACACAAAATAATGGGCAAAATAATAGAGTAGAAATCAAATTGACCTCTTTAATTTCTGAGGGTTTCCCAATCAGCATAATTCTTTGTGTTTGAATAGTATATCTCAATTAAGCAGACAAACACATTGCAAACTAAGTATCCTATTTTGCTGCATCTTCTGTTGGTGTGATGCCTGTTAATTCACTCTCATCTCATAAGTTTATTTCAGTAAGATACCCCTTATCCTCTACAAGAGGTGTGACTTGAGATCAAAACCAGTCGGTTTCAGCATCCATTGCAATGCATTTACGCAGGAGATCAAACACACACAAGTTCTCCATATTCTTTTATGTAAAGGAAACAGACTGGCTTGTCTCCTTCAGGAAACAGATGAGAGATTTAAAATTTGAAAAAGGAAAAGGAAAATTGCACATAGGGACAAGAATAAAATGGCTTCGAAAAAGAACCAAAATGGGGAAAGTTAGACTGTCATTCAAGTCCTCTTGCTAAATAGGAGATCAAACCCTGAGTTTCTCCATTTGGCTTCATCCTGTTCCCTTTTATGTCTTTCAGAGAACACAGAAAGCAATTAAACCCAGGGCTTCTATAGCCACAAAGGTTCTGGATGGCCTGGCACTCAGAGCATCAGAAAGAAATGACTTCAGCACAGTGGGTAGATTTTTTTTTCAGGTATCACTTAGCCTGGAAGCTGTTCTTTCCCTGCCAAAAAGCCAGGTCTATCTGTGAGACTCCTTACTGCCAGGCACAGACAAGGGGACACAAAGCCAGGAGAAATTTCAAAGAGAAAGAAAAGCCCTATCTGGTAACTGGCGATGGGGATGGCATTCTCTAAGCCTGCTCTGAAAAAGAATAAACCTTTAGTAATAAATTAGGACTCTGGGGAATTAGAACTATAGAGTGCAGTTGAGAAAGATTTTATAATAATGAACAGCAGGGTGCTGCAACAGAGAAAGAATCAAAACAGTCTCTGTCAGGATAAATGTTCTAATAGAGAAATATAGGGCACAGAAAAAGTAAGCAACATAGAATTTGGGGCCAGACTCACCTGCCATGTTCTCAGACTCAGCAAAGCCTCTGTCTGCCAGGCATAGCTACAGTGAGATTATCCAGCTTTTAAGAATATATAAGCATAACCAGGATGGGCTAACAATGAGAAGAATTCGTCAGTTTCCTCAGTGAGCACAACCTCTGAGAGGTATATATATTCATATATACCTCATTTAAGAAAGATAAATGCTCTAAAAAATTGATTCAGCACATTTTCCAGGAACACAAAGATAATAAGAAATGGTAACTCGGATGTTTATTTTGGTTTAGAGAAACCTAAATATAAGTGCGTATGTGTGAGAAGAGGCAAATTTTCTGAAGTACAACTTGCAGCAAATGTGTGTATCAGTAAACTAAACTGTGCTCACACCTTCCCCTTGGTACTGACTGTCTTGCATCACTCCTTCTATACTGTGTGTACAATTTCAAAACCACAGTGATATCGCTTTAGAGGCCATCCCTCTGTAAGTATCTGTTTAACAGACAATGTTTCCTTAAGAAATGCACTCCAGTGTGCCCAGTCCTGTATAGCATCCATGTCCCTAGAAGAGAGACCCAAAATGAGTCTCTGTAGAGATCTTGATACCTTTGCTCTATAAATGAACATGGCCCAGGTCAAACCATATACAACTTCTCCCAAGTCATACTCTCAAGACATGAGATATTTCAGGCAGTTTGTGTTTGCTCTTGTAGTTAAGTTACCTACTAGCATTAAGGTCTTAAAGCTGAAGTTATAAACTGTTGCTATAAAAGTAATAATGGCCACATGAAATTTGCTATATATCTGATATAAATTGGGGTTTGTAATCACTAACTTCTTGTTATTTTTTTTATTATTTTATTCTGTGTGTACAGGTGTTTTGCCTGCATGCATGTCCTTGTACCTCTCACATGCACAGTGACATGGGAGCAGAAGAAGGCACAGGAGTTACAGAAACTTGTTAGCTTCTATGTGGATGCTGGGAAGAGAACCAAGGTCTTCTTAATGAGCACCCAGTGCTCTATTTCATTATCTCCCAGTCCAATACTAACTTCTTTCTAACAACAAAGAATGGAACTCAGATTTACCTTAGATAAGAAGGATCTGGCTCTAGCAGTAGTTTCTATGAATCCAAAGTACCTGTGCTCAAAATAACAGGAAATAACAAAAACATAATTCCTACCTATTTCTTTTTTTTTTTAATTTAAACTGTAACAACATTATATTGCTTCAGCTAAACAGTGCTTTGGGTTATAGCTTAATTTTTCTATGTGTTCCTAGCTCTGAATAAAAAAAAAATAAGTAGACTCAGAGGATTTTAGCTACTGGCAGTTATTTCTTTGTGTATGTTCTTGTTCTGTACCCTGCAAGGAATCATAAAATGGTTCTTCTGGTCTAAGTCTTGCTTGTGCTCCAGCACTTTGGAAGTCTTGACCACACTGTTCTAATGTGCTGAATGAAAAGGGTTCAGTGAATATTTGTCATATGTGAGCTGAGACAAAAATGAAATATACAGGCAGTAGTGGTCATGGTGAGTAAAAAGGAAATTTTGTAAGCCAAACATGTCATATCAAGAAATGGTACTAGATTTTAATATTTGAAAAGTCATGGTTTCCCCTAAGGTATAGCAAATTTCATTTGTTGTGTATCTAAAACATAACAGTGGTACCAAACCAGACACTGTCACGTACTTGTTAACTATATGAGGCTTAATTACAATAAGAAGCTGAAATTTTCTAGCCAACTGTTTTTCTTATAAAAAATGCTTCATTTCAAGCTTTTAATATCAATTCATCATTTCTCAGCACTAGTCACCAGTGCTGTCCCAAGTGCCACATACATACTTTATCATGTAATCCTTAAGACTCCTTAAATCAATCCTTATCTCTATGCTATCGGTAAAAAAAAAAAAAAAAACTAACTCATGAGAAAGCTAAACATTTTGCGAACATCAACCAGATGATTTTAGAGAACTGAGCATGAGAGCCCCAGTCTAGCCCCAGAATCTAAGCTCTTCCCTCAGTGTTTTCACATCTTCTCTGACCTTCAAGTCTCAGAAGAAAGTAGACTGTCTTAACTCACCTTCTCTTCAAAAAAGTTCTTTTCTTTCACAAAATATACAAAAACAAAGGAAGAGACAACAATTTGCTGCCATGAAAGATATCCCAAGACAAGCCCAATTGTTTTAAGGTATCACTTTGTCTCAGTCTTGTCCACTAAAGGCAGACAGACAGTAATGTCTGGAGCTCTGTGCCTCTCTTCCCAGCCTTGCACGAGCCCAGATTTATGACTGCAACATCGGGTTTCTAGAACAGAAGCAACTGTGTTTCCTCTCCCTCTAGGAACATTCGGATGCCAAGAAGCATTCTGATTACAACAGTATAGACCTACCAGTAGAGATGAGGGATGCTTTCAATTTCCTGCCACGCATAAGATACCTCCCCCAAATAAAATAGCTGGTGTAACATGTCAACAGCAACATTCTTGAGGACCTCTAACTTCCAATGTCCATCTCCATGAGTACTGATAACTGCAGCACTGTCTGGATTGGCTTGTGGCTTCACTGGACTAAATACAATGCATAAGGCTAGTGAAATATAGCTTTAGAAGTGCTTGTTTGCCCAGCCATCTCAAATGCCTTAAAGTAGGTGACATAGCTTTGAGGTCTGAATCTTTGAAAAGTCCATGGGATTTGCTTTTAATTCAGCTACATTTGTATGACATTATTTCCAAATATCTAAGAAAGAAGAATTCTTTGACAAGGTGACATTTTCAAATTAAAACGAAAACAATTTGCATTTATTTCCTGTCATAAAGAGACATAGAGATTTGGCACCCATCAAAGACTGTTGCTTTCAATCATCAATGTCTAAGACAATTTTTTTTTTAATTATAAGAATACATTTGTTTCACACTGTGATTTTGGAATACATATTGTAATGGTAAGTATGAATACAAACCATGTCCATCAACTTTAAAAAGGTTACAAAGAAGATTTTTGCCTTCATAGAAAGAAAAGGGAATTTTTCTGTAGAATGTAGCTTGTAGAAATGCCCTTGACAACAAGGCAATTTTAGGATTTTCTCGTTCTTTGTACTATTTAGAAGTACAAAGAAGTCAGGAATGGGCATAAATCAAAACAATTTCTTTTTAACACTATGGTTCATACACAAAATGTTGCCACTAAAGCACCAGCAGTGATGGGTGGCCTCATCATTCTTGCTACCCAGTCTACCCATTAGCTAATATGTCACCAACTCACATTTTTGTGAAAAAGCCTGAGCCCTCTAGGACTGGAGTTTCAAATAAAGAAAACTGACACTCACAGGAAGAGACATATTAAACTGCGTTTTTAGTTTTATGCTTTAACCAATGATGTCAACTAACATCACTCAAAAGACTTCTATGGATTCAGGGACCAGCATCTAACTTGGTTATAAAAGAGAAAAGAGCCAATGCTAGAATGTTTCATTTACTGAAAGGAAATGACGCGGCTCAAAAGTACTGGGCAACATTATCACAAGACCGTTCTCTGTAGTTTGAATATTAAAAGAGAATGCAAGAAAATGTGTACAAACTAACTAAGTTAAATATAGAGAAGAGTTGTCTTCTAAAAATGCATACCTCTTGTGTTGCAGTGTGACTTCACAGAGGTAAAAATATACAGTGAAAAAAGAATTTCACAATCGTATCCTTAAGGGAGGAATGAAAATCACTACCCTGTATAAACTGAGAAGCTCAGATCACTTCAAACTTGTCTATGTGGTTCATATGCAGATCTGCTAGACCTTTTGTTTTTGCATTGATTTTAGTTTCCTGTTCCCTAAGTTTGTTTCCAGGCTTGCTCACAGTCACAGATAGATGTGTTTTCTGTACCAACCGGTCTGATTCTCATAAATAAAAGGCTGAAACAATCTAGTACTTACTGATGGTTGTCACACGTGGTGGCCCTGACTCAGAGAAAGGCCACCAGCTGGTATTAGCAAGCATCTCACTTTCCAGAAACTTTACTTGTTTGAATTCTCTGTGACAGGATAAACGTGTATCCCAAAACCAAGGTACTTTAGCTTCTACTAAAAAAAATTCAGCTCTAGTATTGCATTCACTGTGTGACATTGTGGGATGCATTCGTACTAGCATAGAATGAAAACAGGAAGAATATTATCATTTGAAACAATTTATGGTTTGAGATTTTCTCAGAAAATCCAAATTTTTCTCACCTTTTCTCTTTAAAGGCATCATGATAATTCCTATCTGACTCTGGTGTCAGTCCCCTCAGAACAGGGACATGTACTTTCGGATATTTCTGCCATCTGCTCCAACATGGGGAAGCCCTGGATTTTGTCTTCTAAGAAGATTCTGGTATCTTAGCCCCAGTCTGTTCTAGATGAGTGCCCTTACACCCCATTGCTACATTTATCCCCCTGAGTTTTTATCTTCAAAGAGAATCAGTTCTAAATGTTTTTTCTGGACACCTTTTCAGAACATATCATGGTATTTTATCCAGCCTCTAGTGAAGTGCCTACCCACTCTATTACTGAGCAGAGACTTCTCTGTTAAAGTAATTGTGATCTGAGTTGGTTCTCATCTCTTAATAGAAAACTAAGCATTTGGCAGAGAGCACAGGGAATTACCTTCTGCAGAAAAATATAAAAATTACACTAAAGGAAAAATAAAATAACTCACAATGATAAATAGAATGGATGAGCTATTTCTAGACAATACAGTAAGAGAAAGTGTGTTTATTAATTAAGAAAAATGGACATCTTTCAATTTTCTTTGTAGTGCTAGTGATCAAAATTCAAAGCCTTGAACATCCTAGATAAGAACTATGTTAATAAATCAATTCTCCAGCAAAGATCAATCATCTTGAATATTTCTAATTGCCCTTTTCCAAAGGTCAAGCAAGTCCAAGTTTTGAAAAAAATTATTACATTTATTTTATGTCTGTGTGTGTTGTGGGGAGAGTATATGTGCCATGGCAAATACTTTCCTGGGAAAACTGAGGTGTTTCTGGGGTCATCCAAGAAAAGCTTTAGGGTCTGGCAACTTCATGTCTGTCTTCATCCGATCAACCTAGAACCAAGCTTGCCAGAGGACAAGCCCCACTTCTCACAGAGATCTGCCCACAGGATGCCAATTTGGGGAGAGTTCTTTCCAGAGGGGATAAACAGAACTCACCACTCTATATACCATTACCTCTTTCATGTTTAAATACAAGCTGACAAGTAAGAATTACAAAATATGCAGAAAAGCAGAAGGTTAGGAGTAAAGTACAATAAACTGATAGCAAATGGATAAAGTAGATGGATGTCTAAGATTAGAGAACTGTTCTAAGTGATGGCAGCATGAGCTGGAAAGATTAAAACCACTGGAAAATGGACACAGTCACACATTAAGTAGAACTATTTTCAAAAGACAGTAGATGGGTTAAAAACAAGAGTTAATACAAGATTGTACAACATCATATTAATTAAGTCATAGGGAAAGCCTTTTAGAACATTACCACAGGACACTCATTCACCCAGTCTTTGTTCACCAAGAGTCCTTATCCAAAGCAAATGAAAACTGTCTGTGCTTATTAGAAAGATCCAGGAGGTGAAAAGAAAAACTGAGACAAATTACTCCTGAGAGAAGCTTATTAGAAGAGTTACAGCATCATGGCTGGTAGTTAGGGAGTAAAAACCTTCTGGTCCCAGAAGGAACTTCAATTAGAAGAGGCAGTGATCACAGAAAGCATAATGAGAGTGTTAAAGGGGGTGACAGACCCTTCAAGACCCAGCATATTAAGGAAGTTAGTTACAGAGTACACTTACCCCTACAGGCACCGTGATGGGGTCTTGAAGAGAGGCCCCTTCAGGTCTATACGAAAACAGATCTTCTGATTCTTAACATCTTTGAACAGGAAGGGAGCTCTACACCACATGACATAGCCAGGTATTTACTTCATGTCAAGAGTCACAAGACAGAAAGGCACCAGATAAAAGGGAACTTTTAATTTAAAATTGTCTTGAGCTTGCTCCAAACAACAAAGGGCGAGAGACACTTCAAGGCCCATAGCACAGTACACTTTTTTTTTTTAAAATTCAACTTTCCATTTAGGAAAAGAGAGGCCACCTAATAGGGGTGGCCTGATTCCTTGGAGAGGCAGCTAGAGGCTATGTGATCTTAATCTAGCATCTGTATGTTAAGGATACGAAGTACTTTGTATATGTGAGCGTGATGTCCATTAGAAGGTATAGTCCCAATCAACCACTGGATCTAAGGGAAGAGGGATTTATCTTTCTTTAACTTTTTGCTTACTAAATTTATTTATTGCCTATGGGTGTATGTGCACATGCTACTATACACATGTGAGGGTCAGAAGACAACTTGCAGGAGTCAGTTCTGTCCTTCCACACTGTGGGTCCCGGGATCAAATTTAGGTCATGAGGCTTAGCAGCCACTGTCACCACCTACTGAGCCATCTTGTCAATTTCTATAATTCTTGATGAATACATTTTCAAAGAATAGTGGCCAGACCCCGATAAAGACACTCCTGAGTCCGAAGACTGGTGAGTAGTGATTTAAAAGATGTGAATCTCAAAGCAGCAAAGAATTAGTGCATAATGACCCATTTTCTACAAGAACTCTAAGCAAAGGTGATGAGATACTTGAAAGTCAACAAGAAACCTGCCTGGAGTTTAACCAAAGACAGCCAATGCCAAATGCCAAAGACAGCATTTTAACAGGTAGTCATTTTTTGGTTGGCAAAATGTTCGTATTTAATGTGTCTCCACCTATCCCATTACACTCCTTAGGCAAGCCTAAGGATTTAAAGCCTTCTTGATCATGAGGAAATCAATGAAAGGAAATAATTGGCCCCTACAGCAAAAGAAAAATTCACAGAAACAATGGAGCAAAAATGACAACACTTTTTAAGTGTCGTAAGTAATTTTTGAGGTGTCATTAAATTATTATGTCCTTACAAAGAGACTTCAAAAAAAACAGTGCTATTAGTCTGCTCCTAAAATAATGACAATAGTAAATTCATGGAGGAGGAGAAGCTTCTCAGAATAAAGAAAAACTGGAGAAAGAAGATGATAGAAAATGTGAGTCTATTAGTTTCTGGACCCTTCAAATCCCCCAAAGCTGTAAACAGAAAGTGCTGAGAAGCTGCAGAAAAATGCAATTCTATTACTAAGGAAAATTTGAGCTGCACAAACTTTTAGTTTATGTCCTTGGCTTTACACACTATTGTTTGGTTTTTTTTTTAATGCAACTCAGTTTTCTGTGCTAAGCCAGGGAATAACGCAGTAAGAATAGACTCCAGGGACATTTGGTTTATTTTTTGAGAGGTAAAAAGCCACAGAGAAGAACTTGAGCTCTGTGATAAATATTAACATATTATTAAATAAACATGTAAATTTTTATCACACTTCACCTGTTATTTGACCTCAAAAATATTGGCTACAAGGTGGCTCTGTCCAATAGCAGTCAAATAACTAAAACTAGATTTATTAAATCACTTTTAATTAAAATGTTTTGATTACATTTTGCTATTTCTTTCAGTGGCAATATCATTTCCTTTTTAATATTCTTTCTCTTTTTAATTTTCTATCTTTTGTTACTTCAACTGAGAAGTGTAATAAAAAAGTAAATTACAATAGGCAAAACATAATCAAGAATTTTTAATATAAAATCCAGTTGCATCATTGATCTAGGAAATCTAAATATTTTCTCAATATTGTGCAGGTAGAGGCCAGTAGTTATTATGAGAATACTGTAATCATTGGCAATCTCCACAGCAACAACTTGACAAATAAAAATGACAAAATTGACAACTACCAAAACAAAAAATAAACAAAAACAAATATACAAACAAACACAGCACCGTTTCTTTGTATTGAGTTGGGCTGAAGTGTCCAAGAAAGTAGGAGTGCAGTCAGTCAGTAGAATGGTTTTGCATGAGGAGGGAAGGTCATCCAGGTACTGGCTAAAGTCTTTAGATACTCTAGTGATAGATGTGAATGGTAGAAAAGGGACAGGGAGAAGGTAGGAAGAAGAGACCTGACAGATATCCAAAGTTTGTAAAAGTAACCCAAGCAGGAAAGGAAAGGACGGTGGCAGGGTTCTGATCCACTCTGGTGATTCTGGAAACTGCCACTGGAGAACTGGCTTCAGACTCTAGGTCAATTATCCCATGCTCTTATCCCATGCCATCCCTGGGCAGGTGCTGGGCTGTACGAAGTGCAGAGGCACCGCGCAAGGTGGGAAAGCGCAGTCTGAGGTGCAGGACAGCCTGAGCTGGCTCCGGGGTCACCAGGCCTGTAAAGAGGCTGGGGCTGTGGAGTTCCCAGGCTCTTGGACACCCAGGCACACTGCTGGAAGTTTCAAAGGGTCTGAGAATGGAGTCTAGGCCTACAGGCTGGATCTAGCCCAGTGGGGTTGGGAAGCAAAGAGGGAAGCTCTGGTTGGTCCCATGTTGATTGTCCTTGGCTTGTCAGGAGGGAAGCTTGGGCTTGGTGGAGGTCACGGCTGGGAATGCAGAGAGGCCTTCTGTGGGAGATTAGACAGCGGCTCTGTAAGCAAAGGCCTTCTCCGTGGCTCAACACTGGAGGATCCAGATGAAAAGAGACAGTCTGTGCTTCCAAATCATTTATTGCTATGGTGGAAAATGGATGTGTAAAACCATACCTCACTTCTCAGGGCGGATGGGCTTGAGATTAATTATCTTTTGCAAGGAGGAATGTCTGGGAAGGAAAGCTTGTTGGCTGAGTGCTCCAGGCCTCTGGGTACCTCATTAGAATGGAGATCTCTCTCTTGAGCCTACATGACCACAGGTCACATCTTTTTTCCTATTGTTCTGAGATGTTAGGGATGCTTCATCTACATGTGTGGTGGGGGTTGCGGGGCATTGCTCTTATGTGACCATAGATGGCCACAAATCTATGGGGGGCTATGGCTAGTGACAGGTGCTCACTGCCAGGGAGCAGGCAAAGCTCGTTCCATCCCTTCAGAGTCTCCAAGGCTTCTAGCCTCAGCTCAATCAGGAACCAGACTACATTTCAACGTCCACTTCCTCACAGGAAGGCAGAAATGACTGGGAAGTTAAAGTCTAGGAAAAGGTCTACATTTAGGGTAAACTACTTACCACCAAAACGACACTAAGACACCTGTGTTTTATAAACTGTTAAAGTTGCTATTTCACATAAGATCATTGAGATTATGAAAATATTTAGAAAACTACAAAGTCTTATCAGTAACTTACTACCAGCACAATTCGCTGTTCCTCTTCTGAAGCCAGTTTTAATTGGCAATTATTATATACATTTATGAGAAAAGATATAGTGATAGATGGTTACAACACAAGAAAATTAAATCAATATAATTAACATTTTTATCACTTTGCATCCTTACTGAATTTTTATAGTAAAAGTTAAGTCTACCATTGTAGCAAGTTTGAAATGTGTAATACATTATTGCTAACTATAGTCACTGCCTCTGCAGTGTGTCTCTAAATGTTATTCTTCTCCTTCACTGACATGCCATGATCTTTGAACATCTCACAGCGCCCAGCACAGCCCCAGTGTCGGAGAACCATCTTTCTCCTCTCTGTAACCATGCATTTGACTTTTGCAGACTTTCCACATATGAGTAAAAGCTTGCAGTGCTAGCCTTTATGTGTACAGCTTATAGGATAATATCCTTCACATTCATTCTCATTGTTGCAAGTGCCCAAATTCCTTTCATTTTAAAGATCAAATTACACATGTATATGTATATATACATACATGCATATAAGCATGTGAAAATATTGTATATATGCTATAACATATATAACATGTTATATGTATATGTGTGCATATATATGTATATATGTGTGTGTATGTATAGCACATATATAACATATATAATTACATATATAGAGAGAGATTATATATTCATACATACATATAATACATACACACACACACACACATGGATATGGCATATAGGGAGTTGTGAGCCACCCAGCTAAGGTGCTGAAAACTGAACCTGGAACTTCTGAGAAAACACAATATGATTTTAAATGCTGAGTTATCTTTTCAGGCACCCAAAAACTACACGTTTAATTTCTCTATTTTGTCTAAGCAATGTGCTTTTCCCAGTCGTCTATATAAACATCTATAAAGAAAGGCTTTTTATTTGTGTATGTCTGTTGAAGTCTGAAAACATTTTCTTTCAGGAATCAATGAGTTCACTGTTCATTGTAATGAAATATGATGAAAACATTAACTAGTACAGATGTAAAAAGATACAAAATCTGTCTTAAGGCCCTTCCTATCGTTTGCTGTGTCTTGGCCACACATCGCATAATTCAACAAGAAATAATTCCTTCTTGAATTCTTGAACTTTGTCTCCATAGAAGCAATGATCTAACCATTCAATGTCATCAGTTTCTATCATGTTCCCTAACAATATTCAACTGCATAAAATATATACAAATATCATAAATAAGTTTGAGGATAAACACCTCACCCCTGGGAGACAAATGACCCTGCTAGGGCAGAAAGAAGCACAGATAATCCACTGTTTTTTGAACATTCAATGTGCTTTGGTCATAAATTAGATGTTTCCTAGAAAATGGAGAGTTCGGATTATGATGAGTCAATCCAAGTGTGGTACATTTGCAGAACAGTGAGCGGTTCTATCTGATAACACATCAGCATCTTAGAAATGACCACCTGCCCTTCTAGCTGGGTTATAAACTTAATAGGTGTGGAATCCGTGGGAAATTAGTGCTTGGTGCCCGCTTCACAAATGAAAGAAACACCAGGCGATTTTCAATAAAATGTACTTTTAAAGTACATCATCAGCAAACCAGTGAAGTAGTGAGTCTACATAACTGCAGAACTGCAAATCCGCATTCAAAATCATCTTACATCTCTGTTTTTCAACTATAAATGATGTTATGCTTAAATATGTTTTAAGATGTATGTAATAATATGCTTGGGCTGTAGCTAAAATGAATTAGGTGCAGGTTTGTAAATGATCTGGAAACCTTTCAGGACCAAAGCAGAGAGACTCAGCAGAGCAGTTTTAATGAGGAAATCATATATTTATTTTCAAGTTAGCAATAATACACTAAAGTAAAAGACCATTGGGAGAAAGCAGCAGGTAAGCTGGGGATTGGAGTGCTGAGGGGCATGAGAGAACTCTCACAGAACATCTATACAACTGGTCTTCTCCATTCTCGAGAATACAGCAGGACCTTATTTGTTCCTTTGAGATGTCTTATTATAGAACATAAGCTAGTCAACTCTCAGCCCTGACTCCTGAGCCTCCTGAGTGTGTGAGTGTGGGCACATGTTAAAATGCCCAGGGACTGGGGACTTTCTAATGAGGAATGCTAGAAGCTGCCAGCACTCAGCTGCTGTGAGCTAACAGCTAAGAAACTTGAGCAAACAAGTCTTGGTTTAAACAGGAGGCAGCTGCTGTCTTCGGGATGTAAAAACACAGGTGCTAAAAAAAAACCCACAACAGTTTCAGAATGAATTTTCTTCACTCAAGTTGAGATGGTGGTGTCAGGACCTTCAAAGGGAAGGAATGATGGAAGGAATTAGATGTTTCCCTACAAATTTTCAAGCAGTGTCCACAATTTTTTTCAATCTTATGTTTTGTCGTTCAATGTTTTTTTAGGTAATGTTTTTTTGTCACTGACTCATTTTAACAGCTTTACTGAAGCCTAATGGATATATCGGAAAGCAGTAAATGTTTAATATATGCAATTTGAGTAGTTTGGGCAGACAACATATCCAAATGTGATACCATCACCATAAACAAGTCATTAAAAGTATTCATCACTTCCAAAATTTTTCTTATGTCTTTTTATATATCACTGGGTCTTGTTGTTGTTGTTGTTGTTGTTGTTGTTTTGTTTTGTTTTGTTCTGCTGGAGACTTTGTGGTACAAATGCTTGAAATGAGTACAAAGTACCATATTGTTAACTGCGCACAGTATACTGTATAGCAGATTATCATCACAACTGTTTCATCTCACAGGACTGACACTGTATGCCCATTTGTAAGTCAGCTATTTGTAACTCTCTAATAAATAGAGAACAAAGAATTGTTAAAGCTCAGGTATTCAGAGATTTTAGTCTGTGACCAACTATTCCATTGCTGAGGCTGAAATAAGTAAGGCAGAACATCAAGTCTTAAAGAGTGTGTGGCAGGGGGTGAACACATAACCCAAATAGAATGTTCTTTACCTGGCATACATAAATCCCTGAGTTCTATTCCCAGTACCACACAAACAGGTGGTATTCCCAATACCCCAAAATATCACAGTGGTACATGCCTGTGGTCCAGCTCTGAGGAGAATGAGGACATGGGAAGATCATAAGTTTGAGGTGATACCCTATCTAAAATAATAATAAGAGGAAAAAGAGGAGGAGGAGGAGAAAGAGGAGGAAGAGGAGGAGAAGGAGGAGGAGGAAGAGGAGGAGGAGGAAGAGGAGGAGGAGGAGGAGGAGGGGGAGAAAAATCTTTTTTATTTTTCCAAGATAGGGTTTCCCTGTGTAGCCCTGTCTGTCTTGGAACTCACTCTGTAGATCAGGCTGAATGGACATGCGGGTTTTCTCTATATTATCAGCGCTGTTATCTATCAGGGAAAATTGTCCCAATTCCAGACAAAATTACGAGAAAAAATTCCTACTGATAAAGACATGTCAAGATGGAAACAACCAAGAATCAGCACACAAGCTGTTAGCATCAGGGCCTCCAAAGCCCAGACAACACATGGGTGGGCCTCACAGACCTGTTGCCAGGGCAACAGCCACCATATTCCCAGAATCCATTCGGCTCACCTCCCACCTTTACCTGCAGCCACTACTTCAGAACCCATATATCATATATAAATGCCGGGGACACTCTGCCCTCACTCACTCTCTCTCCTTTCTCTCTCTCCCCGCTACTGGCCCCTCTCTCCCTCTCGATTAAACCCCTTACATGTGGAATTGTTTGGGTCTAGTGTGTGGTGTGTTCTGATGTAAGCCGCCGTTCTAACACATCACAAGTCGTTCAGAGACTTGTTCTATTTCTTGATTTCTTGGAAATTTCTTAATATAATTGGAATTATCTTCCTACACATATGTCCAACTACAGTCACCCAGGTTAAAGAAAAACGCTTAAAAAAAAAAAAGCCAAACAGAAATTGTAACCAAATAAGAAAACCTGAGAATACAAGCCCCTAGAATTAGGCTAGTTTAATATAAAGCATACTGTCAGCATCACTATCAAAAGAATAAACAATACTTTAAAACAAGCTCTTGCCAAGGTGGTTTAGAGACCTCCTTTAATTGATGCAGAGAGACACAGCACAAAAAAAAAAAAAAAAAAAAAAAAAAAAAAAAAAGGTGAGAACAAGCAATAGTCTCAAGTAATCTCAACTACACTTGGAAACGTAGACAGTGTAGATACAGTGGATCACTGCAGCACGGGAACACGCATTCTACCCTAAAGCAGGTACCAGGTGCTTCTTCAAGTTTATTGGATAAGTTAACACCTCCCTTAGCGGACACTCTTTGATTCTAATGCTGTTTGTTGAATGGAAATTAATTGTAGGTATCCCTTCTTGGAAACACAGCCCTTCCAATAAAACCACACCATGCCACTCCTTTAAACACAGCCATGACCCTCCCCATACACAATGCGCATGCACGCGCACACCTGTAACTACGTCATCAAATTTAGTCCTTCATAATAGCTTCCACTGCCATGGCATCTTCTTCGTCTCTCTACTCACATACCCTCAGTTTATCCACGTTCCTCTTAAACTGCAACACTTCGATTAAAAGTAATCAGCAAAGTGTTGCCTGACATGAAGAGTAGACAATGGCTCTCCCATTCTCTAAGCCACAATTCTAGTAATTTATACAAAGTTGCCCTAGCCTCTATGACAACTACATCAGACAGGCGATTTATCTGAAATGTATTTTCAACTGAGCTCTCAGTTCCTCCTTGCAGGCTTGGTGCCATACCTGCTCCACCCTCATGGATTTGAGATTACAAATGTTAAGTTCCTACTTTCACCCCAGATAAAAGTAGTGTGATTAGGCAGAACTTCCGAGATTGACAACTTTTTTAATGGATCCTCAGTAGGATGGCTCACCTTCCAAGCTCCATGCATATCACTGTCTTTCGAAATTAGAGATAGTATAAATATGTATTAATTTAAAGGCATACAAAATGAGCAAGGGCGTAGCGATCCTTATGTGAATAGGGTGTTTTTCTCTCTGAAGACAATACTTCACTTACAGAAACTCTACGGACATAGACATTTGATTATAAATCAACCTAAGAGCAATCTGGCTTATATTTATATGTATACTCCTCAGGTGTACAAAAGGTAATTCTGATCTGCAAAGTGCCCTGATGAAGCCCAGATACTAAGTGTACCTTTTTTTTTCTTGATCTATTAGTGTAGGTGTTGTGTCAAGAAATAATGAGGCAATTGCATCAATTGATATTCATGAATCTGAAAATAATTGCCATTTTCTCTCCAGGGGAGAGTGGATTACAATTAGCAAGATACTGAATACCTGAAAAGAAAATAGAGAGGTGATACTTGAAATGGAATAAAGGAGCAAATGGTAGCAATAAAAGTAACTTCATCTACTATTTGATGCCATACCAATTAGCCCCATCTACCTAAACACTTCAGATGAAGGCACAGAATCTTATGTGTTGTGCTTTGAGTGTAGACTATCCCCACAAACGCATGTGTTTAAAAACTTGCTCCCAGGCTGATAGTGCAGTCTTGAGAGGTTATGGAATGTTTCAGAGGTGGTGGGACATAGCTAGGGGAAGTGGGTCACTGTGGGGGAGGATCTAATGTTCGTAGTTCACCCCTAGTTCCAGCCCAATCTCCCTGCATCCTGACTGTTCACACAAAGGAAACAGCCACCTCACATTTCCCCCTGCCCATTTCTGGTCCTCATGCCTTCCGCTCAATGACACACTCTAAAAGCATGAGCCAAATCCTTCCTTCATTAAGTTGTTTCTGTTGGCTATACTGTCATAGAAACAAAACTAGCACTATATAACGCATGACAGATATTCTGTTCATAAGTCCTAAATATATCTGAATTTTATGAGAATATTAAGTTTTTCCATAGCTCATTAATTTGTATAAATTATGAAGACAATTTAAAGAAGTGTTGCGATAAAAATTTTTCTAATTTCACCATTATTTGTTATTCATTCAAATATTTTATCTCTTAATACAAAGGAGGAAAGAATTCAAATGAATCTTTTGAAAACTTTAATCAAGTAACAAAATACCTTTTTAGAAACAGAGCGACTCTCGTGTAGTAAAAATAATAAAGCCTTCAGCTGGAGAGTTTATCTTTCCCTTCCTCAAACCTAAGACAATAAAAATGAAATAATAAAGAAACAAACTTTTAATGGCCTATAGATAATCACACCCCTGCTAAGATACTAGTTTAGTATCCTGCCGTTTAAACAGCTGCCATTTGTCAGATAATTGCTTGTGTTATTTCCCATCCTTGCATTAAAGCAGGATGCTAGGTTTGCACTTTCAGCCTACTTTGTTTTGTAAGCTAAGGTAATGCGTACGAATCGTTGAAATAACTTATCAAATTACCCTTGCTGCTTGGAAGGCAGAAAAGGAGTCCAAAGAAAGCTCAATATTATGACAAAGAAATCTGATGCATTATAAAGTAACTTTGCATTTTACCTCTAGAAAAAGAGTAAGTTAGCATCTGGAAAGTACAGTGGGATAATTATCTCCATTGTCCAGAATTTCGTAATCGTTGTCAGTTTTCAGAATCAAATCAAATCAATCTACTCCAATAATTCCCATTGTTTGTTTCTTAAACAGTCATTTGGTATAGATTCAGCCCAGTAGAACTTCTCTTAAAGGTCTGTTCTGTAAATTCAAAGAGAGGATATGTACATCATCTAAATTTTCAAGTTAGATATGAAAATATGATGCCATGATCCACTTCACCATTTATATTGAATCTTGGAACAGCTGTATTTCTCTATTGCTTCCTCTCAGCATGATTCCCAGCCCATCCTATGTCAAGGAGTGACTTCAAAAAAGAAACAAATAAGGGAGATTTTCTCCAAGACTAGTGTACTAGTGTTAGTATCATAACAGTAAGGCAAAGAGACTGAACTCAATTCTGCCCAGATCAATGGCAGGAGATCAGCTGAGTGCCAGGATGAGTTAGGAGGGAGCTGGTGAGAGCAGCTGGTCAATGTCATTAGGCATCTGTACTTCTGAATAGAAGTTAGGCTCCTCACCTTCTCCTATCGTCTAGAAAATGGGATGCCATGTTTCTTCATTTCAAAGAGATCCCATCCAAGCCCATGACAAAGGCGTTGACAGAAAAACTAAAAAGAAACATTTTTTAAATGTGCATTTCTGTAGAAAAGAGAGTACTTAATCATAAATGTTCTAAAATAGATGCTGTATGCAAATAAAATATTTTGTTACTTGATTAAAGTTTTTAGAAGATTAATTTGAGCTCTTTTATCATTTCAACTGAGATGAGAAAATATTTGAATGATAAACATATAATAGTGAAATTTAAAAAACCTTTCTATTGACATTCTTATCAAAATTATCTTCAAAAGTTATACAAGTTGTTGAGTAATTGGAACAGTTTAACTTACTTGTAACACTGGGAAATATTTGGCACCTAAGAATAGAGCATTCTTCACACAATTAAATGTTCAAGGCTGACCTACTCAAAAAAATAAATCCCTAAACCAGGGAATAATGAACAATCAGGCCATAAGATAAGTAGAAGGCTGCCTCTACTCTTATTCACTTAACTCTATACACAAGATACCTATGCAATCACAGTTAAAATAATTTCTGATAGATATAAGAAATTTTATTATTATTTTATAAATGCATAGCAGTATCTGAAGGAATGGCAAGATGTGATGGAGTATATATATCGTTTCTCTCCTTCCTGTTAAGTGACATTCTCCCCAGGCAGGAAAAAAAAATAAAAAAGACTAATAAAACTTCTATTTCCCTGGCAATCCCTGCAATATCATAGAATTCATACCAAAAACAACAGGCTAACATCTGGCATTTCAGCAGGACACAGGCATTGCCACTGGAGCCTGCTACCTGATGAGCTGATCTTGCTCCAAAGACACCGTGATCCATAACGCCACCAAGCATACATCAGAGAAAGGCACATTAAGAAAGATAATACTCGGGAGATTTCTTCTCAGTCTTGCCCCTTTAGCTCCCTCATGCATTAGGATTATCTCTAATCGGACTATTTCAACTTGTATATTATTTACCTGATTTCTAGCTAAGCAACTTAAGTTTACTGCACCTGCAGCCCTCTTCTCTCTGGCTTGCCTCCCATTTTACCACTGACCAACAACTTCCTAGGAGTAGTACAAGTAGCCACTAGTGAGCCCACCAGGCTTTCGTGGTTGCTGTGCAACTCAGGATCACACACCGAGCCTTAAATAAACTCTGTGGGATACTAAATAAAAACCAAACTAGTAAATAGAAGAGATTTACATAAGAAAGGAGCTAGGAGAGGTGGGAGAGAAATGGGAAAGGAGGGGAGGGTGGGTGAAGAATCAAAATATATAGTGTGCATGCTTGAAACTGTGAAAAGAACAGAAGTTACCAATAAATGCATACAGGGAATGTCATAATTAACCAGGCAATCTCAAATACTTCGTGGAAATGAGGCCCCAGAAAGCAAAATGAGCTCCAGAAGTTTGATTATGTTTCAGAACTCTCACCATCCTGTGGTATGTATGTATATATAG
Organism: Mastomys coucha; assembly: GCF_008632895.1. Classification (NCBI taxonomy): domain Eukaryota; kingdom Metazoa; phylum Chordata; class Mammalia; order Rodentia; family Muridae; genus Mastomys; species Mastomys coucha. The sequence continues at coordinate 199,819,385 of NW_022196905.1, forward strand.
GCATACATGCAAGCATGTTTGTTCGTATGTATGACTATATAAACTTTTTACTCCAACGAAATAAAAAAATAAGGAAAGAAAATCATGTTCCAGGCTGGATAAACTCTTGTATCTGTTATCTGTGTCCCTGTGGATGTAACCAGCCTGGTAGTTACGCTAGATCCCCTTATGTGTAGTTTCCTATATTTCAAAGGTAAAAAAGCTCAACCTACTGTTCATCAAGAAACTCCCAAACACGAGCTCCTTTTCATAGCAGAGATTGACATTAATGAGAGGAATCAACCACAACATTCACTACTTTGCCATATCACTTCTAAGTTACCTGAACTTTTAAAGGTGGATAATGTTGAATATGTTCATTACTTCTTATCCTGGAAATCCATTTATCTTGATAAACCCATATAAGTAAATAAATAAATAAATAAATCCAGACTGCACATGTTATCCTATGAGTCTGAGACTTAATACCACGCAGATACATTACTGAAGGACTTGATAAGGGAAATGTAAATTTGAACAAGGGGTCTTTAAAACTTGAACATTGGCAAGTATGTCCTCTTCTGTGCAACCCGTGGCTCACGCAGGAACATATATTCCTGAACAGCAAACACCCACCCACAAATGTGACCAGTATTTGATGTTCTCACATAAAATGAAATATCATGTTTCCTTTCACTTCACTGTCAAGAGCTATCAACAGGAAAATGCAGGGTAAAATTTAGCCTTTCTTTTATCCCAGTATATTTATGTTGTTTTTACGTTTATCATCTTTATATAGGCATTTAGAGAAAATATATCCTAGCTAAGTAAAAGGTGTAAATTATTTATATGGAACTTAATGAGGTATATGAAATAGTCACAAGTGAGCAAAATAATGATAGCAACTCAGAAGTCACTCGGAGCAGTGTCTTGGTCAAAACCACAGAAAGCTGCTCAGCAAACACCAAGAAAAGAGATTTACCATCTAGTGGCCTCCCTTCCTTCCTCCGCACCCATTTCCCAGGGGCCACTTGCTAAAACCCACGGAAGCTTCTATGCCAAGGTCAGTTTCAAACAGAACATTCAATGCTTTGACAGGATGACTCACAAGCTGTCCGAATCCTTTCATTCCTTCGTATCTGAATCCTTTAATTCAATTTATTTTTTAACCTAAAATGCTGAACTATGTTTCTTTCTTCATTTTTTAAATTTAGTTTTACTTTTAGGGGTTAAGAAAATATAGAGAAATTGAAAACCCCAAGCAACATAAAAAGAAATGTGAAATTGAAAAAAAAAAAAGAAGAAGAAGAAGAAGAAGACAAAAGGGAACCCTGGGCCTTTTAACAATGGAAACTTTTGATTGAGCGGGTTAATTGGCTGGCCTGTGATGCTAAGGTGCTGCAGTTCATAGGGGCTACTTCACTCTGAAAAGAACAGAATTTGGCTCCTTGATACTTTCTTTCTGCCTTCCCCATGCATTTTGATGTAATTTTTCAACAATAAATGTTGTTTGTGTTGTAAGGAAAATAACAACCATAGTACAACTGCAAGAGGAACCAATATTGCTATATTTTCTTCTTTCTTTGTAAGGCAAATAGTTACTTCTTTAAATAACTAAAGGATCAAATAGATTGCAATATAAGTTAGTAGAAAAACACTGTACACTGGCTTTTTTTTTTCATTATGGTGGTGTATTTGATTAAGGAATTCATCTTCTTGTGACACTCATTTGCTCTGTTGTGTTTGAGTCAACAAATTCTAAGCAAATTCTATGCAGCATTCATAAATTGGGACACTTTATAGGGATTATTTTATTTCTTAGAACACTACGTGATATCATCTCTGAAGCATGATTGATCACAATTGTGGGACAGAGAAATTTCACTACTGTGTATAAATCCACAGCAAACGAGATCTGCAAGTGAAAGTATGACCAGTGGCCCTCACACATTCTTAAAAGCTTCATTCATAGAAAACAAGTGATAATGTTATCCCAAGTCTCCATCAACCAATGAATCCACAAAGTAAATGGACAGATCCACAATGGGCTGAAATTTAGCTTTCAGAAAGAAGGAATTCTGAGATTTGCACATCACAGTAAGTGAAATAAACAGACCCAGAAAGACAAATACTGCATAGTAGCAGAGAATATAAGGGTAATTGCCCGGATTGTGGGTTGGAGTAACTATAGACATGCAAACAAAATGATGCAAAATTTCAGTTGCACAGTAATAATAATTACAGTGTATACATGTTACAGCAACAAAATATCAGCTAATAAAAGTAGATTACCTTCTTGAATATCCCTGGGAGCAATTTTAAATACTCTTACTAGATAAAAAGGCAATAAATGAGGCAATACATGTTTCTAAACTGTACAAATAATTCAAAATATTATATAGCATATCATTATATATAACTTCATTTAAATCAATAATCCATTTATCAACATCACTAAAGACATATCTACTACACATTTCACCATCTCGTGCAAGGATATGCCAAAATAATAAAACTCAACATATAAATTTAGATATAACTATTTTGCATATAATTAGTACATACTCCAGTGTACTTTTTAAGACAGTTACAATAAGCTGGTTGCAGTAATGTAGAAAACTGTAGAAAAACTACAGGATTTTTACTGAGGCAGATAAAGACCTAATATTCTGCTTAAGATATACAATAAGGCCTGGCAGTGGTGGCGCACGCCTTTAATCCCAGCACTTGGGAGGCAAAGGCAGGCAGATTTCTGAGTTCGAGGCCAGCCTGGTCTACAGAGTGAGTTCCAGGACAGCCAGGGCTACACAGAGAAACCCTGTCTCAAAACAAACAAACAAAGAAACAAACAAACAAATAAGACATACGTTCAATAAGTAATCCAGACTGATTCAAGATTACAAAGCTTCTGATCTTAACTATAAATTTAAATGATTTGGGGGAATTGATACTAATAAGTATGTGTTTTAAATCCCAATTTACATGTGTTTATATTATAACATAATACACATGTTCATATGTCTAAAACATTAACAGCTTTATTAATACCTATATTAACTCAAATTTTAATCAAAACTTTTAGAAATACAAATTGTTCTGCAGGGTGAAGCTTCAAGGTACCTTCCAGAAGTCTGCCCACACTACATACAATTTTGTTATTAAAGATTAGTTCTTTGGGATGAGTATGCTTCCTTTTAAGCATACAAATAGCTTTAGAAACTGTAAAACATTATTCAATCATTCAACAAACATTTCTGTATATTTAACACTCAATAAGTACTACACTAAGAACTTTGAATACTCTAACCCTCCCCCCCCGAAAAACTGTTTAGCTTTCTAATAGAGAAAAATAATAAAACTATAGGAAATGATAAGGAAATAAATCCTGTAAATTTTTACATTATGGGTATTTTGAGAAGTGTGAAGCAGAGCATGGAGAATTTGGAGGAAAAGAATGAGATGGGAGGCAAATCGGAGGTGTCAACATTTGTCAAGAATGTCCCATTGAAAAGATTTGAAAAGGGAGTTACCTAACTGGAGATTAGGGAAGAGGACAGTGAGCAGTGACTCAAGACTAGGGAACCAAGCAGAACAGAGAACTTGAAGATAGAGAGAATCTACAACAAAAACATGGAGATCTTGCTGGAAAGTGTGAGTGTGGAGAGAGGCTCAGAATAATGAGATAGTATGGGGAAAGGGCGTCAATATCCAGAAGACAATGGTCATGTAGTACATGGTGAGACTACAAACTTGTAATCAGGAATAGAGGGAGGAGATAAAGAACACTTTTAAACAGTATCTCACATATCCTAGGCTTCCCTTAATAGTTGCTGTACAGTCAAAGATGAACTAGATCATCTGAACTTCATGACTCTACCTCCCTAGAGCTGGGATTACAAGAGTGTGCCCATGATTGCTTTATGCATGTTGAATATCAAACCCAGGGTTTTATGTCAATAAGAAAAAAAATACCTACTAAGATACATGTTCAGCACCACACAATATTTCCTAACTTCTAAGTTCAGAATAGTCATCTATGAAAGAAAGTTGAAGCAAAAGGGCTAATTAGGATATGTATCCGCTGTTAAAATGGTCCAGGCAAAAAGACTAAAACTGTAAGAATTTGATATTATAAGACCCTATTACTGAAGACACTTTGATCACAGGACCTGGTAATGCTAAGCTAGTCCTGACGAGAAAGTTTCTTCCCCACTGGCTAGCATTCGTAATGCCTGAAGGCACTTTGAAGACTTCCTGGTAGAGAAAAGTCATCCAGAGTCTCACCCAGCTGTACATCCTGCAAGCTGTAATGACTACTGTCCTAATTATTTATTGCCATGCAACAGTGGCATGAATGTATAGGGGTAACCAATAGGTTTATAATTTAAATTATTACAGAAAAGGAAATCTATGTCTAGTACTATAGATCTGGCCAACACTCTGTAGCCCATAAGGCCCTAGGGGAAAAACTAGTACTATTATTTTAGTAAAGGAACTTAAAAACTGAACTGCCATCTAAATACTTATCCTATACCGATAAATCAATGCATCTCTTATTCTTTATCAGAAAAGTATCTTTATGTGGTGGATTGTGGTCAATCCAGACTCTTAACTAACCAAAGTGTGCAGAATAAGTTAGTATAGAGTACTCAGCTTTAAATGACCTATCGACCATCTGATTCATATCCACCTTAATCCCCCACTGAGTCTTATGGAATATAATGGACAAGGGACCAGAAATAGTCTAAGAACTCAGACTCATGTAGGAGGGCTGCTACAAAATAGTGCCTTTGTATATGACGAGACTATTGCCCTCATATAACCACAGAAACTGTGGCTGCCTGAACTAAATTAAGCCAGACAACGTTGTAACATGCTTAAGGCCAGGGCCCATGAGAGTCCACTCCTGAGATGTTTAGGCAGGTTCTGGATGCTGAGGGAAGGAAAGTCAATTTGTTTGATATTTGTTTGTTTATTTTGTTTTCTTTGTTATCTGCTGTGTTTCCCATACTCAAATGGATGCCCATTTACCCATACAAATATAGGCAGTAGTGATTGTACTCAGTGTGGTTTTAAAAATAAAAATAAATTAAAAAGAGAAACAAAAGACATGAAGTTGAGAGAAAGGAGTTCCTGGAGGAGTTCGAGAGGAGAGTGGGAAATTGATATGATCTAAATATATTGTTCAAAATTACTCAAGAAAATATAATAAAATACCTCAGCAGTTAAGAGCACTGACTGCTCTTCCAGAGGTCCTGAGTTCAATTCCCAGCAACCCCATGGTAGCTCACAACCATCTGTAATCCCTCTTATAGTATGTCTGAAAACAGCTGTAGTACACTCATATACATAAGATAAGTAAATAATTCTTTTTTAAAAAATGACTAAAAATTTGCTAGGAAATTTGCTGGTAGAATTGATATTACAAGGTCAGACTCCAGATATGCTTTGAAGTTCCTGATGATATGATTATCTAATGATGGCAAGTAGAGTTACTGATGAAGAAGGGTCAAGAACGTACTCCAAGCTCAGGGGACAGTGACTGCAGGGAGAGAATTGCTGTAAAACTGAGACAGAAAATAGCTGCTTGTGAAGTCAGTTTTGGAGTAGAGGGGAGGTGATAAATCCAATTTTCCATGGTAAGTTTGAAGAAATTATGTCATATTCAAATAAAGGCTTTCTTGGAGACATTGAGAATATGAATATATGACTATGAGTTTGGCAACGATGTTCAGTCTGAAGATACACATTTATTATTAAATACTAATTACTCTTATACAATAATAGCAAAATAACTAATATGTACCATATTTTCATGTGGCTATCTAAGTAAGCTTTTCATAGGTTTTTGAAGGGAATGTGAAAGAGGTTTAAAAAAATATATATTATGAGTTTAGCCTGTTCTTTAGATTCAGGATGCATGCATGGGCAAAAATCTTTTATTCTCAATTATCTCAAATATCAAAGGCACAGAGAAAGCCTCACTGTTTGATTGGTTACTACTAATACAACATGACTGATTTGAGGGAGAAGCTGGGGGCTGGGGAACTGCCGAGAGCTCAGATGCCATGGCAAAATACTGACAACTTTGTTCTGGGCTGGCAACTCCTGGCTAGGATTCTCCTAGGTGGTTTTCTGGCTCTGTTCAAGCTCCAGGAAACTGAAGTGCAAGAAGAATGCATTCCAGAAGTAGCACACAAATGAGGAGATAAAATGAAGTCTCAGCCAAATGAGCACATCTCATTAACTTGCCTAGCACCAGCCACTGGGTGTAATCACTCAATTAGGCAGTAGTTTCCTTTCTCTATGGACCTATATAGAATTTATCTGTCTAAATCTGTTTAGAACAATCATAAACCAAGGAGGGGAAATGTCTATATAATTTATGGAAGTTGTTTCCCATCTATAAATCAATGAGAACTTCTTATGTAGATTCCCTAATTTATACTTCCAGTCATAAAACTGCCATGTCTTTTCTGTTAGCACTTTAGTAACAAAGAGCAAATACCTGGGGGAAAACCATTTTTCTTGGATAATGTATAACCTATGAATTTTAGTCAACTATATATAATACATTTTAATACTCCTATGTATTTTCAAATAAAGCAGGTTCAAAGTTTACAGTGATATTCATATATATATATGTATATATATATACACACACACACATATATATATATATATAGAGAGAGAGAGAGAGAGAGAACAATGTATACATTTTCTTATGGAAATTAGTATTCATTGAGCATAGCTTTCACCTCTGAGTAAAACCTTTGTGTTTTCATTGATATTTTCTATAATATCAAGAAAATAAAAAAAAATTATCGGAAGACTAGCAAGTTAAGGTTCACTAGAAAGAACCTGAATTATGTTTATAGAATATTTAAAAAGTGAAAACAATACTCAGGATTGGGAAATCCATTGACTTATGAAACTTATTTTTTCTCTTTTAATTTTAATTTTTATTTTATGTACATGTCTTCATGCCACACATATGCCTGGTGTCCACAAAAGCCAAAAAGGGTGTTGTCTACCTTGGAATGGGAGTTGCAGGCAGTTGTGAGCTATCTAGGGATTTGGGATTAAAATTAACTCCTCTGCCAAAACAAGTACTTTTAACTCTTAACTGATGAACCATCTCTCCAACCTCAGAAATTAAGTCTTTCATGTGTTTCTATTGCCAAGCTAAATTATTTATAAATATATTTTAATTGGTCATTAATACCTGAAATTTTCTATACTTAATATCTCCCATATATTTGACTTAAATATAATTTTAAGTTAATAGTTGAGAATCATTCAATATATTCACACCCCAAATTATGCATACAAAGCATAGATGAGAAAATCTCTTCCCTCATATAAATTATGATGTTATTTTCTGAGTTTCATCATCAAGGCAATCAACTTGTACTCCCATTATAATATACGTAACAAGGTACCTACTATTGAAAGGGATTACATAAAGAATCTTTAAGATTATGCCTAAGACAGAAACGAGACTACTTTCTGTGAAGTGATGTGTAAAGTAGATCAGATTACATGACCAGCATGGTGATGTTATTGTGGGTTTGAAACTGATTCTGATGCTTCCGAAAACTCACATTAAACTCTGCTACTTGTTTCTATAAATCAACAGAGGGTATAAAAGGGGAATAATTTTCTTAATTAGAAAGAGTATCAGATAAAATAGATAAATTATTAATCCAGATGGTTTGCTATTCCAGATAATTCAATATAAAATCATACTACCAGAGGAACTTTAATAGATTCCTGTTACACTCATAGTGATAATTCAGATTCCTATGTTTAAACATCATTGGGAAAAATTCTAGAGAAGATAATTGACATTTCCTTCAAAAGCAGCCTATGGATGTAATACAGTCCAGGCTACAACTCTGAGAATCAAGCTCTGTTCTAACCAGCACATATGTGTTCAGAGCGATGGTCCAAGTGTTTGATTCTCCTGGTCTCTCTTGTACCAGTCAAGAGTGAAAACAGTCTTCAAAGGTGCCCACTTGAACTCATGAGTGAACAATCTGGTGGTCTGGTGCCAAACAATATCCCCACTAGCATCTCAGTACCTTAGTTTTCAAAGGATAAAGATTACGGTTTTATAGCTTGGTGTTCTTATAGAACTCTTAACACTAGGAGCAGGGCCTGACTCTGACTCTTTTGCCTGCTCTTGGGACTCTTTTCCTCCAACTGGTTTGCTTCACCCAGCCTTGATAGGAGGGTTTGTGCCTAGTCTTATTGTAACTTGTTATGCTATGTTCAGCTGATAACTCTGGGAGGCCTGCTTTTCTGAAAGGAAATGGAGGAGCAGTGGATCTGGAGACTAGAGGAGGTAGCAGAAGGTACTGGAAGGAGAGGAGAGAGGAGAAACTGTTTTGTTTGGGTTTTGGTTTTGGTTTTGTTTGTTTGTTTGTTTTTTGGAGAAGAAGGAAGAGGAGGAAGAAGAGAAGAAGAAGAAGAAGAAGAAGAAGAAGAAGAAGAAGAAGAAGAAGAAGAAGAAGAAGAGGAAGAGGAAGAGGAAGAGGAAGAGGAAGAGGAAGAGGAAGAGGAAGAGGAAGAAGAAGAAGAAGAAGAAGAAGAAGAAGAAGAAGAAGAAGAAGAAGAAGAAGAAGAAGAAGAAGGAAAGAAAAAATATCGATTCATTTGTTAATGATTGACAGAAAGACTTTACTGAAGACAGTATTTTGGACAGTTGTCGGACTGTTACAGAGCTAAAACAAAGCTCTGTGGTGAATACGCACATTGAGGAGTGGAAATTTACAGAGAAATGGCAACATGCAGATCACAGAATGATTAAGAGAAAGCACTAGAATAAAAAAGGGATTCTGACTGACCTAACATAGCAGAATTCTTATAAGATTTTTATGAATTGTTCCAGAATTTTATATATTCATAAATGTATTTTGATCATATTTAATATCTCCAACTTTTCCCCCTAACCCAACTCATTTCTGCCCCCAAATCCTCCCAAATTTGTTTCCTTGTTGTTGTGTTTTGCTGGTATTTCTTTTCTTTATTTTTTTTAGATGTTTTCTTCATTTACAATATCTCCTTTCCCAGATTCCCCTCTGAAAGAAAAAAGAAAAATAAAATAAAATAAGACAAAAAATAAAACAAAATAAAAACAAAAACTAAAACAATCCTATGTTCCCTTCCCTCTCCCCCTGTTCACCACCCCATCCTCTCCCACTTCCTGGCCCTGGCATTCCCCTACACTGGGGCATAGAACCTTCACAGGGCCAAGGGCCTCTCCTCCCATTGATGACTGACTTGGCCATCCTCTGCTATACACATGCTGCTGGAGCCATGAATTCCCCCATGTATACTCTTTGGTTGTTAATATCCAATATATAAAAAGAACTCGAGAAGTTAGACTCCAGAGAAACAAATAACCCAATTAAAAAATGGGGTACAGAGCTAAAGAAAGAATTCTAAACTGAGGAATACCGAATAGCTGAAAAGCACCTAAAGAAATGTTCAACATCCTTAGTCATCAGGAAAATGCAAATCAAAACAACCCTGAGATTCCACCTCACATCAGTCAGAATGACTAGGATAAAAAACTCACATGACAGCAGATGCTGGCGAGGTTGTGGAGAAGGAGGAACATTACTTCATTGCTGGTAGAATTTCAATCTGGTACAACCACTCTGGAAATCAGTTTGGAGGTTCCTCCAGAAATTGGACATAGTACTACCAGAGGTCCCAGCTATACAACTCCTGGGCATATACCCAGAAGAGGCTCCAACATGTAATACGGACACATGCTCCACTATGTTCATAGCAGCCTTATTTATAATAGCCAGAAACTGGAAACAACCCAGATGTCCCTCAACAGAGGAATGGATAAAGAAATTGTGATACATCTACACAATGGAGTACTACTCAGCTATGAATTTATGAAATTCTTGGGGAAATGGATGGACCTGGAGAATATCATCCTGAGTGAGGTAACCCAATCACAGAAGAGCACACATGGTATGCATTCTCTGATAAGTGGATATTAGCCTAGAAGATCGGAATACACAAAGTACAATCCATAAACCACAAGAAACTTGCTGAGGTTTCTTTATTGGCCTTCTCAGTTCAATTTTTGCTTCCTATGAACTCACAGTTGTGGAGTCATCCACTGGAATATGAGTAACCTACCAGTGCCACACCCATAAGGAAAACTGAATCTCCCTATCCCATAGGCCATCAATTGTCAATAACCTGCAGCAAGGTGTAAGGTCTCCCAAGATCCTTCTCTACTCCATAGAGCCAGAGCTAGCAGACAGCTCTTTTAATGAAAAGACCAATTAAATATTATGGATAGAAGATTCTGGCTAAATTTCTTATCAGGATTCTTGCTAAAACTGGGAAATGAAGAGATTCACATAGAAACCTAAAGTCAGAATATAATGAAGCAAAAAATTCAGAAAGGCCTGGCTATGGTTTGATCAACGAGAGAACTTACCACTTTCCACTCTCCTCTCTGATCCGCTTTATACACTTTTTTCAAAAGCTCTTTTTCTGGTAGAGACATCTCAAGAAGGCTTTTCTCAACCCTATCATTTTCCAAATTAAATCTCCTTTCAGATTGGGAGAGCTGAGGGATTTTGAGACATGATGTCAAGCCAGGGTCTGGAACTCACTATACAGCCCACAGTGGCCTTGAACATCTAGTGATCCTTCTGCCTCAGTCCCCTGAATGCTTGGATTAAATCATTACCTACCACATGCAATGTGTCTCTTTATGTAAAGGAAAAGAAAAAAGTACCAGTATGAACACACAGGAAGTTTATTGGTTGTTAAAAGTACTAATTTACAATCTCCACTTTTCAAGTGAAGAGGAAGTTGTCTGAGTTGAAACACGGGAACAGCAAGTCAGGAGATCCTGTGTCAGCATATGAAATTATCCCCGTCAATCTGAATGAGACGTTGTCACTCAAAAATGTTCCATATGCCACTCAATGACTGTCTTAGTTTACTTTTTTGAGCTGGATACACAAATAATTTCCTCTGTTCCTTGCCTTTTGAATTAATAAAGATGGGTTTTCAAAGCCCTCAAATGTCCCACGGACAAAGCATTAAATGTGTGAAAGCTGGTACCTGTGAACCTGACAGAAGAAAGCAGAGCGTTTTCAGAAGTGGGAAAGACAAGGGTTCACCATAAGACTGCAGCCCCAGAAATCCGTGTTTTGCTGATAGGTGAGTTAATGATCACTCTTGCTCTCAGCTGGAACCCTCTAGTACTTGCAACTCATTATGCAGGCAATTACCAGTAATAACGAGTTTTGCCAGAACATAGCAACTACTTTTCAAGAGTATTTTAAATTATAAAAGCAATAGTTATCCACCAGGAAATTGCTAAGAGATGAGTGGCAGCAGGAATATATTAGCAGCCAGAGTTTGAGGGGACAGAATTTTATAAAGTCTGATCTGTCTTATACTCTTGAGGGCGGGGGACAGAATTAATATTCTGTGCAAAGAGAGACAAATGGATCAACAATGGCGATTATGGTGTACACTGTTCTGACTCACACGTTATTAACCCATAGATTTATTATTGTGGCTTGAAATAACATCCACTCCCCTTGCAGGAAATGGTTTAATTATAAGGTTAGAGAAAAAAAAAACCTACCTCCAGGCTCTTGTGTTTTCTTTTTAATACTATACTGCCCTCCTATGGAAAAAGATACAGGACCCCTGTCCAGGCATCTTGACTTTAAAACACAAAAACAAAAACAAAAACAAAAACATTGCTTTCAGCTTCATACCATAAATTTCATGAAAATGGGGGAATCTTGGAAAGCCTTAATTAAAACATATGTGATGATATCATTCCTGAAGTTCACTGTGCTCATGAACTTACAGAGAATTCCAGCTGAATTTAATAATAAAAATAAATAAATAAATTAGTAATATGTGTGGTCACCAAAGCTCTGAAACATGTCAAGACTACTACTGCTACTGAGGATGTCTGTATAACTAAGACATCATCAACATAAAGAGGCTGTTTAGTATGCTTCTAATGTCTAGATGTTGATGAGGTAACTTGAAAGATTGTGTCATTCCTACCAGATCAGTTTCAAAGAATATGAAGCAGAACGCCCATCCCAGCAGACTTTCAAAGCAGCACTATATGTGAGCCTGAAATATGTAAGATTGTAGGCAAGCAGACAAGTGTGTGCGTCTTGTGCAGTGTGTGTGAATAAAAAACACCATAATGAAAATGGAGTGAGACAATCCCAGCTCAGGACGGGTCTGTTTCACTTCTTGTATGATATAAATACTTGTTATCCAAAGCCATGAGACGCCATGAACACATCCATCATTCAAGCAGCTTGGGTATTATACACAATGTGCTGCTTATACTATAAAATGAAATAAAGCTATTAATTTCTTTGCTTCAGTCAATGAGCCACAGCCATGAAAATGAATTGCCATTGTAAACACTTGCTAATATCATCCCTCTAATATTTATTAAATGGTATGAGGATGGGAAGTCTAAACGTGAGAACTTGATTTTTCCCCACCTAGCAGTTGGCCTCAGTTGATTCCCCTTCACTAACTTTTTACTATCTCATAAATTCCAACATAAGAAGTTTAACTCCAGGAGGAAACAAGAGAAAGGGTGAGGGAGCAGCCAAAGTCCAATACTGCTATTTATGATGTATATAAATCTGAGTCGTTTTGGTATCACTGTTCTTGTAAGATGAAGAACATGATCTATTGATTCCCACAAGTCTAGCCCAGTGTTAGTTCCCTGTGGACTGAATGAAACACAGGCATTTTCCTGCATTATAATGACTTAGTCTCCTTACAAGCACCACATTCCTTGCTACATTTTGCAGGTCTCCTAAAGCTTATAGCCCTTTTACTAATACTGTGAGGAATATTCTGTACAGCATAATAAAATAGACTACAGATTATAATTTTTAACCTCCTGTTCTGCATAATTACAACTACTGCTCTCTTCCCTTAGGAATAGAGGGTAGCCTTTGTTTAACTATTTATATTCTCTATTATTTTCAAATCAAGCAATAAGCAATGCTAAGAAGAAGGGATTTGAGTGGAGGGTTTTAAATCACTGTATACAGAGAATGGAAACAAGAAGAGTAGCACCAGCAACAGACACAAAGAGAAATACAGGTGGATGCTCAGATCTCTGTGGTCAGAGCATACTTTTTAAAAGCGGCTTTCCACAAATGTCTATTGTGTGGCTTAAGGTTCAACAACAATAATAAGATCAGCTAACAGCTGCAGAGTCGTAATATTTATGAGGCTTTTATAAGCAACAATACATGTTACCATAGTTAATTTGCAGACAGCCTATGGAGGCAAATATCAATGTCTCAGTGTTAAAAGTAAAGAAAATAACCTTGATTGGTAAAAGAATCAGTTATCAAAAGAATCCAGTGTAATTGTCTTTCACTGTGTCCTCTTCTGTACTTACAGATTCATAACTACCTCTTAGGAAGAGAAAGTCATAATAAAGACTTGGAAGCTAATATTTAAAATAGAGTCACAAATTTATAATGGCATGATCTACGTTTTGGGTGGTCTGGAGTCTTAGGATAATATGAAATTGACACATGTTTAGTAGAAAGTGCACTTTAAATTTTGAATAACAATCTTTTTCAAACAGTCTCTTGTGACACTTGGCATTAGCCATGAGCTATAATTTCCCAATAGTCATATGATCAAACTCAAGAGTGAACAACACATATTTTATAGCATATGTGGTATTAAGCTACAGTGTTTACTTAAATAACTATGTTACATACCCTATCATAATTTATAATATTTACAAGTTACATTGTGTTTATAGGTCCATAACTCCACCTTAAGTTCAGGCACATCAATGAGACATGAAAAACAGATGGATTGATTTCTCTGAGGTTCCTGAAGAGAAAGCATACAGCATAATATGTAAGAAGACTATAGATTCAAAAGGTGAAAATCTAAACCCCTCTTGATGGGCAGGTGGAAAAAGCCCCAGAAAACCTCTGGAGTGGGAGCTGTTATCACTTCAGTTTTGAAAAGTACAACTATATAAAGTCCCCTAATATTACTGCTAATCATAATAGATAAAGATGCATCTATCAGTTACAAGTAAGTAAAGGCACCATAAGATGTATGGTTATCTAAATAACTCCCATTTCTCTTAATGAAGTTGTCTCTTCTTACATTAAAGTGAATATTTGATGCCAAATTCTGTCCATCCATCTTTCTTTGAACTTCTGTAGTTCCTTTTCTGGTTTTCCTTTCTCCTCCAATACCCTAAGTTGGGGTGTACTTAACCTCTGCTCCCTACTATATATTGTCTTTGGTATTTCATCTATATTTTCCTTTCTATAACTTTCAAAGCTATTCTTATATAGCTGACATGAAAATCCACTTTTACTCACACTAACCTTCCTCGGAAGCCCTATGTATATTTCAAACTCAACATTGAATACCTATAACCGATGTTTCAGCAGGATTTAACACTCAATATCGTCCCCTGATAAGATCCTTCTGATTCTCCTCTCTTTATTGATGCCACTATTGCTATAATAATTCAGAAGACAGATAGCAAAAGGGTATATAAACTATCTCATTCATTTCACCAACAAAATCTCATTTGTCAATTTCTAAGTCTTATCATTTCTGCCTCTCTACACATTCATTGATCTGTCCTCCACTGATCATTCTTATCACTACCAGAATAGATAATTTCCTCCTTTCTAATAAGTAAACAATTATAACTGGCTTTTCAATGGTTTGCCAAGACTCAGATCTCTCCATCTAACTCATCCTATACATTTCCATCTCTTTAAACATTCACAAAATATTATTTTTGTTGTGGGTATATAGTTTCATTGTTCACCATGCTGTATTGGGTGAGCAATGATGGGGTTCATGCCCAGGAGATGCTACCTCTCCTACCAGAAGACATTAGTTGTCTGTAGTTCCTTGTTTAAGGGTGGGTCAACCAAAAATACTCCCCATCCCATCTTAATCTATCCATTTACTTAACATAATTAACAATCCACATAACTAACAATATTGCTATTGTTCCAAACTTATTTATGCAATCATTTCCAGAAAAGACTGTGTCCCTGCATACTTCCTGGTATTTTGATGCTTACAATCTTTCTGTCCCCCTTTACACGATGTTCCCAGCACCATAAATGCAAGAGGTATAATTCAGATGCAGCCATTGGGGCTGTGCTCCCTATGATCCAACTATTAATCTCTACTTTTCTGCCCAGTTGTAGTTTTCTGTGAGTAGGTCTCCCTTTGATGTAAAGAGAAGCTCCTTTTGATATGGTAGAAGCTTCAGTTATCTGTGGGGGAAGTATACTGTCTAGAACGTAGTAAAAATATATATATATATATGCTTGTCTAGCAAAGTGGTAGAAACTTTGCTAGACAAATGTCTACTTTTCAGATGTTCATGGCCTCACTTACCCTGAAAGCAGACATGAACTCCCCTCTTCCCACTGAGTGGGCCTTAAGTCCAATTATACCACTAACATTGAAAGTTGTGGTCAATGTTGTGGTTTGTAGGTGTTACAAATAGGTAAGATTATTTAATTGATTTCTTCTTCTGGTGGATTGAATGATATTTTCTAGAAGAATGGAAACTAAGACTGCAGAGAAAAGGCTTTCAAGTCAAACCCAGCTCAGCAAGAGTAGCCCATCATCAAGGCCTGAGGGGCAACCAAACTCTACATCCATAGTCTATACTGACCTACTATTCCAAAGGAGGTGTCTAGTGCTTGATATTGGAGATTTTTTAGCCTATGGTTCTTGTAAGGAGCATTGTTAGCCTAAGTAGCTTAACATATTTTAAGGAAATATATGTATACCATTCCTTCTAGAAATGGTTGCACAAATAAGTTTAAGGAACAATAGCAATATCAATGGATAGATTTTGTGGAAGGAGGGAATGTTCTTTCTATCTAGAGGTCATCTCTGATCTCTGTATCTGCATATCCATCCATCCACCCATCCATCCATCCATCCATCTGTCTGTTTTTGAATGGATGCTAAAAATGTCTAAGATCAAGGGAACATTTATATATAAGATTAAGGAAGACCTCAGGAGACACAGACTTCCTGGGCTGCAGGATGTCACCCTTTTCTTGGCTATATGTAGACTCCTGACATAACTGTCTGTGTTTTAGTTTCCTCTTCTTAAAAGTCATGTTGAATTTGGTTTTACCTGAATCAACTCATTTTATCTTAATTTTATTTTAAAGATACTAATCTCCAAATCTAGGAATGTTTCAAGATACTAGGGTCTAGAACAACAACCTATGAATTTAGGAGTGGATGCAATTCAATTTATAACAGTTTGGTGTATATTGGCTTGTAGGGCATTGTAATGAATGTGTCTTGTAAGAGTTGGGAAGTTATAAGCTCTGATTTACATCTTCTAAGGAAGTCTTTAGGTCTGCTACAGTTATATATTGCAAAAGCCAAAGCATGAAATCTAGTCCACAGCTTTTGCAGAAATCCAGATGAGATTTGACACAATTTCATTTGTCTCAGCATTAACATCTTAATACAGATATTCTCCAAATTATGATAGTTAAACAAGATATTTTTGGCTTGAAACATGGTGCAAAATTCATGCAGATTCAGTAAAAACTATACTTATTTTTTCCTGAGCAAGCAGTATATACTAAAATACTTTCCTTCAGTGCTGGGGAGTAGCATTGAGCCACAGTAACATAACCATGAGTATAAATAAATATCATACTCCAATGTGTGCTGGCTGGGTTTCTCTGTTAATCTTTTCCATTACTGAATTGAAGTATCCAAGGAAGCATTGAAGTATCTTTATGAAGCAGAGGGATTTATTTAGTTCACAGTTCAAGAGTTTAAGAGCTATATGGTGCCAGCACTACCAGGCCCTTTGAGATCCCCTTTGAATACTCACCTCAGACTGAAGCAAGAGATCATATCTTGGCATAGTCATAGAGACTGCAAATCTCACAATCCCTTTTGAAGACATGCTACCAGTTAGTGTAAGCATCTACTACTTGGTCCCATATATTAATATTTCTACACTGTTTCTCATACTGCCTTTTTTGGAAACAACTTTCTAATACTTGAGGAATCAGGGGCAAATCACATCTTCACAGCATTTTCTAGGATATTTGGTGATTTTACCTGTGTTAAATGCATTTGCATTTTCAATTCACAGATTTCCAACTTAAATGAGTTAAATGAGACTAAACCAATGATAAGTCAAGAAACGTCTACTTAATCAGAGAATGTCGGTGAAAATTCAGGATACAAACTAAATAGTATTTAGTATTTCTTTATAAGATTGTTATAACTTTTAAATTAAATCATTATTTTATTATATGTATAAAAACAAATCCCAAGATTATATAAACAATAAGGACTTTAATAATCTCATGCTTTTGTAGATCTCAAAATACCACTTTTCTATGTTTTTAAATGAACTAAAAAGTTCTTCCTCATCCTAAATTATAAATTTTAATCTGTTTTTTTTAAAGCATAGTTCCTGGAATGTCAAGCCAAAAATTATTGGAAATGTATTATATAATTTTAATCACTTCCATATAAATGTAGAGATGCTGGACCAAGAGTTCAGTTCAGAGATATCCTTAAATTATAATGAATACCTTTCAAGAAATCTGTAGACATCATTATAAGCCATTGTTTCACTCTAACTGAAAAGAGTCTTTTTACAGTTTTTTAGTGTTTCATTGTTCAGCTACTGAATATCAAATGAGCTCATCAGACTCTTCTCAACACTGAAAAGCCTTTACCTGTTTTTAGCCTAACTTAAGTCCAAACCATTAAGATCATATTCACAATCACTGACTCGACAATCATGGCTTGCCTGTCACTCATCTTTTAAAACTCTTATAAACACACATTGTTGCCTTTGTCCAATGGTACTTCTATCCACTGATGGCACTGCATCTTCAGAAGAATCCTCATTTCCGGAAAACTAATGTCATCCTTTCCTCTGTGACTACTCTGTTCCTGATTTCATCAAACAACAAAATAGAAAGTTTGATAGAAAACACTAATTACATACAAGCCAGTCTTGCTAAAGTTTAAGAATGCCTGTTTTGAATTTCATTGCCCTAAACAAACCACCACACTATTTGACAGCTCTAAACTTAGGAAAAGAAAAGAGTTTTCAGCCCTTCTCACCACATTTATTTACTAGTTCCCAAACCTGAGTGTAAGGACATCAATCATACTGTCACATGGATGACATTCAGAATGATAACTTACCTCACAGATGTATACACTTCTGTGAAAAATTCAGCTGGTTCAACAATTCTCTTCTAAAAAATAAAATTAAAAGAAAAACAAATGAACAAAAGAGCTACTTGTCATGCACCCCTTCATTCTGGCTCACCTCTCTTGCTATGAGTTATAGTGACAATACAAATTGTAGTTGACCTGAGCCTCTGCATCCTGATCCAGTTGTTCATACTGCAGTTCTCAGTATTTCCATCCACCATCAGCCATTTCCATGGTTCCTGGAGGCTGATAGGTCAGAAAATTCTCCTCCTATAAGGGAAGATAACCTCCACTGCAAGTCAGAATTCCTGATTTGCCTCTTCTACTCTGCTTAGCTGTGCTGACCTTTCTACAAGAACTGTATAGGATCTGCTTTAAGAGCTAAAGACCCTACTTCCTGCTCTCTACATCGTAACCACTACTTCAAACTCTGCAACATTAGAAATTTGTTTCCTGGAGAAAAACCAGTGAAATCAAGGAAGAATAAGGAAGAGGGAAAATTTCAGCCAATAGTTTCCACAGTGCTCAACAATGGCCTCACTCCATATACACAGATAAGGAGAATACATTTTACTCTTAATTGGATTTTCAAACTCTTATTATGCACAATTTTAAGATTATTTCTCCTTTAAGAACCTAACAATATATGGATTCCTCACATTTGCCTTCCTCATTTCCCAAGTGTTTTCTAGTGTCCTCCATGCTTAGGAAATCCCTCCGGGGGCAGGTTGAAATGCAAACATTGAAGTTACATTTTTCAATCGTGTGAAGATCTCTACTTTAAAATTTCAATAGCCATAAACATTTAATTATCAAATGAAAAACAATTGGCTATTTCAATGAAAAAGTATTAATTTTAATACTTGTTTGATAAAATTTTTAAAATAAGAATATTATGAAGATAAGAAAATGTCCCAGGAGCTAGCTAAAAGAAAATACTCTTTTATTTATTTACAATCCAGCCACTGTCCCTCTCTCCTGGTCCCTGATCTCACATTTTCTCATCCATTCCTTCTCCTCCTATCTCAGAGAGGATGTTCCCTCAGGCCTCTCCACTTCCTGGGGCCTCAAGTCTCTGGAGGATTAGGCACATAAGCTTTTAAATCAAATTATCTTATTTAACCCTTAATTCTGTAAAGGAGAATTAGTTCACCTTCACTTTACAAGTCAGTGGTAGAATAAGATTTGAAGAGACTGAGAAAATTCTCCAAGTTCACATAACTACAAAAGAATACCAAAGAACAATTAAGACCCAGTTACCTTGTTTGCAAGTTTTGTACCTCACAGTGGCATCCATCAAATAATGAGGAGCATATATGTTATTATTTTAGAAGTTCCCAGGGACACTTTTTTTCTGGCTACATTCTCTCGTCTTGTATCTGCATGCCAGTATTGGTACATGATTCTTAATAAGCCCCCATCTGAAGGAGGTAAGATTAATTAAATCCATCCTCCTCTAGACAACAGAAAAAGATGCCTAAATACAGGATATCATGAGATAAGACAAGCAATTAGTAAGTTCCTTCCTCAATGTAAGCTCAGTGAATACATGAATAACTGAACTGAATGCAACTGATTGGGATTTTCTGATAAAATTGATATATCATTAAAGTGTTTTAAATCAGAGAAAAACATCATCACTCTTCATCTTCTCACATTGCTCCATTTCTTCACCTCAAAGTAGCTTTCCCAGCTTCTAATCTGGCCATGTTCCCAATGCTTTCCTTGTTGCTTAAAGGTCTTACATGCTTATTCTCATCAACTCGCTGAGCAGTGATGAGAGACGGTCACATGAGCCATAAATAGATATGAAATCATTTTAGTTCAGTACAAAGTGATGAACATTGATGTCTGATTCTGCTCTGTGTTTTAGGAAGACCTTCTGACCACTGAACAAAGATTTAAGAATGAAGAAGTTTGAAAGTAAGTAAACCACATCTGAGCTCTATATTGACTGTAGAAATTAATTCACACAAGGAATTGGAATACAGTTCACTTGAAGTAATCGCAGGGAACAGAAATCAAGGAACTAGAAAACATGAAACAAAAAGTGTGGTGGTGAATCAATATATACATAGTGTTCCCCTGGGATTCCTAGATGTCTTCTGGGAGATTAGGGAGTTAGAATGTCAGAAATCTCTTTGCACTCCAAAGCTTGTTCGTGAGCCAGCACTGGTTGGCTTTACTCTTTTTTTTTTTTAATTAGATGTTTTCTTTATTTACAATATCTCCTTTCCCAGGTTCCCCTCCAAAAGAAAAAGAAAAAGAAAATAAAGTAAGAAAAAATTAAATAAAATAAAAAACTAAAACTAAAACAATCACCTGTTCCTTCCCCCTTCCCCCTGCTCACCACCCCACCCTGTCCCATATCCTGGCCCTGGCATTTTCCTACACTGGGAAATAGAACCTTCATAGGGCCAAAAGCCTCTCCTCCCATTGATGACCAACTTGGCCATCCTGTACTATACACATTCTGCTGGAGCCTTGAGTCCCCCCATATGTACTCTTTGGTTGGAGTTTTAGTCCCTGGGAACTCTGAGGGTACTAGTGAGTTCGTATTGTTGTTTGTCCTAAGGGGCTGCAAACCCTTCAGCTCCTTGGGTCCTTTCTCTAGCTTCTTCATTGGGGACCTGTATTCAGTCCAATGGATGGCTGTAAGCCTCTACTTTTGTATTAATCAGGTACTGTCAGAGCCTCTCAGGACACAGCTATATCAGGCTCCTGTCAGCCAGCACTTGCCAGCATCCACAATAGTGTCTGGATTTGATGATTGAATATGGGAAGGATCCCCAGGTGGAGTAGTCTCTGTATTGTCCTTCCTTCAGTCTCTGCTCCATAGTTTGTCTCTGAAAATCCTTCCATGGGTATTTTGTTCCCCCTTTTAAGAAGGAACGAAATGTCCACACCTTGGTCTTCCTTACTCTTGAGTGGACTCCAAACAACGAGTCCTGAGGTAGAAAACAAAACCAAAGTGATCTAGATAGTCAGGATACAAAGCTACTATGTTGCACCTGAGTGTAGCCAGTCACTTTGGCAATGAGACAAGAAATCAGATGGGCAGGCAATACTTACATTAAGCATTTAAAAAGTAGTCAACATGGGGTTGGAGAGATGACTCAGTGGTTAAGAGCACTGGCTGCTCTTCCAGAGGTCCTGAGTTCAATTCCCAGCAACTTTTAGTGGCTCACAACCATCTGTAACCTGATCTGATGCCCTCTTATGGTGTGCCTGAAGACAGCTACAGTGTACTCACATACATAAAATAAACAAATAATTTTTAAAAAGTAGCCAACATGACTGGCCCCTTGCACTACACTATCTGAATCTGCCTATGCCCTACATTTAGCACAGGATAACACAGTCTTCAAATTAATATGTTTATAGTTTCTATCAAAGATGGGAAGAATCACATATATCTTAAAATTGATCATGTTCCGTGGCTCTTTCCTTGGTTTTCACCATATGACTAGTTTTGACACCCACCGTTAGCCAACAACACAATCAATGCTTTGCAAAAAGACAAAGACTATAATTGCTTTGTTAGTGGTTTTGGTAGTTGTCATTTCACTATACAATTACCAGTACTTTATGACAACTGTATGAATCTTCTAATTACTAAAGAAAATTGTTTTACTGCCAAGTTGTAATAGTCAACCTGAGATAGTGTGTTAGTAAGGATTAACTCTCTTTGTCTTTAGTTAAAACAAAACAAAACCCCGTCTAGTATAAATTTGGCCATACTAGAATAATAATTGCTACCCTAAAATATAATTGCATCGGCAAGTTCAGTGAATGTATGACATCCACCACTAATCAGAATTGCCAACATAGTAGAGTTAAGGTTAAAGATATACAAAAGATAAGTTTATAAGGTGCATCAGTGGAAAAGATGATACAAAGGTCAAAATTTACTTCACTTCCTTAGAGTATAGAGAAGGCACCAAATGTCAGTGAAATAACACAATAGAAGACTACATTTCTAGCATACAGTGTTTCTTTTGACCTGGCACATTAATCCAGCATTTAATCAACCACTGAATCATTTTCCTGGACCACCTGCTTCTGTATGGTGCCCTATGACTGGTTCATTGAGTCTTATTGTTTACCTATTGTTGCCCCTCTTTTAGCACACAAGAGATCTAAAACAACACTATACAGGATTCCATAACCATCATCAGATATTTTGAAGTCATTGGAATATTTGCTGAGACTCTAGATTTACACTTAAAAACAAAAGCATAAACTCTAGTGAAGAATATGAATGTATCTAGTGACTAGATGGTGAACTTCAAAGAGATGTGAGATAGGAGTTCAGGCTGCATTTCACTAGTGATACAGTTAGGACCCAGATGGACAAACCATGGCTCCCATCATGGTCATGATTCCATTGAAAGACTATGACTGACATACTATAATGACAGACAAGAAAGTATGACTGATACTCAGGAAATTAGTCCTCTATTATCCTATCCTGTCTGGTTTTGGAAAGGATTTTTCTGTAATTAACATTCTCTAGTGGATATTGTGTGTGTGACAAAGATGTATACCTTTCTTTCACACACATGGACCCTCTGCTAGTCTCTACCCCAAATTTTTCATTGGTCTTCATTTTTCATTTCAAATTTTTCATTGGCTAGTTATTTTCAGAGTGTTAACCAAGTAGCGAGGGTACTGATAATGTTCTATCACCTGTGACATCAACATCTTTAGTCATTTGTTCTCCATTAATTGAAAAATTAGTGAACTACTTAAAGTTAGTTCTCTGAGTACATTTATCTTAGTTACTATCCTTCAAAGTCACTCACATGTTATACACAAATCAGCAGCAAGGGTATTTTATCTACCAGGAACATTTTGTAGAAATAAATTGCCAATCAGACCTGATATTTGCTACTTCTATCAATTGATTATGAGGAATCCTTTTTGAGTCCCAGTGGCCATTACCAAAGATTAATTGATGCAACAAATATGTGTAACATAGTTGTCTAAGCCACCTATAATGCATCTTCCCATGTGCTCTGTACATGTTTGAATGATTCTTGAAGGAACTATTGTATAAAACAAAGTACAACTACTATATTTGTAAAGTCTTATGACATGGTAGATTTGAAACTATCCAGGTATAATGAACAACTTAATCTTATACTCATTTGACAGACTACACTCAGGTAGTCAACCTAATAGCTGGACATCAAAAGTTGCCTTTTATATATGTGTCATTTTCTGTAGCAGAAAGTGTGGTCATGCTCCATAACCTTTAGAGAATGTGGTGTGACTCATCACACATCTTGTTTATGTACTCTGACCACCTCTAAAAGCATCAGTTCTGTTGAATTATACCCCCAGGATTCTGGGCAGCTTTCACCACAGTGTAGACTTGCGAAGACTCTCTTCTGTTCTGGGACACACTCAAAATTTACAGCAGTCTGACTTATCTAATAAAACAAGGTAAAAATGGGAAGAACTAGATCATGCTAATGTACACAGAATATTTTTCACTGCCTGCTTACAAAAAAATCTATTTATTTTATATAATAAATTTAAATATTATTACAAATTATAAGTTTAAATTATAAAATTAAATTATTGTAGATTATAATTATATATTATAAATTATATCTATAAACATATTACAATCATGGGATATTATATAGAACTTTAAGTTGATAAGGTTTCCTAAGGACTATAAAGTACAGGACTCTGTGGAAGATGATAGGGAAAATATGCTGATGTTCTTCCTATATTTCAGAAAGAACATTTAGATCTCTGAATTATAAAAAATGACAAATTTTTCTTCAGTGTTGATTTGCTACTGTAATATTTTAATATCAATGGAACTTTTGGGATGGGGCACACTAATAACTTAGATTTACTGTCAATCATTGCCACCTGCATGTCTGCTTGGGTTTTGCCAAGGCCAACAGATGAATCAAAAAGACCAATTGGGAACCTTCCAAGAAATCAAGGAAAATGTAACAGCATAGTTCACTCCAGTCTGGAAGAAATAATGCATTCATCTAACAATATTCATCTGGTTTGATCAAGATTAAATAAAGGTACCAAAGGTCTCATACTTCCAGGTGTACATATTTATCAGAATATGTGAACATGTTTTCATAAGCAACCAAAACCAGCAATGAGTAACAAAGGCCCAGGTTAGATACATGAGGAACAACTGGAGTGAGGTGAATGACTGCAATGGTGAGCATAACTGGAACACCAAAGTAGCTCATGAAAGTATGGTTAGGGTCGGTAAAGAACTGCACTTTATTCACAATGCCACTGTTGCTAAGTATGGTGGTATTTCTTCTTAATTAAAATGAAAACCCACATGCAATTTTTCCTTGAATATGCATGAGTGGTATTCCTAAGCCAAGGTAACTACTATGGGAGCTTTGATGAAGGATTTTTTATACTGGGTAGAATATACATGATAGAGCTAATGAAGAAAATAGTCTGAGAATTTCTTAATAAATTAAACATAAAGTTGTCACCTGACTCAGTGATTCAATGCTTAGCCATCTACAAAAAAGTCGTAATGCAAAAATTCCTACATGAGTTTTTAAAGAATGTCTAAGTCACAGCATCTGGGGACTATGTTAATTCCCATCACAGATAAATAGATAAAAAGACTATGATAGAGGCATACAATGAGAATGGAATATGATACATCCTATAACTGGCAAACTTAAAAATGTTACGCAGTGCACCATGTGCTTCTGTTGATCTGAATGTTGAAAATGTGCGAAGCTACAAAGACAGGGGTGTCTGCAGTGAGGAGTACAGGCTTGTCTATGGTAACCAAACTATGTTGATTACTAGATCACACTTCAGTAAAGTGTTTTTATAACAGAAAATTCTCTTCTCTTCAAAACACAACATGTATGCATTTACCTTTAAGGATGATTTGGTTAAAAGTATAGCCATGTTTCAGACTCCTTTTTGAGGAATCCCCAAAAGGATTCCCAAGTATACTCAGACTGCAAGCTAGCAATATAAATTAGTGATGGCTCACACTATTCTCGACACTAGAAAAAGAAGGGAAAGAAAACTTCAAAATGTTAAAACTAGGTCACATACAACACTTTAAAAAAATGCTTCGTGTGGTTGTGAAAATTAGACTCTGTGTGTGTGTGTGTGTGTGTGTGTGTGTGTGTGTGTGTAAGAACTGACCCAGCAGATAGTATGTCTTGTTTAAAAGATAATCTGAGAAAGTTTACTTTACTTCCTTGTCAACTGTGAACCTATTTCTTATAAGAGGATTAAAAACAAACTTTCTGAATAATCTTCAAGTGTTCTTACCAATTTCTTTCAAATCCAACAAATTTAAATCACTGAAGATAGTGACAGAAAGAGACACAAAAAGTCCCAAGCAATTCTCTGAGAAACTGCAGGAATCACAAGTAGGCAAAATCTAGTTTTCTCCTCAACACCCACTAGTGATTTATCACAGCTTTAACAGAGCTTTTATATTAAAGCCAGCCATCATTTCAGCTTCAGAAGAAATATTGCTACAACACAATAATAATAGCATTTTTAGTAAATTGCAGGATACAGCTTGACCCTCCACAAAATTGTCGAGATGAAGAAAAGAGACCTGTGTGCTTTGGGACATGGTTCTATGTTTTCTATTTCATGTCAAGGGCCAATTATTTCTAATTACAAAAAGGCAAAGAGAAAACACACTTCTCCAATGAACATGTTTTCCTTCCACTAGCTTCACTAAAATAATAATCACTAAGGAAGAAACCCGACACTAATTATGTAGAACAGCATGCATACCACAAACCTATTATATTCGTGATAATCTCAACACACATTTAATAACCTCTTAATTTTCCCCTTCAAATATTCAACACAGATATTCAAAAATTCTGATTATAATTTCTGTAATCAGAACAAAGGATAGAACTTCAAAAACTGTGATAGGACAAAATGTCTTTGAATTCAAAGCATAAGAATGTTGAAATGTGGGTGTTAATTTCTGGCTAATTACTCCCAGGTCCCCTTCATAGAGTTAGGTTAGCAAGAAAGATCACCTGATTTTTTTTCACACTGTTTAATTAGGCAAGTATTCATGTGATAACTCGATCATATGTCATTAGGACTTAGTTCTTTCAAAACTATCTCATAAAAGCACCTTTGTTTAAGCATCATTTTAATATGAAGCTAAGTGAATTTAAGAAAATATGTCACTGTGGGAGAAAGAATTAAATGTGAAGATGTTTGCCCAGTGTTGAAGTCGAAGACACTACAACTCATAATGGTGGCCATTTCATTGTTTGTGATGATAGTGTTTTTGTTTGTGTTGTTTTGAGAAAGTATCTTTTCATGATCTGAAACTTGCAATATAGGCCAGAATGACTATCCAAGAAAGTTCAGTTGTTGTTCTGACATTGCCACTTCCAAACTGGAATTACAAGCTGGAACAACCATGCCTGGCTTTAAACATGGGTTCTAAATGGAACTCAGATCCTTTGGCTGGCAGAGAAAACATGTTATTGACAAATATGTCTGCTAAACTCCCCAAAACATGTGTCCCTATATTTTTAAAATACCAATCTTTTATCTGTACAACCTCATATAACAAATGAGTCCCATATTCCAATATTCCTCAAGAAGAATTTCTATACAGTTAGTTCATTATGTAGTATATCCCAAAGAACAGAGAGAAAAGCAGGGGGCAGCAAGGCAGAAAGGTGAATTCATTGTGGATTGATAGAGTTGTTGTCTCAGAGAATATGGGCTCCACACTCTAGGAACCACTAAAGAACACAGATACCTCCATGGATGGTCCACCTAAAATAAGGAATCTGGGTTAGTCATTGGCTTGTCTCTAAAGCTGATATCAACTGCACCTTGATTAAACCTATGAGTGGGTCAATGGGCTTATCTTTCTATAGAGAAGGTCTCAATACAATGAGAAATGGTGAGACCATGATATATGCTTAATGTGAGATGATGCTTAATTAATTCAGCAGCCCATGTACATAATTCTATCCTAATTTCTAAAAGAGAATATCAACTGGAAGAATCAACACAGGACAGCTGAAATGCACATACTTAATGCCCTCTCTTGCCATCTTTATAGGTTGAATTTCTAACTCTCAGTTCAGAGGCAGTAAGCAGTGAGGCATTTAGAAAAGTCATTATTTCATGAGAACAGAAACTGATCAATGGCATTAGCACAACCTCTTTCCTCATCTGAGAATGCAATAAACCAATCATTTGTAATCTAGAATAAGACCCTCAACTAGAACCTGAACATGCTGATACCCTGGTTTTAGGTATCCCAGACTACAGAACTGTAAAAAAAAAAAAAAAAACAAATCTTAGCCACTATTCTATTTCCCTGTAGAAACCTGAACTAAATTGGAAAAGGCATCTACTACATTGTTTGAGACACACACTGTCATTCTTTTTGAGAAAAATTTAAAAATTTAAGGAAATGGATCAAAAAGAATAATCTCTTTTTTATTATATATTTTCTTTATTTACATGTCATATGATTTCTCCTTTCCCAGTCTCCCCTCCAAAAAACAAAAACAAACAAAAAAAACAAACAAAAAACAAAAAACAACAAGAACAAACCCCTGTTGCCTCCCCTCTCTCCCTGCATGCCACCCCACCCTCTCCCACTTATTGGCCCTAGCATTCCCCTACACTGGGGCACAGAACCTTCACAGGGCCAAGGGCCTCTCCTCCCATTGATAACCGACTTTGCAATCCTTTACCATATACATGCTGCCAGAGCAATCAGTCCCACCATGTGTACTCCTTGGTTGGTGGTTGAGTCCCTGGGAGCTCTGAGGGTACTAGTTAGTTCATATTGTTGTTCATCCTAAGGGGCTGCAAACCCTTCAGCTCCTTGGGTCCTTTCTCTAGCCCCTTCATTGGGGACCCTATACTCAGTTCAATGGATGGCTGTGAGCCTCTACTTCTGTATTAGTCAGGTACTGTGAGAGCCTCTCAGGAGACAGCTATATCAGGCTGGATTGTCCTTCCTTCAGTCTCTGTTCCATAGTTTGTCTCTGCAACTCCTTCAGTGGGTATTTTGTTCCCCCTTTTAAGAAGGATTGAAATGTCCACATTTTGGTCTTCCTTCTTCTTGAGTTTCTTGTGGTTTGTGGGTTGTTCTTTGGGTATTCCGAACTTCTGGGCTAATAACCACTTATCAGAGAGTACATATCATGTGTGTTCTTTTGTGATTGGGTTACCTCACTCAGGATGATACTCTTCATATCCATTCATTTCCCTAAGAATTTCATAAATTCATTGTTTTTAATAGCTGAATAGTACTCCATTGTGTAGATGTACCACAATTTCGGTATCCATTCCAAAATGAATAATCTCTTAAATCATAGGAACATTATAATTTTTTTCATTATCATTTCCACAAGCGAAGATATGGCAATACTTCTCACCTTTGTCTTAGTCACTGTTCTATCTCTGTGAAAAGATATCATGACCCAAGTAACTCTTAAGAAAGAATTTAATTTGAGGCTTGCTTATAGTTTCAGAGGTTCAGTCCATTATCATCATGGTAGGGAGTGTGTCAGCAAGCATGGAAGGCATGCACTGGAGCAGTACCTAAGAGCTACATCTTGATCCATTGGCAGAGAGAGTGATCCTAGGCCTGGCTGGGCTTTTGAAATCTCAAAGTCCACCCCCAGTAACATACTTCCTTCAACAAGGCTCCACCTGCTCCAACAAGACCATGCCTCCTAATTCCTCTAATCCTTCAAAATAGTACCACTCCCAAGTGACTAAGCATTCAAATATACAAGCCCACTTTGTCTATTCTTATTTAAATTACTACATTCAACTCTCTGTTCCCCATATGCTTACAGCCAAATCATAATGCAAAAATCTATTCAATCGAACTTTAAAAGCCCTCATAATTTATCATTGTGTCAACACTGTTTAAAACTCCAAAGTCTCTTCTGAAACATATGACAATTTCTTAACTCTAATCCCTATAAAATCAAAATTGAAAATCAAATCACATAATTCCAGCATACAATGGCAGAGCATATAAAAGAAATACTGGTCCAACCCAAAGACTGAACTCAGAAAAACAAACTCCAAATTCTATATGCCCCATGTCTGATTTCAAAGGGCTCTTCAGATTCCCAATTCTCTTTAGCTTTGTTGATTGTAACATACTTCTCTCCCCTGGGCTGGTTCCACACCAACAGTTTTACTTGGCATGTACCCCATGGCTCTGCCATCTTCAACATCTTGGAGTCTCCAAAGCAATCCATGTTTTACCTCCACAACTTCAATGCAATGACCTTTCTGAGCTTCTATACAGGGACACCCCTGGCACATATTTGACCCCTGTATCTTCCCTTAGTTACAGAGGGAAATTTCACAACTCCCTTCCTTGTATCCTTGACTCTCCTTGAGCATAGCACTTAGTTCCATTACATTTCCTGGTACTCCATTTCTCCTCAAACAGTTCTCGCTTTCCAGCTTGCTCCGTTTCACTACAGATCTGAATAAGACTGGTCATTAAAAACCACATGACTCAGCCAATTCTAGGCTGTCTCGAAATCTTCTCTAGCAACACCATTAATAAAAAACTCTTCAATTTAGCCTCACACATATTTTTATGACTAGTATAAAAACTAACCACATTTATTTTTGGTAAAATATTACAAGAATGGTCTCTAGGATACATACTAATATTCTTCCTTTGTGAAACTTCTTGAGCTAAGCACCCACAGATCAAGTCACCTGAGGCATTGCCTTCCATACTCCTACTGGAATGGCCCATTAATCCCTGATTAAAGCATCCAACCGTCTTCGTAGTCTAAAGTTCCAAAGGGTTCCATATCCCTACCTACAAGCAGCATAATCAGGCCTGTCAAGGAAATACTCCACTCCCTGGTACCAACTTCTGTCCTAGTCACTGTTCTATTACTATGAAGAGACACCATGACCAAAGCAACTCTTACAATAGAAAGCATTTAATTGGAGTATACTTAAAGTTTCAGAGGTTAGGCCACTATTATCAAAGCAGAGAACATGATGACATATGAGCTATGGTCCTGAAGATGTGGCTGAGTGTTCTATATCCTCATCTGTAGACAACAGGAAGAAAATGAAACTGTGCCTAGTTTGGACTTTTAAAACCTCAAGACCAACCCCAGTAGCACACTTTCTTCAACAAGGCCACACATACGAAAACATATATTAGAATGCTTAGTCACCATTCTTATTCAAAACACCATAACTCTCCTAAGCAAAGTGAAAGGTCTTCTAAATGCATAAGGGATGCTTTCAAGAGCAGTGAGAGTCCTAAGCCTCACCGAACATCTTTCTTCCCACCACAGAGAAATGCCTAGCAACTGTTGCTGATGAAACAAAAGGACAGAAGAGTTTCTTAAAGACTTTACTTTTCTTACTATCCTTTTACAGAGAATTCTGAAGTCGTCAGGCTAGCTGGAGTGGTTCATATATGCAGAACAAAAAGAAGAGACTATAGGACAGGAAATAGAGTCTGAGTATGCTACTGTTGTCCTGGGTGGTTTTGTGTCAACTTGACACAAGCTTGACAAGAGTCATCAGAGATGAAAGAGCCTCAATTGGGAAAATGGCTCCATGAGATTTAGTTGTCAGAGAAGTCAAGGACACTACAAGAAACACAATCAACTATCCGGGGCTGATAGGGACCCACAGAAACTCAACCACCAAAGAGAGCATACATGAGACTGACCAAGGCCCTTAGCACATATGTCACAGTTGTGCAGTTCTGTCTTCATGTGAGACTCCTAACACCCAGAGCAGGAGCTGTATCTGACTCTGTTGGTTGCCAGTGGATCCCTTTCACCTAACTGGGCTGCCTTGCTTAGCCACAATAGGATAAGATGAGCCTATTCCTACTGCAAGTGGATAAGCCAAGGCAAGTTGATATCCATGGGAGGCCTCCTTTCTCTGAGACTTTTTTGAGAAGAAAGGTTGGACTGGAGGATAACAGGAAGGTGAGGTGAGAGGGAGAGACTGGTAGGAGAGAAAGGAAGGGAAATTATGATCAAGATGTACATTAATTATTAATTCATTAATTCATAAAAGAATCTGGCTGTAAGGCATTTTCTTAATTAGTTCTTATGGGAGGGACCAGCCCAGGATGGGTGATACAATCACTGGGTTGGTAGTACTTGGGTTTACAAAAAAGCAGGCTGAGCAAGCCAGTAAGCCACACCCTTCCATAGCCTTTGCATCCACTCCTGTCTCCATGATCCTGCCTTGTGAGTTCCTGTCTTGACTGCTTTCAATGATGAGCAGTGCTGTGGAAGGATAAGACAAAGTCTTTCCCAACCTCCTTTTGTGTCATGATGTTTTGTTGCAGCAATAGAAACCCTAGCTAAGAAGACAACTATGTAATGCAGTAAGGTTGTAAGGGTTTCTTTAGCTACTTAGACACCTTGCCTGTTGTCCAGAATGATCTTGAAAAGAAATTGCTCAAATAGCAGCCTATAAGATAATA
The DNA here is from genome assembly GCF_008632895.1 of Mastomys coucha. Taxonomy (NCBI): domain Eukaryota; kingdom Metazoa; phylum Chordata; class Mammalia; order Rodentia; family Muridae; genus Mastomys; species Mastomys coucha. The sequence continues at coordinate 199,851,138 of NW_022196905.1, forward strand.
AACCATGGCAGAAAGAGAAGGTAGTGGACAGAGGCACTACTAGTAGGCAGCAAGCAGAAGTGAAAACTAAGCACAGTGTGAATTGTCTGGGTTAGTATGGCAGACCTAGAAAATTTCTCTCCTGTCTTGTGGGGCCATGTGAATGTTAACTAACAGATCACTGCCCCAAGCTTCTTCCAATACCAGGAGTCATATGACTAAGTTACCATTAATGCATGGAAATTGGAAAAAATTAATATCACCACTGCATCACATGCTAAAATGAAATTATTTGCCTTGGATTCACTTCTTTCGCTCTTTCTCCATCTGAAAACCAAACACGTCCGTAAGAGCCTGCAGCTCTTTGCCAGAAGACCAGGAAAACACCCAGGTGAATGTTGGAGCAATAAGTTGTTAGAACCAGGGCCCTTCCATGATCTCATGAGTCAGAATTATTCAGTAAGAGTGAATCTCCATAAATAAATGGTGTCCTACTATTTATTTACCCTCAGGACCCCTCCTATACACACCTTAGCCAAAGAAATATTTAAAATATATTTGATTAATTACTATTAATTTCACTTTAATTTCTTACTAATGAGATAGATTAGCTGTTCAAGATAGACACTGAGATTTAGGAAAGCCACAAAGCATTGTCATAGCTAAGACTCCTCCTCAAGATCCCATTTTGAAGATGTGAGATTTAGCATCTTATATGTTTAAACTTTTTGTTGGAGCCATTTAATTATTTGCCTTCATTTATACAGTGAGGAGACTAAGAAAGATGTTACTATCTTCTTTGCCCTGTTTTATAAAAAAAAAAAAAAATCCATATTACATCCCATGAGACAAGGTTTGCCGTGATGAAGTTCCTCTTAGAATCAAGAGAGAGCTATAAAAAGAAGGAAGTAGAATTAGATCAGTATAGGAGACACATTAAGCCAGAACTCCATAATGGCGCCATGCACATGAGACATCTTCCCACTGGGCTTAGCCCCATTACTGGTTTATCTTACCCAATTAACGGTTGATCGTGTGTGTGTGTGTGTGTGTGTGTGTGTGTGTGTGTGTGTGTGTGTGTGTTCCTCTGTAGCCAAAGTTTAGAATATTTTAATCTATCATTTTGTCATCATCATAAATAATCTAAATGAAATTTTAGTCATGGCAGGTTTTGTGCCTAAGCTTTCAGGTACATGAAATGAGGTGAGAGGACATCAGCAGATACAGACAAACACCTGATGAATAAGTAAACCATGGTGCTACCACACCATCTCCCATCTTCTCTCTTCTAGCCAAAAGCAAGGGACAGAATAGTGGGGGACTGAACTCAAGAGGCTGTCATAACAGAGCAGATCTTACTTCCCTTAGGTGTGAGAGAAGGATGAAGAATCTGTAAACTGGATGCAAAAGCCAGGGTTTTATTTAAGCTGAAGTAGGCATTTAAAAGTTGTAAAGGAGTTAGAAAGCTATGCTTCTCATACAAGAATTGCTAAAGATAACAATGAGGTTTATACAAAGAGAGTCAGGGGCAAAATACAAACTGAATGTCAACCATACCACACTATGCCACACTCAGTCTATGCAATAAACCTCATTGTCCAGTACCAAAAGGCAAAGAATATAGATAGCCAATATGTGAGAAATGAAATGTCTTCTTCCACCTAACATAAGCTGTTATCAAACCTGGGTTATCTAATTGTGACTGAAATTATCTCAGTCAAAGTGTTCTTCAGTGACACTGGTTAGTGTTTTCCAGTCTTTTATAAACACCAGTCACTTAATGCACCATTCCCTATGTTCAATCTGCTCCAAGAATTTAAATTCTTTTGCCACAGAGGTTGTTTTCTGTTTCTAACCAAAGACTGTCACTCAAATATTAATTAATACTCTAATTATTCATACATTTCCCATGAATAATAGAGTGCTTAGCACCTATCTTTTTACTTCTTTACCTGTTGACATCCAAAGACCTTAGAGTAATAAAGTATTATGTGCCATACCTTGCCAAACTCAGAAGTCTTTATTTTTATAAGGGTTTTTTGTCTTTATAAAGCTCTGAGAAAGATGGTTATGACATATTTCTTAATTACAGAGGGTCACAGGGTTGCTTTTTAAAGCAATTTGGGGTAAGAAAAAAAAGAAGCAATATTCTTTTTTAAGTTAGATGATTTCTTACAAAAACACCCCTAGTCAGGTAAGTGGATGTGTCTTCCTCTGCTTGTGTACCTATTTCTCAGTAAGGTTCCCTGACATTACTCTTCCTCTGAAAGGTACAACTGCTATTGGGAAGGGAGAGTGAAACATTTAATGGTAATTCTCTGTTTCTTGTTTCTTGAGTACCAACCTAGTGTAGAGAGTATAGAAGCCTTTCTAGGTGTAAGATGATTCCAAGTTTAGCTTATTTTGGTCAGTGTGTGTGCATTCATGGGTGCATATGTGCACCTATAATTACCACTTATTCAGCTCCTATCATATTCCAAAGCCTGTCTCAGGTATGGAGAATGCTGCCAGAAATAAAGCTGGCAGAGCCTTGTCTTTGGGAATTTAAATTTTAGAAGGAAGCCAAAAGACAAGCTTAGTGATCAGACGTAGAATAGTTTAGATGATAAGAGTACGCTGGAGTAAAAAAGCAGTCTGACAGAAGCATGACAACGTGGTAGGGGTACTCTTTAGAGTATCTAGGGGGCACCCTTGAGCAGCTGACAGGAGTATAGACATGAAGGAGATGGCAAAGGAGAGATGGGACACAAAAGGCATTCTAGACTCAGAGAACACTGGCCAGAGCCTGAATCAGGCCTGAGGAGCTCACAAAGTATTGAGAAGGCTAGTGAAGTTGAGATGAAAATGAATAGGAACAAGAAATGAGATCAGGGAGAATACAGACCAAACATTTAATGCCTGATGAGCCACTAAGTTTATTCGACTTTCTCTAAAGGATAGGAAGACTCAGAGAAGAGGAACAATGTCCCCAGAGCACAAGTATTTACTTGAGTAGGATCTTTGATAGGTGCAGAAAAGGTTGAAAGGAAGGAAGAACTTGGAGTGTATCCAGATACCAATAACCTCCATAGTGCAAACCAAGTTAGTCTCAAATTCACCATTGTAGTAGTTTGAATGAGAATGATGCCCATAGGCACATATATTTGAATGCTTGGTTACCAGGGAGTAGAACTGTTTGGAAAGATCAGAAAGTGTAGCCTTGGAGTCAGTGTGTCCTTATTTAAGGAGGTGTGTCACTGGAGGTGAGTTTTGAGGTTTCAAAAGCCCATGCCAACATAGTCTCTCTCTCTGTCTCTCTGTCTCTCTGTCTCTTCCTCCTTCCCTCCCTCTCTCCTCTTCTCTTTCTTCCATTCCCTTCACTTCCCTTCTCTGCTTTGCTCTTCTCTTCTTCCCCCCCTCCCTCTCCCTCCCTCCCTCCCTCTGTCTTTTCTGCCTGCTATCTAGGGATCAGGATGTAAAACTCTCAGCTACTTCTCCAGCACTGTTGCTGTCCAGCAGCAACGTTAAAACAGTGGGTTACCTGGAATATGGAGTGAGAAGGAAATAGGAGGAGATAAAAAGAGATAGGAGGAGGCAGAGTGGCCAAAATTATACCTACCCACAAGGAAGGTACCTTAAAAACATTAGACAGGAGCCTTTTCACTCCACTATCTTGAACCTTTAATGGCAAACCTTTGTTCTCCCAACAGGTATAATACCTGAGGCAAAACCACTCCCCCCAAGTACATCAGCATGCTAGTCCAATCAGCGACTTCCTTTTTTCTCTACGGAGGTGGAACTTCCAAATGTAACTGGAACCAGATTGAAGGTGTGGCAAATAGCAGGAGGTGGGCAGAGAGGTGTGGTTAAGAGAGGCAGGCTTCAAACCAGGAGGGTAACACAGCACCATGCCTGCCTATGTACTGCCACATTCCCCACCATGATAATAATGGATTAATCTTCTGAAACTGTAAGCAAGCTCCCATTTAATGCTTATTGGCCATAGTGTTTCTTCACAGCAATGGAACAGTAACTAAGACAACTATGTGAGAAAGGCTGGCCTAAACTCCTAAGTTGCCTGCCTCTACCTCCAAAGGCCTGGAATTGCACACATGCACCACCACATTCAACTCTTGCAGCACTTCTACAGTGGTTTCCCTTTTGTGGTTCAGCCTCCTGGCCTTTAGGGAAAGTTTATACATCCATATGCACTCAATATGCTTTCCTAACATTATGACACCTCTGAGTATGCCCAAACATACTCCTGTTTGCCATTTTTAATATTTCATACATGATATTCATAACTTTTTGGAAGGTCCAAAAAGGAAGAAAATGTTTGCCATCTATAGTTCTAGCTTTAAATGGTAACAAAAAAAAAATGGGATTAAGAAAAAAAAAATATTTTATTGTTTTTGACAAAGTCTTAAAAACTACAAAATTATCATATCTGAAAGTGTCTGTCATCTATGAAGCCAGAAAGATGGCTTCCCTGGTGAAGGCTCTCCTTACCAAGCCTGATGGCCTGGCTTTGATCACCAGGACATACATGGTGGAATCAAAGATTTGATACCTGAGAGTGTTCCTATGACATCCACATGCTTGCTATGGCATACTTGTATAAATAATAAAAGGCATCACTGTGAAACCATTTAGGTCTCAAAAGCTCAGTAGCCCCAGAGTCATAATGAACAATTAAATGTCCACCTACTTCAAACTCAGCATGAATCTGTAGTCCCTTCAATCCTGCGCTCTGATGGTCCAAAATGAATTGTATATCCTTCTGCCAATTCCATCTTCCTGGTTGTAAATCCTCTTTGGCTTCTTTCTTAGGTGCCTGGGGCTTCCCCTGGCCCTTTGATGCTTTCTTCCAAAACTCAGCCTGCAACGAAGAGAAGAAGACCACAAACGGTGCATAGCAATACATTCTGAGTACTGGCAGGATTGGAGTCAAATTGTCTTGTATTCCATAGTGCCAGCATGGCTAAGCAAAATAATTTTGCTCCATATTACTTTTTCTTTGTTTAATTGAGATACTAGATGACTATAAAGGAGAGCGTTTATCTTCTCCCATTTACAGATCATTGCCTCATAGCTGCATAGATGTTAAATTAGACATCTACTCATCTGGAGGAAGTAGGGGAGTGCTAAAGTCAAATCCTTCCCCAGAACAGCCTGAGTTCTATGGAGGGTGCTTACTGGCTTATGAATTGGGCTTGCCTCTGAGAAGCACAGAGGTTGAAGGGTTTTTTTTTGTTTTGGTTTGTTTTTTTCCCCTCCCTGGATGCCCCTCTGCATGACAATAGGCCACCAAGAAGCTGTCCCAGTTTACTGGACAGACCTGTCACTTCCAACCTAAAGCCTCCTCCGAAAAGCTCTCGTTTTGATGAATGAAGTAATTTATAGGCAAGATAGGAATGGCAGAAAGAATGATGGGCTAAAGAGTGCTGCTTCAGCCCTTTTGGTGTGGTCTGGATTGCACACCAACAGCCAGCCTTGTCAAGGGCTCCCTCCGATGAGCTGTTACTCTCCACTGGAAAGCACTGGAAGTCCTTTTGGCCCATCGCCATTGGTTACCAGGAAGAAAAATCACCTTCTTATTTAAAGCTCTCTTTTTTGAACCACGGCCATGACTGATGTTGATCTAAGTAAAGCAGTTAAAACTGCTTAACCTCTGAAAGTCTCATTCACAGAAAGTGCTTGCTTTAGTTAAGAGAAACTACAGAAGAGGCAAGCTGCTGGCTAAGCAGACAACAGGTGTCTTCAAGCTTGCCCCTCGCCAGCCACTTTTTTTGGATATCTAAAGATGAATGATATGTCTCAAGATATAGTTTTTACATCTCATGAAAATGCTCAGAAATTAAGAATGACACCCCCACATCCTCTAAAATATTTCATAATTCTATGTCTGTGAAGTCACCGGTTAAAATATGTGTGATTTATTTCCACTGTAAATAATAAACACATTTTTTTTTTACATTTTATATCTCATTTAAAATCTTCCCCATTAAACTAGTTCTCAAAAAATAAAAATAAAAATAAAAATTCACATCATTTTATACACCAATTTCTTTTTCAATACTGTTTCAATTATTCTTAAAAGAATGAGAATACAGTTCGCTAGTCCTCTCAGGAACTATGTTCTTTCAGAAATCAATATTTCTTTTATGTGACACATTCTATGATTTTTTATCTTAAATAAGATAATAGCTTCCATTATTACAGAGTCAGTGCTTCTCCTAGCACACTCAAAACTTTGTATGAAGATAGAGCCAGCAAGAGAAAGAGCTCTCAGCCTTTTATGAATAGCAGCATAGAACATCATTTATGAGAAAGTCACCTGCCATCTTCTAATAATTACGTTAAAACAATTGCCTGCCTAGGATAATAGTAAAACACAAAAGGGAGAAAAAAACTTAAAAGAGGTCTTTAAAAATTTAGGTGCATGAAGTAAACAATTTTAAAAACCCATATACAGCTAGCTAATAGTTACTACATTCACTAATCTAGCATGATATGCATGACAGTTTTGACCTCCAAAATAATTTAGCGCCTTGAGCTGAGATTAAATGTAGAACATTAATTTTTCCCTCTAGTTGTCAAGACAACCAAGAGGCCGTCAAATTCATTTAAATAAAGCCTGCATCATGTAATAATATTAAAGGGAATAAAATATTAATGTGGGCCTGTGGTAGACCATTGACCAAAAGAGCTGCATTGAGTTTCCTTTAATTTATTGCCCTGACAATCTGTCTTTGTACTGAAACTAGAAATTAAAACGTCATCTAAGAATTATTATCTTGTGTTCAGAAGAAGGGCTAGTTAAGAAAGGGCACAGGTCTTCCAAATGCGGGAAATTGTTTTGAATCTTCAAGGAAAGAAAGTTATGAGTCTTCTCTTAACTGTTAGAATTTCATCTGCACCAGGGGTTGTACACACAAAAATGAAGCTTTAAAACAAAAGGAAAGACATTTAATTCACTAAATGAGTCTTGATGAGATTGTTTCCCAAATAAAAGTTCTTCTAAAGTGGTGTTTTACATATATGCACATAAGCCAAGCTTACTCATTGGTCTTCCCAACCGCATACTGACTTTTATTCTGAAGGTCATCATGGTGTACAGCGTTCTCCATTGAGAATGCTCTGTTAAGAGTAGAGATCCCCAGTGCACATTCCTAGCAATCACTTGCACATTCTGCACATCATTTCCCTGTATGAAACATACTTGTCCTGTATAAAGATCTCATTCTTTGTTGGTTTTGAAAACAGAATCAGAGGATAATTCAGGCTATCCATTAACTCACTATGAAGCCCAGACTACCCTGGAACTCATTATCTTCCTGCCTTACCTCATAGTGCTGGGATTACAGAAAACAAATCTCAAGATAGCTAGGTGCACATGAAGATTTTAGACATAAAAGTCTCTGCTGGTCATGGGTTAACAGCATAAAAAATGAGCAGCGCCTGGTTTACTAGATTCAAAGAATTGTTCTCTTAGCAGAAATACTCACTTCCCTAATTGAGAAATCCACTCCAAATTATTTTAAAAAGTAACTTGGTTTAAATCATCCCTAACATCCTTTAATGCCTATTGGGTTATTTTTCCAGAGAGCAAACACAGCAAAAGCTGGAGGCCACCCTCTTAAAATCTCCCTATCCACAGGGCACAGCAGGGTATGTCCCTTTAAGCTGAACTTCCACTAACTTCAAAGAGCCCTCTGTGTGAGGGAACCTGGCAGAAGGCAGAGAGAGAAAGCAGAAATCTGGCTGGGGGTGGGAGTGGGGGTGTCTCCAAACAAGACAATTGCTTGGTAAAGGTAAGATCAGATGGGAAATTGCAAAAGTTAGAACTGGAGTCAGGCAACTTACTTTCATGTGCAAAGAGAACAGAGCAGAGTAATGACATGAGATCTCACAGAAATTACAGGCATAGGGTCTGAGACAACTAGAGTCCGCTCAGACTGACCTACAGTCACTTACTAGAAGACAATAATAAAGACCATTCTGGTGTTCCAAGCAGGGCTGTCATTTAAGGGTGTAGGAGGCCATTTGTATCAGAGTCAAAGAATCGGATAAGTTCTTTGTCTTTCATTCATAGCTTAATTTAAAAATAGAAGTCCCATAAATTAACTGAGCTGAACTATATGAGCTTGCCAGTGAAATCTGAAGGAGAGCTGGTTTTTATTCCACAGCAGCAGCTGTGTGTCCTCTGGACTAGGGAGGCATCAGTTGCTGTTTCCAGAGCCCATCACCTCATTTGCCAAATGTTTGCATAGCAGTCTTCACTGAGAGATGTCACTCTTCTTTATCAAACCCCTGTATGAGAAGTGACAATGAAAAAGAAACGGCAAAGAAAGATATATTAATTTTGAGGCACTGCCTCCATGAAATCAAAGAATTCTAGAGTAACATCGAAAAGGGTGATTCTCTCTAAGGGATCCTTAGTTCATTTCCGGCAGAGTAGACGTACACACTAAGAATTATATTAGGAATTTATGATTTAGAGTGAGGCATTTTTCAGCAACCTAGACATCCTATTCAAAATCAACCACTATTATTATCTGTACCACAGTATAGGATACAGATGTAATATATACATTAGCCTTGCACTCAAAAACCTTGTCACTAAGCAGATGGTGTCATCTCATAGCCCTGGTGTCGCAGGCCTGGCAGAGATGAAGATATTCCCAAGAGACAACTGTGTCCCTCATTTTGGCTAACACATTATTGAAAGAATGGACCTCCAGACCATAATTCTGCAGGAAGTTCCTGCAGAAAGAAGAGAAAGCCTAGACCAGACAGAACAGAATATTTTTTTACAGAAAGGTTTATAAGTTGTTTGGCTACACTACAGGAAAGACAATGACTGGTCAGTGATGGACAGACCAAACCTTGACTTGGACTGCTTAGAGATGTATAATTCGGACTTCTACTTAAACCTTAACTACACTTTTTTCCCCAGAAGAGGAATGTGGGAAAAAGTAAAAGGATTTTATGGTGTCTCTCTGTCTCTGTCTCTATCTGTGTGTGTGTGTGTGTGTGTGTGTGTGTGTGTGTGAGAGAGAGAGAGAGAGAGAGAGAGAGAGAGAGAGAGAGAGAGAGAGGGTGTGGGGTGTGTCTCTTTGTTTCTCTCTCTTTTACTTGAAAAATGAATTTTTCTTAATGTCGCTACATTAGATAAATCCCCTTTTCCTTCTTTTTGCTATGAATTTGGTCATGTTAGTTGTCTTTTCTGAGACAGGTGGCTGCATGTGACTTGGTGGGACCAAGACTTTGTCCCTGTGTGTGATAACACTGGCACTGAGAGGACTGAGAGGCCAGAGAACCAGGAATTTAAATCCAAACTTGAACATATGGTCAAAACAAGCAAACAAAGAAACAAACTTTCTTCCAAAGTGATGGAAGAGATGAGGCTTCCTGATACAATACATAGAACCTAGTACATTTAAATCTTAATAATAATAATAATAATAATAATAATAATAATGTTTTAAGCATTAAATTATAAGTATTTTTAATGTATTTAAATATATCTATTAAAAATTCTATATTCTTTTTCTGAAACTCAAAGTCAGCTAGACAGCCTGTACTTTTTTTTCTTAATCTACTAATCTTAGGAAGCAGGTACAGCAAGAAAGGAAGACAGAGAAAGCTCCAGACCATGGTAGCTGAAGAAAAACAATGTCATTCTATTAAATGGCTGCGCCAAAAATAGAACTCAAAGATAGAATCCCAAAGAATTACATGAATAGTCTGTGTACTCAAATATACTTGATCATCATTTAATAATCATATGAACATATTATTCTAAAAGAATAAAGTGCTGCTTGAGTGAACTGTATTTGGCTATATCAAGTTAAACTATCATTTACTAGATGGATGGATGGATGGATGGATGGATGGATGTCACATCTAGTCTTGCTTAATAATTAAAATGTCTTTATCCTTAAACCACCATTAAACACTTATTTTGGAGGCAGACTCCTACAGCCCTGGGTAACCTGGAACTGCTTTGATAGTTCAGGCCAGACTTGAACTCCTGATTTTCTTGCCTCAGCTCCCATGCTGGGATTGCAGGTGTGTGCCACCATGTCCCTGCTGTCAGAAAGGAATCAAAGTTTAGAGCTGGATGTGGTGGTGCACACCCTTAATCCCCGCATTCAGGAAGCAAACAAAGGCAGGCAGATGTTTGAGTTCCAGGCCAGCCTAGTTTACAGAGAAAGTTTCAGGACACCCAAGCTTAGTCAGTGAAGGAAACCATCCAAAACAGAAAACAGGTAGAGAATGTATTTGAATGAGAGAGCCATGTTCCAGCCTCAGCAAGCAGCAGAACTTGGGAGCCTCCGACACATGGTTCTGTCTTTAGAGTCAAGGATATAAGAAAAGGGATTACAGAATCTCCCTCTGCAACTAAGGAAAGCTGCTGAGGCCAAGTATATGACAGGGCTGTCCCCGAATGAAAGCCTAGGAAGAACATTGCATGAAGCTGTGAAGGTCGAGCCTAGATTATCTTGGAGACCCCAAAATGTTGGAGATGCCAGAGTCATATAGATACCTGCTGAGGAAAGCTGCTAACAGGAAATGGAACTGTAAGGGTCCATGATTCACCAAAGAATGATATCTTGACTCTAATAGTATGTAAACGCAAGGAGTGTTTTAGTCTGCAGAAGTCCAGCATGCTAGGGTCTCCCATTATTACCAAGACAGAGAGATGACCAAGTGAGCTGAAAGGTCTGATTTAAACCACATTAGGAGATTCTGGGGTAAGTGACCTTTATCTTCATCTTGGCTTTCTCTCTAAGAACATTCCGTTACCAGAGTGTGGGGGCTGGCTCTGGAAACTGCTGCTGACCCATCGTCCTTGCCTCAAGCTAGGCGGCAGGGCAGTTTCTGAGGCCTGGACTTGCCAAGATCTTGGAGACAGAGATATTTGAAGCCTGTCACGGAGTCAGCCTAGCCTTCTCAAAACCAACTGAAGAAAAAGAAATGTGCTACAGTGAACAAAACTGAAAGGAGTTGGAAATCGGATGAGCACTTTGACATCAGACATGGAGATGCAGGCTTACATTTGCTCAGCTAGTTTTCAGTCTTGTATTGGTGCAGTATTTCCTCACTATCCTCAAATTCTTCCCTTTTTTAATGGTAATGTATATGCTGTGCCATTATATGTTGGATGCAATCTGCTTTTGTTTGGATTTTATGGGGGATTACAGTTAAGAGAGAGCCATGTGTTTCAGAAGAGTCTTTGGATCTTTGGATTTTTAATCTCCCTCAGCCAGAGATAAAAGTGTTTTTTCCCTCCTTCCCTGTTGTAATAAACTGATATTCTCTAAAGTTGTTTGTGTCCTGTATGTGGTCACAGGAAATCTAAACTAAAAGATTAGTCCTTGTCTCACTGTCTTCCCTCACTAAGTCATTAGTAAGGAAATTGTAGTTCTCTTCTCTAAACTATGATAATTTCTGCACAGCTAATTATTCACAGGAAAAATCTTGGTATTACCTGATATCAAGCCTGTATAATGTATAATATAGTGTAAGTGCTGCAGTATTTTAGATCATTCCAAAATTGGTTCATTAACAAAGGTGAAATTACTAATTGTGCAGTTTTACATAAAGTAAATGTCAATTAAAAACTTAATTCCCTGATCACACAGGAAAAGAGCCTAAGTCTAGAGGAGTCTGGCGGGTATTCTTTGTCTCTTGCTTTTTCATGAAAGTTATTCTGCATTTACTATATGAGACAAAATTGAAATGAGAATGGTCGGACATACAGAAAACAATGTATTTACATGTAGTTCGTGGTATATATCAATACTTGTTTTCAACACTTATGCTTGCCTCTCTTTGAGTCAATAATCTATGAAGTAGATATGATTAGTCAATTTTACAAGTAGAGCAAAGTCAGTGCTTTGCTAAAAGGAAAGATCACTGTGCAAATAAGAGACAACAGAATCTGGACTTCAGTGGCCAGGCAAATACCCATCATGTGCCCAGTTCCCCTAAACTGGGGTCTCTGGTTTACAGGAGGCATTACATAGTGAGTGTTTACTATCCTATTCTAATCCCATTATTCAGCCACCTGGCTTGAAGCATTACAATTACACAACAGTGAAGATTTACCAAGACAGAATTCATACATGCCCACACTAACATCTGCAATATTATTAGTAAATTTTTTCCAATCAAGTTTTTATAGCTCATTAATAGATGCAAAATTAAATATGTATATATGGAAACATCTTTCATAAATCACTCATAAAAATTCTTTTGAGTGGATAATGAACACAAATAATCCTAACACTCAGGAAGCAAAAGCAGGAGGGTGGCAAGTTCAAGAAGAGCTTGGGCAATAGTGAGACCCTGTCTCAAAACAACAAACAACATACACACACACACACACACACACACACACACACACATACACAAAGTATTTTCTTACTGTAGTCATGTTGACTCCAGAGGCTAGAATGAATGATCAGTTGAACCTAGAGTTCATCATTACCCTGGGAAACACAGGGAGTCCCATATGTTTTATTATAGTGAAATGTTACTGACTTACATTTTAACTTGGGTGAAATAATCTGTCTCTGAGAATCTAATGAGATATCACACGTCTGACAATAACTTCAAATCTCCTTATGCTGTAAAACTGTTCTTCCATCATGGGCCTCAAAACATGTGATAGTATTGATAGAATGTTCGCTAATTATCTGCTTTTAAAAAGTCCTTGCTAAGTGACAACTCCTAGATAAACACCACAGGAGGCACTGGGAAGAAGTAAGTAGAAAAACCCTCTCCCTCTCAAATCTCACATGTTCATAAAAATGATGAGTGACAAAAGAACTTTTAATTCTTAGCTTCTCAGGTCTAGAGACAACACATTAACTAATTAAGTTACTTATCATAAAAGTGACACAAAGCTTAAGGACTTGATGTCCCTGTTTATAGGAGGGGAAAATAGCTCTAAGGTAGAGCAATTAAATCAGCCCATGAGAAGGTTAACTGTCCTGTTTTCTCGTAGTGTGTTGATTATAAGCAGAGAAATAAACTGCATTTAAGCATTAAAAATAATAATAAATAAACAAGTAAATGAATTGTATTTTATTGGGTGCCACAATAATGTTTGGGAGGGTAAGGCCACATAATATAGATTATGTAATCAAGAAATGCATATCTGCATACATGTACACATATATATATACATCATGTACATGTACATCATATATGTATACATATATGCTTACATATACATTCTATGCATATAGATCCTATAGATATACATCATATATGTATGTATCCTATATGTGTACATCATATGCATATATATCACATACATATACAATATACACATATCATATACATTTGCCACACCACACACACACACACACACACACATGATATGGACAAGCAAGATAAAGATAGTCCCAGCAAGAAGAAAAAATATGTTCTGGGAGATACTTACCTTCAAAGGTGACTAGCTTATTTGGAATGTGGCAAGAGGGAAGAATGTGGCAATAGGCAGGAACCGAAGTGAATGAACAGGAGCAGCCAATGTGTTACCCTTATGGGGTTTCTCCCTCATTTCCCATGAATGTATTTGTGTTCTGCTCTCCTGAGCGGTTGATATGTGTTAGTCAATGGGTTCCAGCTCCCTAACCAGGGCCTAGGTTATGAGTCTCATTCCTCATCATACGTGTTCTATACACTCATCATATGTGAAGCAGTGTATTAGCCATTCCGGATACAAAAACAAATATATTTTTGTAACAGCCCTCATAAAAGTCAAGTGGCATTCATAGGTAAAGTTAAAGCCAATAAACACAGGTGATGAAAATTTAGAGTATAGATGGCTGTTCAGAGGCAACCTATCAAACTAGACATGCTGAGCCAGTGGATTCTTCTTATCTGAGAGATTTTCAATGCCTTTCCCTCTGCCATATTTCAATCAACTCACAAACATTTGTGGGATCTATCTGCTGGTTCCGCCTTTGGGAACAAAGGCATTTCTGTCAACACATATATTACCTGTTTCTAGTGTGGTCTCTGGTAGAGTTGGAAGCACTTCTACACAAGTCCTGACATCTCCTGCTCTCTCAGTTTTGGTAAGTTAATTACTCTTTCACAAGATGTGATTTCCTGGGATTCGGTGAGCTGACATTGCTTCCCCTTAATTTATTCAGGGCTGAACACTTACATTGATTAGAAGACTCCACAGCATGGGTCTTGATGCTCTGGACTTGCTCTCTTTGCATTTGAATGCATTAGTGACAGAAGAGCAGAGCAAGTGTGCCTTGTACTCTCACTTCTTTACAAGTCCAACATGCCCTTAAGGTTCTCGATAGAAACAGGTATTGTTTGTGAGCAGCACTGCAAGAGTAACTTCTTACTATGTCTGGGTTAGCACTAAAGCTTTGGTGGAACAAGTTTATTGTGAGATGAAATTTACAAGCTTCTAGGATAAGAGCTCGGTGTGTAGCGAAGAACACTGTATTTAAAAGTGGCATTTTGAAGGATGACGGTAGTACAGTATCTGTGTGCCTACAACTGACATTGGAAAGGTGCTCAGGTGAGTTAGTGACATTTCTGCATGAGCTACAGAGTGATGGAATGTGTCCTGACAGACAATGTGAACCGGACAAAAGAGCCCAGAAAGAGCACAGAAGAGCCCAGAAAGACAAAGACTGGCAGGCTTGCCAACAGCCCACCCTGCCACATTCAGAGTTCATGGGGTACCTTTCTTAGCTTTTTACTTCTTCCCTCTCTGATCATGCTGAAAACAATTTTGTTCATTGCTTGGATGCCCACCCTCCTGAAGAGCACATAGAACTTCAAAATGAAGTCTGGCTCAGAGAGCTCTCTGGGAATAGCAAACACGCTCCCAAGGATGCCTCAAGAAGAAATGCCTCCCCCAGCCTCGAATATCTAAGGGTGCAATTGCGGTTGTTGCTTACAGAAAGGTTTGCACTTATTCTCCTCCACTACCTCAAAACTGCTTTAAAAGCCAGCTGTTCTCATGGGCTTAAGTCAGTGGTGCATAGGAGGAACAGAGGAAATAGACAGCAATCTACCGAACAGGAAGCTAAGAGGATGTAGTCGCAGAGAGCAGGAGAGTGATCCCAAGAAAATGTAATCTGGCACCGGTAGTTTGCTTCTGGTTCTGGCTTGGTTCTGGACGGGATGTTTGAGTCTTGCTCAAAGCCCAAGACAATCTCTAGTCATCCCTGAAGGCATCCCTTCCCCAACTCTTTCTATAAGCTCACTGGCTCAGGGTTGTGGCTGCAGATTCTGGCCCCCTACAAGAGGGAGGAAATGAAGGATGGTTGTGATGTAGGCTAACGGGAGTTAAAGCAGGATCCAGTCAAGTCTAGCTCTGAAAAAAAAAAACATCATGGAGGGATACTTCCTCAACTGCCCTTGTTCCTAAAAGCCTGCATTTGTCATTTGCCAAGGAAGAAAAGACTGGGTGCAGGAGTTGCTCTCAAAGCAAATCATGCCTCCCAGGGTGAATGCATGATACCCGAGCCAAGAATATCTGTGACTTCCAGCAGGAAGTCAGCCTCACCCCTGTGTATGGCTTTCATAGAACCTTAGTATCTTTCGTGTGGGTGAGGTCTGCCAGTGATTCTCAGGCCTTTGAGAACTAGTGTCATTCCACACACGCATCTCTACAAGGAGCAACCCAGATGAACAGGATTAGCCATGTCCAATTATGTGTGCTGGAGGTTCTAGGCCAAACCAAGAAATCTAAGGGAGAATTCTTCTAGGCCACAGTGATCCACTCATCCCTACTACCCTGATCACTGGCATGAGACAAGTTCTAAAACTGAGCTGACAAACAGCAGGACAAAGGGGAAAGAAAAATGTAAGAAAAAAATAGATCGCCAGGCATAGTGGCTCATGCTTGTCATCCCAGCACCGGGGAGCCTGAGGCACACAACTGTCATGAGTTCAAGGCCAGCATGGGTACAAATTGGGACACTGTCTCAAGCAAACAAACAAATAAGAATAGATTATCATTTTTAAGTAATGCAGCTTTATACAAACTTCCAGGTGTTACTTAAATAACTTGTCTCACAGTACAGAAGGCAGAGAACATTTCTTGAAAACCTTTATTTGTCTGTGGTCAGCAATGGTTGTTCATAACTGTGTTTATGCTATGACCACCTCTACTTATCTATGAAATTCTGAAACATTCTGTATCCCCAGTGTATGATAATCTGAATGATAAATTTTCAATTTTAAGATGGTACAATAGAAATCTATATGTATAGTACCCATATTCTTATCTTTGGGTTATGATTTTTAACCAGGCCAGCTAAGTGCAGTAGAGTGCTTATGCAGTGAGTATCAACTTATGGTCTGTCATACAACCCATGTAAACAGCCAAGCTTTTGCATTGTGCTACTGTGCAGGTAAGTTAGGATGTGTAGGAGGCTAGAGTTCTAAACAATGTAATTTAGGCCTATAATACTTTTGACTTTATGTCAAAATCATCATAAGTCAGGGTGTAAATGATAATTAAACAATCACAACTCCTAATAAACATTTGTTTAAATGAAGTTTTTACCATTTATACCTCAAGGCAAAAATTAAAATAAAACCATTTTTAACAAAAGAGAGAGAGAGAGAGAGAGAGAGAGAGAGAGAGAGAGCATAAAGAGTATTAGAATAAGCACAGTAGTAGAAAATGCACGTCTGGGTTCTGCAATAATGAAACAGCCAGGTGTTGATGAGTATGAGAGGGACTCTGGTTAAGATGTGCTACATTTGGGGAGGCTTTAAAGGTAACACCCACAATACATGCTGTTAGATACGAGCCATTTAGGTATCATAGTTTTATGGCTATGTAGATGGACATTGCTCCATCGACTTCACTTTCCTTTCTAATCACAGAGCAAGTCTTAATTCATTAGAGTAATTTTAAATTAACTCTAATTAGAGTCTGCTACGTTTTAGGCAACTGGGATGTCCCTAGTCCTCTACTTCCATTCATCTTCACCTTCTGACCTGTCTGCATACCACTCCTCAGAGCAGCCTTCAGATGGCATTGGAGGAACTATAACATTCTACAGAAGAGAGCGTCTGCCCCAAGGTTACATGGCTCTAAGAAAGTATAACTTGCAACTGACTCCCAATCCTTTCTGGTAATAAAATTCCTGATCTATGCAATGGCTTTTTCCCGTTTCTCAAAACTACATGTTAACAAAAGGTCACCAGCTGGCTCTGGCTCCCTGTGTGCTTTGCAAGGTAATATACTTCCGAAAAGAAAAGCTTAGCTTAAAGGTCAAGCTACAAAATCTATTTTTCCTGACTATAAAATATTGAACATTTCCTTAGATTCATGGGTGAGGTCTTATCAGCCTGGATGGCCACTATTCCTTTAAACTCATGAGAAAATTTTTAATATGAAGAAATGAGACAAGAGCAACCAAAGGCACACTAAGACCTGTATCAATTTAGAAATCTTTGAAGCTTGTTTATACCCATCATCACATACTAAGGGAACATGTACATTCCCTGGCCACACATGTAAATTAAATAAAGCATGACGTTGCTGAGAAGGGGAAAAAGAAAAAGAAAGAAAGACATTTATGTCAAGATTTTTTTTTCAATACATTTTGTTCTAAATTTGAAAAACTTAAATTCCGGTATCAAAAAGAAATCTCAAAACAGGTGTAAGAGTGAGTAACTCTATCCAAAAGCTTGGGAGGGTGAAGCAGGATTGCTGTGAGTTCCAGGCCACCTCGGATACAGGGTGAGAGCTTGTCCCACAAAACTGAGTGAGTGAATAAATATCCATTGTAAAACCAATTTTTTTTTTTTTTTTAGAGAACAAAATAGATAAATTGAAATGAAAACATTTGACTGTAAGAATGTGTCCTGTCGCCAGGGACTCTGCCCCTCTGACCCCACAGCTCAGCTCTCTTGCTGCCATGTCTGCGTTCCAGGCTTCACACACTTAACCAGATCTCGCATGCCAGGTGGATCCCCTGGCCTACTGACCCCACTCTCCTGAGCTTACCAATCATTACTGCCACCCGAGGATTCCTTGGCTGACTTCAGTTTTTATTATTTTCGCTTCTTTTTCTCCTACGTCAGGATATTTCAGTCACTCATACAGATGGCTACTCAACACGTTCCTTCAACAGATCATTAATCTTTACCACTCAGCAAATATTTTTTGGCAGATTCTTTAAATGACACATAAGCATATTCATGGCTGGAGATTCAATGATCCAGGACCACCAACCAGATGAAAGACTCCAGCCCCAGAGGGGAAAAAAAAAGTTTATCTCCTTTTTCTTTTTCTATAATTTAATTTTCATTGATTTTTGCATATTTTACTTTCTTCATGGAGTAATTATTATAAAACAGCATGACAATAGCTATGCTAAAGTGAATGTTTTAATCTTTCTTAAATTTGATTATATTGAGGAAAATCCATAATGAAGTTATTGTAAATGAGAGGAAGTTATGAAAACATGAACTACAAGGATGGAAGGGATGTCAGCTGCTCTTAAGGACAGGACCTCTCATATCTGAGTACCTTGCTTAATACATGTAACTTTACAGCAGTTAGGGTTAATTTTTAAACAAAGGCTGGTAAGACAATAAAACTTCTTAGTTGCCACTTTACTCAGTTACCACACTATTCAAAGTACTATAAAGTCTAAAGAACAGTTTCTAAATGCCCTTCCCATACTTGGTTTTATATCCACAGAGTATAATAATATGAATATAACAAAATTTCTTATTAAGTTATATATATAAAGATACAAATTCTGTGGAAAAATACTAGTGTTGAACATAAATAAATACTAAAAAATTAGTAACTGTTTTTACCACTCCAAATGATAGAAGTAAATAAATTAAGTATATATATTGCATCATATTAAAATAGTACAATGAACAAAACCAGTAGTCATTCTTCAAAAAGAAGAAGAAGAAGAAGAAGAAGAAGAAGAAGAAGAAGAAGAAGAAGGAGAAGGAGAAGGAGAAGGAGAAGGAGAAGGAGAAGGAGAAGGAGAAGGAGAAGAAGAAGAAGAAGAAGAAGAAGAAGAAGAAGAAGAAGAAGAAGAAGAAGAAGAAGAAGAAGAAGAAGAAGAAGAATTGGTTTAATGAATACATTCATATCCTGATTTCCAACAGTGTGTTTCTTTGCCAAAACTTACCTCCAGTGGAATCCAAGGTACACATCCCTTACCCATCCCTGATGCTAAGCTTTCTAATAAAACCAATCTCTGTAAATATCCCTCTGCTCTGCCTTATCTAAATTGCAATATAGTTTATTCCAGTTTGCCTCTGTTTGTGTTTTCAAAGTAAACAACAAAGAAACGGAGCCTCTTCTGGATTATTAATTATTTTAGGAATCCAGCATATAAACTTGAAGTTGGCCCTGGTGGAGGGATAAGAAAAGATCAATAAACCTTAATGAATAATTGGCAGAAATAAATTGCTTCATTTTGTGTTGTTTGTACAAGCACCGACACACACTATCCCATGGGAATTTTAAAAAGTAAAAAAAGTGAAAAGCTAAACAGCATTCTAATTAGAAACAGAGAATGAAAGGATACAGAAACTTGCACTGTATATGGAAGGAGGGAAGAGTTGTTGAAGAACAGGCAGGAAGGGAGCATTTTCATTGTTTGACCAATTGTTCATGATTCCCATGGCCCCTGAATGTGGTTAGTAATAGATCATATGCAGCAGAAGCCTAGCTGAGAGGTACTAAAGCGCAGGAGAAATGATGACGACTGTGTTTCATCTGTGACAGGTGATAAACAGGCTTCTCTAAAATCCACGACAAAGCTATAGATTTTACCCAGAATTATCAGCTTAAGGAAATGAACGAAAGAATCAATCTAGGCACACCTGTGAGGTGATTATTAAAGCAACTGAATTTTCCTTAACAAAAAATACTTTTCTCAGAAGTATTTTTTCTAAAAATGATGGGTTTTTGTTTAAAAAAAAAAGTTTAAATTTACTCTGTTTATAAAAGACAAATTTATGTAAATTTTCACTGTAGCATTTCACAAGCATATTGTTACTTAAATTATTTTAACAAGACAGCAGTTGACTTGGTTGCTATTTCAACAATAGCCTAATAATGGCTAAGTGCTGCTCCATCATCCGATTTATTGTGATCACCACAATAGTATCACAAAATAGCTATTTCCAGGTTAAAATATTGTCTTAGCCAGGGTTTTACTGCTGTGATGAAATACCGAGATTTAAAAGCAAGCTGGGGAGGCAAAGGTTTGTTTGGCTTACACCTCCAGATCACAATCCATCACTGGAGGAAGTCAGGGCAGGAACTTAAGCAGAGCTGGAACCAGGAGGCAGGAGCTGATGCAGAAGCCATGGGGGGTGCTGCGTACTAGCTTGCTTCCTCTGACTTGCCTAGCCAGCCATTTTATGGAACATAGGACCGCCAGCTCAGGGATAGCACCCACCCACCACAGGCTGGGTACACTCCAACTGACAACTAATTGAGAAAATGCCTTATAGCTGGTTCTCTCAGAGACATTTTCTCAACTGAGGCTCCTTCTTCTATGATGACTCCGTCTTGTGTCAAGTTGACACATAAAACCGAGCAGGACAAGTGACTCCTTATCAACTTGACACACAAACACATCACTATTAAACCACAATTCTTCCTTTCTCATTCATCCCTAAGATCTCACATTAAAAAACATATATAACTTTAAAAAGTCCCACCACAGTCTCTACAAATTCAAACGCATCAAAAATTCAATCCCTTTAAAATATCCTATCTCTCTAAAAATCCAAAATCTCTTTTAAAAGTTCAAGGTCTTTCAGCTTTGGGTACCTATAAAAATAAAAATTAAATTAGATACCCTCCTCAAGAAGGAAGAACCAGAGTACACTCACAGTCTGAACCAAGCAAACCTAAACTCCAACAGAATAGGTAGCTCAATGTTCAGTATCCAGAATTCACACTTGATCTTCCAGACGCCACCAAAGGGCTTGAGTAACTTCTCCAGCTCTGTCCTCTGTAGTGCAAGCAGCTTATTGTCTAGGTTCTGGCTGACTCTATTCTACTTCTGTTGCTATTCTGTGTGGTCATCCCATGGTACTGGCATCTCCAAAATAACAGGGTCTTCTGCTGCACCTTGGCTGCACTTTCACCAACAGCCTCTCATAGGGTCTCTTCATGGGACCACTCAACTTCTTTGCATGACCCTTTCAGTCCTGGGCCTTCAACTGACACTGAGGCTGTACCTTCGCCAATAGCCTTTCCTTATCTCCCACTGTGCCAAGTCATAGCTGCTTTCCATGATGCCTTCATGCTTTCAAAACCAGTACCACCTGGGTACTCTTACACATTACCAAGTTCAAGTGCCAGAACAAGGTACAACCGTGGCTGCCTCTAGAAGACAGCTTCTCTGCGCTCTCAGAAGCACTTTCCAGAAGATTTCACCTACATGATGCTGGTCTCTTCTTAATCACTGCTAATTTCTTAGCTAGAGCTAACCAGCATCAATTGTCCCAGGAATGTAAGTTTCACTTCAGTAGTTTTATTATCATGCTAATCACAGCTGATTGTTCAGCCTCAGCTAGCCAAAACCACAGAGTCTTAAATCAAAATAGAAATAGCACTTATAAACTCTCTAATCTTCTGTCTGAAATTTCACAAGCCAGGTCTCTCTGTCTGTAATGCACTAAACATCTTTAGCTTCCAAACTCCTACAAAACATCCCACAGAGGTCTCAATACTCAATGGCTTTTTCTAGTTCAAAGTTCCAAAGTTCTTCCATAGTCTTCCCCAAAACATAATCAGTTCTGTCACAGCAATACCCCACTCCTAATATCAACTTCTGTCTTAGTGAGGGTTTTATTGCTGTGAGGAGACACAGTGACTCACTTTAAGACCAAGGAAAGCTTGTAACAGGGAATGGAACCAGTCTAAAAGAAAGAAATATGTTTCAGTCAACAGAGATGAAAGTAGTTTGAGATCTAATGAGTGCTTTGACATCAGACATGTAAATCCAGAGTTTAGAGTTTGCCCAGCTGGTTTTCAGTCTTGGTTTGGTCCAGTCTTTCCTTACTGTGTTCTCTTCGATATGTTTTGGAGCCACAATGTATATCCTATGCCATCGTATGTTGGAAGTATAATAATCTGCTGTTTTATTTTAACTGTATAGGGGATTACAGCTAAGAAATTGTATAAATCTCAGAAGAGACTTTGAAGTTTGGACTTTTAAGATTGTGATCGACTATGGGGACTTGTGAGGTTGGACTAAATGCATTTTGCATTGTATCATGGTTACAAGTCTATGGGATTCAGGGCTTGAAATGTGGTGGTTTGACTAGGTTTGGCCACCATAGACTCATGTGTTTTGAATGTTTGGCCCGTAGGGGACACACTATTAGGAGGTGTGACCTTATTGAAAGAGGTGTGGCCTTGTTGAAGGAGGTGTGGCCTTGGAGGGGTGTGGCCTTGTTGGAGGAGGTGTGGCCTTGTTGATGGAGGTGTGGCCTTGGAGGGGTGTGGCCTTGTTGGAGGAGGTGTGGCCTTGTTGAAGTAGGTGTGGCCTTGTTGGAGGAGGTGTGGCCTTGTTACAGGAGGTGTGGCCTTGTTGAGTGAAGTGGGTCATTGTAGAGAGTGTGCTTGTGCTTTGAGGTCTCATATAAGTTCAAGCTATGTACGGTATGGAGAGAGAAAAAAAAAACCTCTCTCCTCCTCCCTTGCTGCCTGCATATCAAGATCTAGAACTCTCGGCTCCTCAGCACTGTGACTGCCATGCTTTCTGACATAATGATAATGGACTACACTTCTGAAACTGTAAGCCAGCCCCAATTAAATGTTTGCCTTGGTAAGAGTTGCCTTGGTCATGGTGTTTCTTCACAGCAATAAAACCCTAACTAAGACAAATATTTTGTTTTTGTTTCTTTTTAAGTAACTTAAAAATCTGAAAATGCTTTTAGAGGCAGGTTGTTCAGACTGCCTTTAAAAGAAATTCCAGGAGCTTATTTGCTTAATTGGATAGCAGCTATACTTTTGCACAAATAATTTGAAACAGCGTGTAAAAGATTAATAGATTGAGATCACACTCCAGAACCATGTAAGTAAGTAAAACACAAGTGGGAATGATCACTCCCCATAACCAGAAAGAAAAGTGCTTAGCGATGCGTTTCTCACAGTGGACATAAGTTGTTTTGATTTCAGGAACCAACTTTTAAAAGGATATGTCATGTGCAGATTCACATATGACACATTAAATAATGTAGTAGATGGTGTCAGGGGTAAATGAGACTGTAGATTTCATATGCCTTGTCCATGTAACAGTCTCCATAACAAACAAGAACATCACTTTACAGTACTGCACAGGAAAGGTAGCTTCAAAGGGCAATGCTAATAACCAAATGCATTGCTCTTCCACCACATAGCTGACTCCAGGATAACTTAGAGCACATGGAGGAGGAGATGCTAATGAATTCCCTGAGAAGGTCTTTTCTGATCATTGCTTCTTTCAAATCTGCCTTTAAGATAGTCTGGAATAGGGTAATTTGAGTTCATATTCTTGGATAGTACCCATCCACATGCCATATATAATGAAGAAAACTTAAAAAGCATCTTAACCTTTGAAATGGCCACAGCTCCCTGCAGATAATATTAGACAAAGTTAGACAAGAAGAGAAGACACAATTTTCTTTGGATGGTAAGCTTTTGCTTACTCTCTAACAGATCTTACATAATGTATGAATAGAAGCCAGTGCTCTAACTAACAATATCCTTTCAATTCAACCAAATGCTTAGTTTTCATAATTTCCTTCTACTCAAAGACATATAACAAAGTGTTTGTGATAACACAATTAAGAATCAAACTTTTTAAATATTATTAAAAAGATTGTAGTTTAGAAAATGAATTGAGATCAATCTACTATGCAGAATAGAGGTAAGGGTTACTTCTAACTTTTGTCTAAGATTTCTCTCCTGTTTTGAATAAGACATATCAATTTCAGCTCTACATTAAAGTTTTCACAGGCATATAGAATTTCATAAATTCAGGCCAAAGGATATTGGGATTTAAATAACTTAGAGTTATGATACTACCATTACCCAGTGATTTCATTTTCTACATCCCTGAATGGAAATCAGCCATTTTAACTCAATTGCATGGATTTTATAGGCTGAGTTAGGATGAAGACTGCAAACGAATAGATTCTATGAAACTCCCCAAGCAGTGGAAGACTCATGTCACTGCCTTAGCCACTGCCTAAGCCAAGCCCTCAGAGGCAAAAGGCACAGTCTAAACACTACAGAGACATCAGGAGTGCTGTCATGCAGCCGGAGAAACAGTGATCAAGTTTTTCTTCTGCAATAAGGCTCAATTTTGTACTGTCTGACACGTTCAAAACTATCTTAAATTGCATGTAATTACTTCAGCAAAATCCCTGCATGTTCAGAAAGTCCTTTCGTGTATGTTCTTATTGCTGAGTTAGCTTTAGGTCCAGATATGCTGGTCTAACTACTATGCATTGCTGGGATGTTTCACCAAGGCAAGCAAATGCCAAGCGAAATATTCAAGACCAAGATGTCTACATCCAAAAAGAAAAAAAAAATCAACTTTATTTTTCTCCTATTTGTCCTTTAATCTCACTTTGGGAGTCGGGTTCTTCCCCTTCTCTTGCATAAAATCTGATAATATACATAATTTCCTCAGCCATTATTAGATAATGAGAATATCTTCATTCACTTTCAACCACAAGGTCAGTAATAAATATATCCAGCAAAGTGCAGTGTATTCAGAGTCTGATTTTTACTTGAAGTTAAAGCCTCCTGCCTCTCCTAGGTTATTTAAGCTCAGAAGGCTGCAATGGGAATATATTCTATTTCTCCTCTATTTCCCTGCCTTACTGCCTCTTCTCCCACCTGATTTTCTAACTCTTATTTGTGTCCCTGAAGGTGTGGAGCAGAGGAAGGAAGAAGCAGGGGCAGATAAGGTGGTGTGCACTAGTTTCTTCTGGCTCTTGCTGATGTCTAGTTATTTTTTCCTGAAGCAAAGCATCAAAGCTGAATCCCTCCCACTGATGACTTGTGTGGGTGCTCAGCTAAGTCTAAGAACTGACTACATGGCAAGAGACAGGATGGTTTTACCAGCACAGCTGTGAAGTTCTCCTGGCCAGGACATGACATGGCTGTAGACAAACCCTAGAATGAGTAAATATGTGGTCTCCCAAAAACACTGCATGCATGTTTGTGCCCAGCCACAGGTATACAATTCATCTGTTCATCTTTTTGCTCTGTCCTGTCATGCAAGGACAAAGCCTGGACCTCCTATAACATGCCGTTCTGATTTATCTGGAAACAGGTTAATCCAACTATATCAGTGCCAAAAACAAAAAAAAACAAAAAACCAAAAAACAAAAAACAAAACAAACAAACAAACAAACAAACAAACAAAAAACCTAGCTAGTGCTCTGTCTTCAAAGCTCCAGTGTTCTTTACTGAGCTTTGGCTTCCTTGAAATCTATAATCATGTCAGATACAAAAGAAGCTCTTACAGGGGTTCTGGCTTTCCTGAGTGAACTCCCCCAGACAATTTCCACTGTAGCAGCAGGAAAAAAAATGCTATAATTTGTCCCTGTAATTAGCCTCAGAGTTTCCTACATTATGTCTCCCTTATTTGTTTGCTTGTGGCTTTATAATGTGTGTGTGTGTGTGTGTGTGTGTGTGTGTGTGTGTGTGTGTGTGTGTTGGGCAGGGGGAGTTGTATATAGCTCAGGATTGTTTCAAACTCTTCATACTCTTGTTTCAGCCTTCTGAGTGCTGAGAATACAAATGAACACCAACCTAGTCAACCCCTGTAAGTCTCTTATCCACCCAAAAACAGAGATGAGCAGTATATTCGCTGTTTTTCTGTGACAATTTAATGGAGAAAAGTAACAGTGCTGTCCATCAAGGCAGGGAAGGCATGATGGCAAATGTGTAAAGTGGCTGGTCACATTTCATTCACCTCCAGGAAACAAGACTAGGATAAATACTGGTACCCCACTCACCTTTGTCTTCTTATTCAGTCAAGGACTCCTGCAGGAAAATGGTGCCACCCACATTCAGGACCCTTCTTTATACCCCAGTTATGGCTCTCAGGAAACACCCTCACAGATTCTGTCTCCTAGGTGATTCTAAGTCCTATCAAGGTGAAGTTAATTATTATAGGTGAAGCATCTCAGAACTATCATCTCAGACACTCCAACTCCAGTATCCAATACACTTGGTGTCCTCAAAGTGTGCAGTGAAATGCTTTGCACTATCTCCACATCTCTTTGGTCTGAGAGACAATGTTCTCAATTTCCTTTGCAGAATTTAGTGAAACTATCATATGTTGAGGACTCCCTAAGGTATTGATTCAGTAATCTCTACAAAGATTAAATGAACTACTTCCTACAAGTGAGTGGATTCACACTGGGATTATTCCTCCAAGGTCATTAGGATTTAAATAAAAAATGTCCCTAAAAGTTTCAGGTGCTAAAATCTTGCTCTCTGATTCAGTGTCCAAAGGCAGGGTCTTAAGGAAACAATAGGATCATTAGAGCCAAGTTGGTGGATTAGTCTATTGATAAATTCATAATTTGGTACATTATTGGGGATGCTAGGGTTGGAGTTTGATTGAGTAGACCACTAGGAGCATGCTCTTGGGGAGAAGTCCATTGCCTACTGTCACTGCCTCCAGCATCCACTTCATCCCTAGCTACCACAAATGAGCCTCCATCATGCCTTCTTCCTTACCTAGAAATGATAGATCCAGCCGTCCATTGAAGTTATTCTGAAACCATGAACCAAAATAAGTCAAATCTCTCTCCCTTTAAGTTGATTTCTCCAGGTTAGTCAACAGAATGCTGACTAACACAAAGGCCTTTGACAAATAAGCCACTTTTCTTAATCTGAGATGTGAATGTATAGATGATGTGAAAAGTCACCTGCTACAATACCTTTATTTCCAGGATATCATCTATGAGATTCCAATTCTTCACAGTTCTAAAGCTACATTACTGCAATGATTTCTAGTTATCCTAACCATGTCACTAGATTTTCAAGATAAATGGCTTATCTTCTGTCACTCTGGGCCAAATGGAGAGTAATTCATCCTAATCAAGGGAAAGATATATTTTACAGGATTTATCAATCTATCTATATTTACAGGGACACATATCAAAGCTAAGAATTGGTAAACACAAAGATAGGTTCACCAGGGAGTGGTGGTGCATGCCTTTAATCGCAGCACTTGGATTTCTGAGTTCGAGGTCAGCCTGGTCTACAGAGTAAGTTCCAGGACATCAAGGGCTACAAAGAGAAACCCTGTTTGCAAAAAAAAAAAAAAAAAAAATTGACTCTACCACTCTGCAACAAACCATAAAGGAAAAATCTCAGACTTTTGTGAGTACCTTCCATATTGAAAAACTCTAGGTTTTTCATATTATATTATATTTTACATATTATAATATTTGAGAAGTCTGAGGTAGTTTACCAGAGACATAAAATATGAGAGATTTTGAGCATGAGATAGTTTAGAAGTGAATTTCCAAAAAGACTGAGGTGTTATAAGATAATAGCAGCTGATTGCACTATTTGGAGGAGGAGAAATCTTTAGGGGTATGGCCTACCTAAAGGAATTTAGATCATTGAGGGTGTGTCTTTGGAGGGACTACTGAGACTCAGGCCCTTCTCATCTCTCTGCTTCTCAATCACCATGAAAACAATAGTTTTGCCAAGAAACATGTTCCCCACCATGATGTAGTGTGCTTCCATAAGCCCATATCAACAAGGCTTTTTTATTTTTATTAGATATTTTCTTTATTTACATGCCATATGATTTTTGTTTTCCCAGTTTCCCCTCGCAGGAACAAACAAACAAACAAACAAACAAAAACAACAAGAACAAACTCCTGTTGCCTCCCCCCTCCCCATGCTTGCCACCCCACCCTCTCCCACTTATTGGCCCTGGCATTCCCCTACACTGGGGCACAGAACCTTCACAGGGCCAAAGACCTCTCCTCCCATTGATGATTGATTTTGCAATCCTCTACTATACACATGCTGCCAGAACAATCAGTCCTACCATGTATACTCCTTGGTTGGTGTCAACAAGCCTTTTAATAGTGAACTGCAATATCTGAAATCATAAGACAAAAATAGGTCTTCCTTCCTTCTTAGTGGGTTACCTTAGGTATTTTTGTCACAAGCTATAAAGAAATTACAAGGCTCCAAACAATCATTCTTTTCTTCATATATATGCCTGACTCCCCACTGTATAACCTCATACTCTTCCCATTACAACTGAGGTTGACCTTAACAATGGTGATGTAGATAAGAGATGGAAAGAGAAGAGGTGGGAATAGACTTAATCAGGTATGAAAGATTTCTACATGAAAACCTCAAGACTCTGCAGAGAGAAATTGAAAGAGGCATTATAAAACAGAGGTTCTCAACCTGTGGATCACAACCCCTTTTGGGGGGAATTGCATATCAGATATTTACATTACAATTCATAAAATTACAGTTATGAAGTAGCAAGGAAGCAATTTAATGGTTTGGGGGGTCACCACAACATGAGAAACTTGTATTAAGAAGTTTGAGAACCATTGCTCTAAGATAAAAAGACCCTCCATAGTCATATATTGGCAATTAATTTGTATTGCACAGAACCATTTATACATTCAATGCAATCTTTATAAAAATTCCAATAGCACTCTTCAAAGAACTTAAAAAATAATGTTAATGTGGAAACACAAAAGACCCTGAATAGCCAAGGTAGTCCTGAGCAAGAGCAATGCTGGAGGCGACAGAATTCCTGACTGTAACACTTACAACACTGAAAACAAAAAACCAAAAACCAAAAACCAAAACAAAAACACAGACATCTATACCAATTGAATAGAATAGTGGATAAAGAAATTAACCCACATAGCTACACTATTTGATCTTTGGAAAAACACATTGGTGGGGGAAAAAAAGACAGGCAGTACTAGGAAACTTTTATGTCCACACATAAAAAAATAAATAAACTAAGTAAAACTAGACCTGAGGTTCTTACTTGCACAAGATCAACTCAAAATGCATCAAAGACTTAATGTAGGACTAGGAAGTGCTAGTGAAAGACACAGGCAGAGCACTTTAAGACACTGACACGGGCAAGGGCTGTGTGGAAAGCCCCCCAGTGGCAGAGGAATCTCACATGGGATTGCATAAAATTAAAGCTTCCTCCTGGAAAACAACTTGCAGAGTGAAGCTACAGCTTACAAAATATCAGTAAAATTTTTGACAGCTATATATCTGGCATGGAATTGTTACCTAGAATCTAAATGAAATACATCAAGCATCATTCAGCAAACAAACTGGCAAGTAACTGCATAGAGAGTCCTTTAAAAATAAATAAAAATGGACACTAAGTGTTTCATAATGTGTCCAACAATCTCAGCTTACAGAGAACTGCAGAGCAGAATTACATCAAGAGCCATGGCACTCCAATCATGAAGGCTACCATCAAGACAACAGACAACACTCCTGGAGAAAGTATGGGGAATGAACACTTACACACTGCTAGTGGGAAAATAGACTGGAAATCGCTACGCCATTCTTAAAGAAAAAAACAAAACACTATCCAGTTGTTCCACCCCTGGGTGTGTGTATGCCTAAAGGTGACTATGTCCACATACCATAGGCATACTTGAATATCTATGTCTATTGCTGCACTGTTCATGATAGCCAAGATATGAAAGCAGCCAACAGATGCACCAAGAAATAAACAAATAAAGAAAACATGGTGCACATACACAATGGAACAATATGCAACTGTAAGGAATAGAAAATGACATGTGCAGGAAAATAGATGAAACCAAAGGTGATCATGTTAAGGAGGGTAAGTCATGCTCAGAAGTACAATTACGCAATTTCTCAAGATTTAGATTACATGCTCATGTATATGTAAGAGGGAACAAATAGGAAGAGGAACATAAGAAGAAAAGAAGAGGACTCAGTGTAGGAGGAAAGGGGAATAAAAGAGCATAATAGAATGCAAGTGGCATGAAAGTAGAGGGAGAAATTATTAAAGATAAGAAAGAACACCAGGCTAGACACTAAGAAGAAAAACAAGAACAAAGTACAATGATGTCTTCATCAATCCTGATCTAACAATAACTATATACAATAATTGTTTATATATATATATATGTGTGTGTGTGTGTGTATGTATGTGTGTGTATATATGTATATATATATATGTATGTACATATATATGAAAATGTCACAATGAAACACAATACTTCACATGCTAAATATATCCCTATGTACCATATATACTACATAAATATATATTCATTTTACCCATTACTTATAAGTAATTGCTTATAATACTTAATATAAGTTATATATTTGATTTATATATAAGCAATATATAAAATATAATAAAAAGTACATGTCAGGGCAGTGGGAGAACGAAAGGGATTGGAGAGGATGACCAGTCCTGCCAGAGGTCTGGTACTCTGGGCCACGGACACGAGTGTCTGTCTGCTCCGCCAGATGGGTGCCTGTATCCCGGTGGGGGGGCAAACAGCTGAGGGGATGTCCCTGGGCCTTACTGAGGTCACGGACATAGGTTTCAGCCCCTGGTAATGGCAGGTGATGCTGGACACCATGGAGGAGCTGAGAACCAATTGGAGGCCCCAGAGCAGCTCAGTCTGCTCTGGAGCTAAAGGGAGAGAGGGGGCAGAGAAAGGAAGCGACAACCCAGTGTTTCAGGCATGAGTGAGCATGAGCCGGAGTGTAGGAGTTCTTGGTCCAGTCTCTCGGCTGCAAATGCTAGGCCTACACAGCACGTCTAGTTGAAAGGAGGCAATGCATGGTCATAAAATGTTTTATTATAGAAAGGAGAGAGAAGAGATAGGAAAGTAGAGGCCGGCCATCTCCACGTGGCTGGCCATAGTCACATGGAGAGAGGGAAAACGGAGGAGGAGAAAGTAAAAATATTGAGAGTAAGAGGCTAAGAGAGGAGAGAGAGAAAAAGAAGAGAACAGAAAGGGGAGGGAGCAAACTGCCCCTTATATTGTGAGCTGGGCTATCTGTCTGTGGGGTGGGGCATACCTGGCTGTGGTCCAATGACTGGGGGTGGAGTTCAGCCAGATGGCTAGGAGCTTAGGGCATTGTCTACATGATATATATATAGCACAGGCTAATGGAGTTGGAGGACTCCCGGAATCAGCCATCTGTGTCTGGGACCATGTCTCCACTGTTTCCGTCCCTTGTGAAATCTTTCACTGGGTCTCCGGAAGTCAAGACTCGCTCATCCAAAACACAGACTGCGTTTCATGGTCCCACAAGTACTTACAAGTAATGAGTAATGTTAAACATATCATTATATATTATATATTATGTATTATAGATTATAGATACTCATTTTTATTCATCACTTAAACTTGTATTAAAAATATACCTTAAATGTAATTTTAATATAGTGATTCATTTTTAAAAACAAGCTAAACCTAGTTCTTTTTTCAATTATTACTATGATGCAGAGTAACGGGTGACTCATTACCATTTTCACAAGAGTATGCACTGTAGTTGAGTCTGTCCCCACCATCTCTCTCCCCTCCCCTCACTCACCGCACCTCATGTTACTCTAGTTTATTCTCCAGACCCTTTTGCCTCTATTGTCACATCTCTTGTAGATACATGTTAAATGTAGCTATAACATCTAGGACCCACAAATGAGAGAAAATATGCATACAATGTGGGTGGTAAAACCATTTTTTATATTATAAAAAAGGATAAGAAGAGTTATTTTCCCACTCCCCTATTTTAGGCATAGAGTCAAGATCTGCCATTTGTAGCTATTGAAATAATAATTGAAATGATGACTCCATTCTCTAAGCACAAGGAGCATCTTGAAAATCTAAAAGTAGTGAACAAAAGTAGGTTTGAGTGACCACGTTATGTGAACTCAATCTATGATGTGATTTTCTTAATACATTCTAAACTCACTGCTGCCTTTGATTCTTCCTGCCTCGGGTTTTATGGATTGGTTCCAGGCTAGTAGGGAGCCACCTCTGAACATTCTGGGACATTCTTTTCCCTCCAGGTCTGGAATGATTTGAAATGTCTGCTTTCTCGGATCCTATTATTAGCTGTACTATCAGTGAAATAGGCATTTTCTCCTGTCAAAGGGAGAAAAGAGAATGAAATTTTAAGTTGTTTTTTTTTTTAAAGAATGTAGTTACAGAGCCATGACACAACCCATTCAGACCATTAAACATCCTCTGCTAACAGTGGTGGAGAACACCGCAGTTAAATCATTTCATGCCCAATGTAACTGGAGTCGTGTGTCCCTGGAGCCAGCACTGTCAGGGGAAGGGAAGAGCATTCATCATGAATTTTATTTGCACTGGATTCCTTCCTGTGTTGGTAATGATACATGTTATGGGAGCTGTAGCCCTGAGAGGCAGTGTGTGAAGGACCAATGATTGCCTTGATTTTTATGAAAAATGGGGAAAATGGAAGACAGGTGTGGTGTGGCAAACGTATCTTATCTCAGCTGGAGCCATCTTTATTTTATCTTGAAACTGAAACACACACACACACACACACACACACACACACAACTACTTTTCTACCACAGCCCTGAAAAACTTGTAGGAAAGTATCCAACCCTGCTCTAGAAACTAAGGCTTGAAATGTCCCAACTAACTCCATGCTTTTGGTTTCTGTTACCCTGTTTGCTCGCTTTATGTCCCCTACTTACTGCCAAGCAAGATGTAGTTTTTCTGTGTTCTTTGCCTTAAAAAATCCTTGTAAAATGCATTCAAGAATTCTCTGTGAGAGATGTTTCCAGGCAGTCTCCAGCCAACAGCCAGCTTAATGCATACTCTCAATTCAGATTTTGGTCCTGTTGAGTGGTTTCGGGGTCTTTACTCACACAACATTCAAAGATCCCACTAGATCCTTCCAAGCCCCTTTCCAGTTTAACTAAACCACCAGGACTGACCCAACACCGAGTCCCAATTATTGTTCAACAAACGTTAGCTACCCCATCCAGATTAAACAATACCCAATGATCCTGGAAGCAAAAAAGGGAATTGCAGTCGTATTGCCTGGCTTAGAGAGACGGGCATCCAGGTGCCTGGTCCAATCATCCTGAAATATGCTCCTTTCTGTGAAGAAACCTGGGGCCTCTGGTTATAGACATATCCAAGATCTAAAGAAGGTGAATAAGATGATCTAGACCATCCACCCCATGAGCTCAAGTTCATACACACCCATGTGTCTAATTCCTCCAGAACAACAGCAGATGTACACTGTCTTGAACCTGAAGGATTGATTCATCCTTTAGCCTCCCATTGGCAGAAGTGAGTCAACCAGCTTGCCCCAAGGATTTTAAACCTCTCCAAACCTGTTTGATAGGACACTAAAGTGCTGACCTCCTGCCCATCGAGCACAAGTTTCCTGGTACCAGTAACTTAAAATAAATAGATTACTTCCTCCTAGCCTCTGAAACTGAAATAGATTACAAAAGGGCCACTGGGGGACTGCCACAAGAGTTCCAACCCTTAGGCTATAGAGTGTCAATCAGAAAGGACACCTTTGTACCCCAGAGGGTACCTATCTCAGCTACCAGCTGAGGAGAGGCAAAAGGAGCCTGTCTCAGAATAGGATCGCTGCCATCCTTCAGCTTCTGACCATCCTTCAGATGCCAACTCCAAAGACTAAGAGAAGGTTCAAGAGTTCCTAGGTACATCGGGTAGTGCTATCTCTGTAGAGCAGGGATTTTGAAATTAGTGAAGTTTATATACCCCAGCACAAAGTGGGGCACTGAGTCCCTAGACTGAAGCTGAACAAAGGGCATTTAGGCATTAAAAACAGCTCAGCTTTGGCTCCAGCCTTAGCACTTTCAGAGGCCCCAAAATCTCTTCATTTATTTGTCAAAAACAACCAAAAAAAAAAAAAGAACACTAAAAAATGAGTTTTAATTCCAATT
The DNA here is from genome assembly GCF_008632895.1 of Mastomys coucha. Taxonomy (NCBI): domain Eukaryota; kingdom Metazoa; phylum Chordata; class Mammalia; order Rodentia; family Muridae; genus Mastomys; species Mastomys coucha. The sequence goes on from NW_022196905.1 coordinate 199,885,085, forward strand.
TGGGGGAAGTAGAAACACCCTGTGACATGCCCCTCCTAACAACTGGACCCTGTACACTCAGGATGGCCCACTCTTCTAAGAGCTATGCTGATTTTCTCTATTCTACTGAAAGAAGCAGACAAGTGAACTCTGGGATCTTATATTCACAATCATGTGGTTGAGGTCCTCCTCTAAGGAACACCAGAACACTGGCTGTCTAATGGCCTTGGGATCCAACATCAATCCCTACTCTCAGATCACCTGCAGGTCCAGCTTGAGGGTAGTCAGTCCATCTATCTGACTACCCTCTTGCCTGATGACAACTGCCAGATTCTCATCTATTACTATCTCAAGGTAGCCATGGTGGTCCAGGGCATCTGTATACACCTAGCAACCATCCACCAGATATATCCCAATAGTAGAGCTCCACACGATGGGAGGAGCTTCATTAAAGGTGGAACTCAGAGGCTGCAGCAGTCACTTGTTTCAGGATATTTGATTATACTGTGAACCCTGAGATTGTGTTGTTTACTGGGAAAACCTGTTTCTAGTACTAGTATGGCTCAGCCTTAGCACATACCTTTAACCTTTCTAGCTGGAATATAGACATGCCCTTAGTACACACTATCAATCTAAGACCTTTTTGAAAACAGGATGAAATAAAGTTAACCATAGTTCAAGAGGAGGAACAAGCAAGACATTGATGTGGAGTGAATATAAGAAAATACAGGAAGTAGAAAGGAGGGACATTGAGTTGAAGGGTATTTAAGACATGCTGGAGAAGTAGAAGGGGCCTATGACTTATGGATTACTGGTAGAGTAGAAAGGACCACTGGGTGCTTTCTCTGCCTCTCTGAGCTAGCAGGCTTTCACCCCAGCATCTGGTTCCTGAGTCTTAGGTAAAATTGAATATTTATTTTTTTTTTTTTGTAGCCAGCTTGTGGTGGCGCATGCCTTTAATCCCACAGCACTTGGGAAGCAGAGACAGGTGGATTTCTGAGTTCAAGCCCAGCCTGGTATACAGAGTGAGTTCCAGGACAGCCAGAGCAACACAGAGAAACCCTGTCTAGAAAAAACAAAAATAAAAAAACAAAACAAACAACAACAAAAAAACACAACCTTTCTTTTGTAAAAACAAAACAAAACAAAAAAAAAAAAAAAAACAACCAGTTACTTTACTTTTAACAGAAATTATTTGGCCCCAAGCCTTAAGATCAGGTACTGCAGCCCAGAGAGCAGAATTGACCCAGGTTCTCAGATGAGAGAAGGAAAAATCCTTCATGGTATACACTGACAGTCACTATGTGTTCACTACCACACATGTCCACAGTGTAATCTATACAGAAAGAAGACCTCTATATGGATATGGGGGAGGGAGGTGTGGGACACAAGATGACAAATTAAAAACAAAAGAAATCTTGACCTGCCCAGAGGCTATTTGGATTTCCCCTATGAGTAGGTATTCTCCAATGTCGTGGACATCAAAAACATGACTCCCTTGAGACAAGAGGGTAAGATGTAACTGGGGTTGCTGACCTGACTGCTAGACATTTAAAAGAAAAGTAATAAAACTCTCAGTGAATGTGAATAGACCTCCCATTCATTCAAATCTGCTCCAACCTATATAGAAAGGGCTTTACTTCTTATGAGATGATATTTGGAAGACCTCCCCTACTGCTTCCCTGCCTCAGAGACTAGCCGTTGGTAGAACTCTCTAACTATTCTTTTCTTAAGTCACTATATGTCGCCCAGTCCTCCATACAGGCTATTCACTGGATTATGCAAGTAACTCAGCTGACTTCCCATTCTGTCACTAGTTTCTCCTTGCTCAAGTCTGGTGATACCATCAGGGTCAAGCAAGTAGACAAAGGGTTTTAGAATAAACAATGAAAGAATCTTACATAGTGGTTTTTTCCACTCCTGTGGTCATGGAGGTAGCTGGCACATGGATGCAGCACAACCAGGATAAGAAAGTGGAAGCCATGGACTGACACTACCACCAAATGGACTCTCTCATGCACTGTGGACCCTTTAAGTTTTCATCAGAGAGGCCTTTATACTCCCTCCCTCTATACCTCTTCCTGAGTCTTGTGTTTTGCCTCATGGATATGAATACAGGGTATTGGTCCAAACCTCACTGCCTCAGACCTGGGCATGGGAACTTAGCAAGACAGCAGGAGAGGTATTAGCTATCATGACCACAAACCAGCAAGTCATATTCCACCTTGATGTTTGCTCACTGATGTCTACTTTAAGGCTGCTTGAATTTGGAGAGATGATTTGGGAGGGAGTCCTGCCTCTTGCTGTCTAAAAAACTGAGGGATCTCCATCCCTATTTTCTGCTCTTAACAAGATCCACTCTTTACTTAATCATTTTACTTCTTAAACTCTAGCCCATCATCCATAGATCTAGTGACAGAGAATCTAAGACCAACACATAATAAGACATCTTGTGATCCTAAGTGTGAAGTAGACAAGGCCCTTGAATACAGTGGGGAAGTTCTCAAGAATGTCAGTAGCCATTGAATCACTGTGATAATGGTCATAAGGAGTGTTTGGGAACACTGAGGAAATTTGGATTTTGAGTTCTGTGTGTTTAAATAAGAATTTAGCCTGCTGTATGTACCCTATCTATGTACCTATATGTAGTCCTCTCAGGGCTGAATGGGATGGTGAGTGTCACAGCTCACATCTCCTGCCATCTGGAGAAGAGCCAGGAGTCTGTCAAAGCAGGAACTCATTTAATTGTAGCAATCATTTTTGTTTATAAAGGACTGAGAAAGGACTTGGGGATTTTGCTGAGATGAGATGATGTAGGGGGAGGGAAAAGGTCACGAAGGGTATGGGGTAACTGACAGAGCCAATGAAGTTATTCTACCTCAGCAGTAGCTAGGCAAAGGCAGGTCATGCTGAGTCACTTCTGTACTGTTTACAAAACTTGAGCCAGGCTCAGGTTTGTCTTCAAGGCCCAAACCAGAGCCAAAATGGGACCCAACACTATGTTTATCTCCAGAAATTCCATCTCAGACTAACAGACAACTACAAAAGTCTTCCATGCTTAGAAATGAATCTACTATGTAGTCCTCATTATTTTGAATTCATACTATAAGTTCACAGTTTTATGCACACTATATACTACAAACACAGAAATATGTACACACAACTGCAGGTAGCCATGGAGGGAGATAGAATATACAAAACTTTGAGATCTAAGACGAAAGCATGAGAACCAGTTACTTCAAGTGCGCTATGTTCAGTATGATGAAGATTATTTGTGTCCTTCTGTTTTTAATCAGGTAAGACATTCCTCACCTCCATTTTCTAAAAGTTTTAGTCAGCTACTTCTGATGAATTTTTACACACTGAAAATTAATCCAAAGTTTCTGCTATGGATCAAGAATTTCCATTATAGTCAGAAGCATCTCCCTATTGATTTATTACATATCCTCTCTTGCCTTGATACAGCTTGAGTTCTTGCTAAAAACCTTGGGAGATGGACCTTGGTCCCATATGACTAAGCAAAAGAGAAAAATCCGAAATCACAGGAGAAGCCAGGAACAGTTTTCCCTTGTCATTTTAGAGCAAGCACAGACCTCATTTCTAGACTTCAGCTTTCCCCTGAACTTAGATGTCTGTTTCCCTGGTTTTCTCTACAGAAAAGTGTCATTTCTCTCACTTTAATGCAAACACTGAAAAATGCCAACTTAGCTGGACTTTTACTGACTCCATTTGAACAGAAATCTATTTTACCACCGAGGAAACAGGCTTAATTTGTCTTCATGACAGCAACTTAAAGAAGAGTGTAGTTTTATACCACAAAGAAGAGCATTTAGTGGAAATGAGTAATTTTAAATCTACAAAAGATTATGGGACATTAGTTCATTTTGTTTCTCTGAATTTTAAACATTGGGCACTTTCATTCTTTATTTTAGTAGATATATATTTTAAGTATTCTCCCCTCCAAAATAAATTATGCAATTTAAACTGCATAACAGCAATTGGATGTTATACTTCCTGACAGGCCAAGATTTCCTTAAGAGATATTGAATTTGTTTATAATGTTAGTGTTTATGCTCAGATAGATTCTACAACATCCTTTAGAACAGGATGAGATAAAAACTGCAACATCATATCCCTTTGATATCTATATTATATGTATTATAAGGTGCATTTAGGCTTTATTAAAGAAAATAACATATACTGAATGGATATAAAAATGTGTTTATTTACTTTCCTCATTTCCGGCAACTGGAAAATCCAGGATCAAGGTACCAGGAAAATCTGGTGGGAACATATTACCTGTCTCATAGGTGGACATCGTCTCCATTTATTCCTCACATGGTGGAAAAAGGAAAGAATCTCACAGGCACCTTTAATGAGAACATTAATGCTAGCGTGAGGTCTTTGCCTCCATGGCCTAATTAACACCTGAAAGGTCAACCAGCAATAATATCACACTGGAGGAAGGACTTTGGCATGTTAGTGAAGATGGTTACACATTCAGTTCATGCAGCACGTGAAAAATATTTCACAAGTGATCTATGTTAATATTTAGATATCCTCTGTTCTATTTTATACATATTTTAACTTATTTTTAATTGAAAGAAAGCATTTCCCCTATCCAACGTCTCTCACATTGTCATTGTTCCACACCCCTACTCCCTCTCAAATTCATGCCCCCATTTGTTCTTTATTATTGTCACAAACATACATAAGTAATAAATATGTAAATGTTACCTGTTGAGTATATTTAGCGTGCCTATGTGTATATGCTAGAGGGTTGAGCCCTTGGTATTGGGTAGCCAATCAGGGGACTCATTCTTGAAGAAGACTAACTCTCCCTCTCCCAGCTGTCATTAATTGTTTGTAGCTTTTCATCTAGGAGTGGCATCCCATGAAGCTCTCCATCTAAATTGGGATGTCAACTAGTATTGAAGTTATGTAAGTCTTGTTTGGGCAACCATATTGTTGAGATTTCCTGGGTAAGGCCTCCCTGTCATCAATAGAAGACACAATCGTACAGAAGATTTTCTGGTCTGGCATCTCTTACAGACTTTGAAGCCCCTCCTTTGTGATGTTACCTGAACCTTATATGTAGAATTGTGCTATCTTGTGTTATTGGATATATCTACTAGGGCTGGCTACCCCCTCAGTCTCTCTGCATCTTGTCCAGTTGTTCCCACTGTGGGAACAACTATTAATACCTCTGTGCTGCAAAAAGAAGCTTGGATTCCTATTTAAATTGTTTCTTATGATGTGCAGTATCTCTCATTATCAAGGCTTTTTTTTTTTTTGTACTGTCTGACTACTAAAGAAAAAGACAAAAAGAAGGTACATGGAAGTGACATAATTAGAGAAGAAAAGAAGTCAAAGAAAGAGGAAGAAAATCTGATCCTGTCATTCTATTTGCTCAGAGCTCCACTTTGGGGAGCTGGCAAGACTGCTCATCCTGAGATTTCTGTTTCTCAATGTGACTAGTGTCATAAAATATCCTTCACCTAAAATAAGAGTGAAACAAGGAAGATAAATAACTTGGTCACAAAATTATACATTGTTCTGTTTCTATTTTAGTGGTTCTTAACCTTTGCGTAGGAATTGGAGGATCTGTGAATGAGGATAAAAAAAAATAAATATTTCAAAGCATTTTTAACCTCTAGTAAAATGTAGTGCTGCATTCAGTTGTAAATTTAGAAAGGATATTAGTGATATCTGTCATTTTGTCACAAATAGCACAGATATTTTCATACCACTTATGCTTGTCACAGATATCTCAAAATATTGTTTATGCTTATCTCTAGTTTGAAGTAATGGCAGTTATTAAGCTTATTTATAAATTACATGCTATTTTTCCTGTGTAAAGAAGCTTGGGCAGCATAGCCAGTCAACTGCTGGAGAATTCCTCAGCTCATAGCTGTGAAGTTGAGCAGTAAAATTATGTCTTGTCATCTTGGTCAGTTAGATAATGATTCTCCTTTTCTAGTTTTCTCTCTACAGTTGTTTGTTGACCAGTTTGGAAGGAGATGAAAACCCAAATGCTAACATTTTGCAAATCTAAGCACCTCAAGTTTCAATTCTTTTTTTTTTTTTTTTTTTTTTTTTTTTTTTTTTTTTTTTTTTTTTTTTTGGTTTTTCGAGACAGGGTTTCTCTGTGTAGCCCTGGCTGTCCTGGAACTCACTCTGTAGACCAGGCTGGCCTCGAACTCAGAAATCCACCCACCTCTGCCTCCCAAATGCTGGGACTAAAGGCGTGCGCCACCACCGCCCGGCAAGTTTCAATTCTTAATTCTAAGATTAACGGATCATTATTTATTAAACTTATATAGGGCACAGGAAACAATTACTCAGCCTCTGAATAATTGTGTGTATGTGTGCATTCAAGTCTGTAGGTATTTGTCTGTGTGTGCACCTGTGTGTCTGTGTGGTACATGTGTACGCTTGCCCATAAAGGAGTGTCCAGAAGCCAGAAGTTGAGGTTACTTTATATATGGAATAAAACCAGTAGCTCACTGTTCAGTCCAGTCCAACCGTCCAGCAAACTCCCTACAATCTACCTGAGTCAGCTGGCCCCAACAATGAGGTTTCAGATATGTGTCACTATACCCAGCCTTTTACATGGCTTGCTGGAAATCCAAATGTAGATACTCTTGTTTGTGGAATAAGCACATTAGCCACTGACCCATCCCCCTAGATCCCACATGAGTAAACGTTTTAAAGATAAAAGTTTCACCTAGCTTGTGTATACTCTGTTCTGGTTTATTTTGATTGTAAACTTGACACAGTTTAGAGTCTTCTAAGAGTCTCAACTGAGGAACTACAGAGATGAACTCTGTGGAAAATGTCAGTGCGTTAAGTGACTGTTAATTTATATATATTGAAGAGCCCTCTTTACTGTGGGCTACAACGTTGCTCAGACAAGTGGTGTTATGTGACCCTCCTACAGCTGAGCGCTGATTCTTCAGACCCCGCCTTGCCACAGATAGCCATGCCTCTCTGCCCAACTCCTGCAAATTGCCACGCCTCTCTCCAAGTTCCAGTTACACCAGAAGTCCCGCCCCCAGAGACTGAAGATGAAGCTGCTGATTGGGCCAAGTTGCTGACGAACTTGAGGAAAGGGTTTTGCTTTACCTATCTACCTGTTTGCTTGTAGCAAAGAGAATCCAATGAATGATGGCAGACTGAGAGCACACCATGTGTTGGTCTAATTTTTTCAAACCCTTCCCGCATTTCCAGTACCCTTAATTTTTCAGGCCCTGACTCCCATTCCAGATGACCCATTCGTATTTGTGGCTGCAGGTAGCCACAGTGTTATTCCACAGAAAAAAAAAGGTAAGAATAATTTTGGGGGTAGGCAAACCAGAGAGTCAGACATCAAGGAGCATTTCTCCACTGCTTCTGCTTCTAACTTCTGCCTTGAGGTCCTATGCTGGCTTCCCTCACAATGACATGTGACTTGGAAGCATAAGATACAAAAAATGGATAGGTGGATAGATGGATAGATAGATAGATGGATGGATGGATGGATAGATAGATAGATAGATAGATAGATAGATAGATAGACAGATAGATAAATTTTTTGTGAAGTACTTTTGGTCAGAAAGTTTTAAGTATGTCCTAAATGGATTATCTTGATATTCAATCCATTAACACAAATATATGCACATTGCTGCATTACAGATATTTTAATTTTGTAGTAGTAGTATTATAATATAATTGAAATCTTTTTCAAGCATGGGTTCAGGTATTTATGCATTTCAACATATTGCCCTTAGAAGATATTTCTGAGTTTCAGAAAACTACCCAAGGAAGTTGTATGAGTTTGTGACTGGTGCCATAACAAGTTTCCATAAGCTTGAAATAACATGAGTCCAGAACCTTAAAGATTTGGAGATCAGAAGTTTGAAAGGGTATCATGTGGCTAATTACAGTATAGGTGTAGCTGCAGTCCTAAACACTGAAGGCAGGTTTTATTTTCTTGTGTTTTCATGTTTCTGAAAGATGAAACCATTTCTGGCTCATGTCTTCTTTCAGTAATCTGTTCTCTGCTTCCATCACTTTCTCTCCTCCCACCTTCTACCCTCTCTATTTTAATTAAAGTGGAATTCATAATTATGTTAGATAACCTCGACAACAACAACAACAACAACAAAACTGCTTAATCATATCCGCAAAGCTTTCTTTCCATGTTAGGTAACATTCATACATTGCAAAGATCAGGACATATATAAGGACCTGCCTGTGCTCACTGCACACATGCATAAGCATGCTCACATGACTAAGGTAAGAACCCTGTACAATTCCTACTACCCATCCTGATACTAGAAAGCTGTCAGTCACATCTTCCAAACCTGAAAATAGTATGTATTCTAAACATGTAACTTGCTCTTATGACTTTAAAGCTAAAATATCTCATTTAAGAGTAAATCATAATATTACTCTTTTACAATAGTAAAAATGTTATGCTGAATATGTACCCCTGTATATGTGTATCAATATAAATTCATTGTATCAAAGTGTTATATCTTATAGAGACAGCAGGAATGAATTTGGATTTCTGTTACACATGGTTGCTGTGCTGTGGATAATACAGGGAAAGTTTCCAAATACTTTTCACCTTGTTTCTTTTTTATTAGACAGCTTTGCAGAATTCATTTCACCCTAAAATAAAAATCACATTATTATTCTCAAAATAAAATTATTTAATAGAAAAGACTCTCTGGATAGTTTTAAACACTTATGCAGAATTGTGGTTTTTAAATCAAATGTGAAGCTTTCTTGAATCCAGTGGACTTTAATAGCCAATTTTTGTCCTCACTCTCATTTACATACAAATTCTTTTCTCCTACTTAAATGCCATCAAGTTATCTTAAATTAGTAGTGAGGTGGGAAAATAGGAAAAGTGGAGTATTCTAGGAGATAAAATAATTATTGCTTTTGCAATTCAGTACAACTAATTGTCTTTGGTGCTTTTCTTTTTAACAAAGGAAGGCTGGACGTGTCCCTCTGTCTGCTTGTTCGTAGGCACAGGAGTGCTACAAAATCTTATATAACTCATTTACAACTTTCCCCTGACTAACTAACTCTCCAGTGAGCATCATCTGCATGGAAATCAGAGAGGATAATTTTGGTTCACGGTTAGACATGGGACATCAGCATCTTTTATTACTCTTTATCAAGATAAGAGTTTTTAAAAATGGGATTGCTAGTGCTGTGCAATCAGAACTAGGAACAACTACCACAACTAACCAACTGTGGACCTTAGGTACATCAGTTTCCTTTTGGAGGAACATCATTAAGAAGCCTTCAACCTATTCTGTCACTCTTGGAAACTGTATTTTATTTTTTTTAGCATTTATTTTCTCCATGTGTTTGTATGGGCCCATGCCACAGAATGCCTATGGAAGCCAAAGGACAGTTTGTAAGAATGGCTTCTCTCCTTCCACTATCCGGGCCCTGTGCATTGAACCCAGGTAGATTTGGTAGTAGTTCCCTCGTCCACTAAGCCATTTTATCAGCCTCTCAACTTTATTTGTCACTCATTATTGAGCATAATGTTTCTTATGAAGCTTAAAAATTGGAGTGAAGTCCCACTGATGTGATAACACTTTTTGTGCAGTAAATGGAACTGAAATTTCATTAACAACTCCCACTGAGGAGGGAGATGGACCTGAAACCATGATCACACTCTTATGTGACTTAAGTACATCTGGACTGTAAAAGATATACTATCTTGGGAGGGAAAAATATTAAAAAGTATATGGTGGCTGAGCAAAAAAAGTCAGGCACAATGTCAGGACAATCTTTTTGTGTTCATGTCTAATACCTCAAATCAATATCCAGGGGGAATTTAAAGTCTGGTGGGAATAGTGAGACCCCCAAATCAGGAACCTCTCCTTTAAAAACAGTCAAATAGAAAACATTCTTGCTTTGTAGCTAATACTCTCCCTGCCTCCACTCTTCAACTCTCCAATTGGGCCAAGCCATAAAGTAAAACATGAGTAAAAGGACATGTCCTGTATGGTTTTTGTTTAGGGGGTTGTTTGTATTGGGATGAGCTATTAAGGACTTTGTATCTTTGGTTTGGTTTGGTTTGGTTTGGTTTGGTTTTTCAGTGGATGAGAGTCAGCTCAAGGTTTTGTGCAAACTCTGCCAATGAATGCCATTCCCAGTCCTGGTCTAAGAAAAAAGAAGAAAGAAAGGAAGAAAGAGAGGGAGGGAGGGAGGGAGGGAAGGAAGGAGGAAAGGAAGAGGGAGGGAGGGAGAGAGAAAAACAGAAGGGAAGGGAAGAGAAGAGAAAAGAAAAGGAGAAATGATGAGATGAGAGGAGAGGGGATGAGAGGAGAGGAGAGGAGAGGAGAGGAGGGGAGGAGAGGAGAGGAGAAGGGAGGAGAGGAGAGGGGAAGGAGAGGAGAGGGGGAGGGGAGGAGAGGGGGAGGAGAGGGGGAGGAAAGGAGAGAAGAGAACAGAAAATCTTTAGTTTGTGGCATTGACCCTGGAGTTAGATTTGATTTTCAATCCTTTTAACTCTTTTAACTTTTTTTTTTAGCTCTTTCAATTTTTTCCAAATGCACAAAAGTATAAAATCTGCTCTGTGTCTCCAGCTGTAAACATAGCCCACAGGCCAAAACTGGTCTGTAGCTCATCCCCTCCCCTCGCCAGCAGTCTGCCCCAGCCTAGAGGGAGAGGCCACAGCTGCAGAGCTTCTTCACCTCTGAGATGAGGAAGTGACTCCAGACGTCCTGGAATTGTCAGGAGAGTGGCTGTTAGCTGGAGCTGGCTGGCAAAATAATGTTTGATTGCATTTAATCAGATCCTCAAAACACAGCTGGGCCCTCGGGACATTCAGAATGTAGGCGAAACAGCTTGAAAGGATAAGTCTGTGTGGTACATTGGTCAGTGGAGTCTGCACTAAATAAATGAGACGGTATTAGAATGAAGACACAAAAGTCAATCTCTAAGTCTTCAGCTGAGACAATGACCTTGAGATATGAATTGGTCTCAGAATCTGTAATCCAGACACTGGGAGGCTGAATGGGAGCCCTCTGCCACAGACAAGATTTGTGGAGCAAAGCCACAGTAAGAAGGAGAAGGGGGACCAAGGAAATAATTAAAATGCTGCAAGAGGCAGACTGTCTTCAAGTAAAGATGAAAAAAAGAACATGCTGAGCCCATTTTTTTGGTCTGTTTAGGCCTTTCTAACCAGTGCTTTCTACCCCCCAGGAACTGGACTATCTAGCAACTATAACAAAATATTGGAATAATATACTGGATGGATCATACTTCTGAAATCTGGGAAGTCTAAGATCAAAGCGCCTACAGCTTCTGTGACTGGAGAGAAACTGTTTTCTCATTCTCGTGTGGGGGCCTTCTGTGCCTTGCTCAGATGGTAAGAAGGGCAAGGCAGCCTTCAGGGCCTCGTCTAGAAAAGCAGGAATCCAAGCTTCATTCACCCTCATGATCTGGATACCTGTCACATGCCCCACCTCCAGAAATCATCACACTGGCGATAAAAACACTGAGATCACAGTATGTTCTCAGTGTGGTAGTGTGGGACGACAAGTCCATAGCTAGGCTTTGCAAGGAAGAGGCTCCCTGCCTGGGAACATCTAATGGGACTTTTCACAAGATTGTTCCCGCATATCTGTTTCCCTCTTTAGAGTGAGGTGGCCATGCAGTGTCTTGATCAGAGTCCTCATCACCTCAGAAGCGTCGGCTTAGATGAGAAAGCGAAAGGAGACACCTACCCCCAAGACCTCACTGGGTTCATTCACCAGGCAGGAAGGATGTGGAGTCAAAACCCTGCTTCAGAATAAAGAGGAGTCCTTGGCCAGTGTCCTTTCAGCACTTTAGAATTGTGTCCCCCAAGGCAAGGCAAAGAAAATTCCCATATTGGTATTGTGAAAGCATTCCAATGAGCCAGAGGGAGAGACCTCTCCAGATGATTCCCAGCATGAAAACAGCATCTGTGCTGGCACCAGTCAGGATAACAACATCCAGGACGATCCATCCTCCTTCCTTAGATCATAAAATGATCGTTAGTTGGAGAGAAGGGGCAGTTTTTGTCCACCTGGGATTATGCAATTAGACACAGTCTGGGAGGTTTTATGCCTTCATGCAAGGGAGCCATAGGGATGGGGAGTAAGGAATGATAAAGACCAACGAGGGACAACAATCTGCTGGCATCTGCTACACCAGTGCTCTGAGATGCTTAGAATTCAGTCACTGAGCTTCACTGAGCGTGCCTCCAGCAGCACAGTCCTGGGATTCTACCCTGAGGTAGTGGAAGGTTCACAGGAGAGAAAGAGCCTTGACTATTATTCCAGAAAAAAATAATAATAATGACTGAGTATGGCTTTTACTCAATGAGAGAGACTGGCAGTGCTGAGATTTCCCCACTCCATTTTGTGACATTTGATTTGGAACAGAATAGAAAATGCAAAGGGAAATGTCATTGTGAGTTTCCTGAGTATTTGATTCTCCACTAGCAGTAACAAAGAAGAGTCAATGGGCCTGCTCGCCTTTCTGCTGCCCGTTGGGACATGCTGGCACAGATCCACAGACTGTAATGACAGGAAATGAATTTTAACAGTGGCATGCTTTGGAGTAAGGGTGAAAGTCACTGGTCCCAAAACTATATTTTAGGAAAATGATGTTTTCAAGAGCGTTTGTCTCTGATATACGTCCTGTACACTTACCTTCAGTGACCACTCATTTTTCCATCCCTATTCACCATATGTAAGTTTTCTCTGTGGGCTATAGATTCCGCAATACATGTACACATGCAAACATCAGTGCAGGCTCTCTTCCTTTCTCCAAGACCTCACAAGCGGTTGGCGATCTTTATTGTTATATAAATGCCTCTTATAACTTGTCAATTTATTGTTAGATATTATTTCCAGAGTTAGTTTTTAGTCAGACTCCTTAAACACTACATTTTATATATAGAAATGATTTTTTCAAAAGAGGAAGAGTTCTTACTTTCTGAAATTATATAGACAACATGCAAATAGCATAAGTAGCAAAGAAAGAAGAAATACATTCTTGAGGCTTCACTGTCCCTTCTGCCACTGTCAATGTTCAGCGCTAACCCACAGACTTCAATGAAGACAAGCTTTTCTGACATTTCACTGTAGTTAATAAGAACATAGCCATTATTCCAAAAGTGTGCTTTTATTAATAAAAATCTGATCCAACAGCTGCAGAGATGAATCAATACTTAAAGTTCTGTTCTACAGAGGACCCAGCAATATGTTTTAGATCCCAGCAACCCCTTTGGGCTGCTCACAACTGCCTGTAACTCCAGCTTCAAGGAATCAGACACTGTCTTCTGTACTCCACAATCTCCTGCAGTCATACATAAATGTTCTATACACAGGCGTGTGTGTGTGTGTGTGTGTGTGTGTGTGTGTGTGTGTGTGTGTGCGTGTGTGTGTATACATTCAAAAATAAAACTTAAAAACTCTGGTACAATTCATAATGACATTTTTTCATTTTATTTTATGTACATGAGTGTTTTCCCTGAATATATGTCTGTAGACTGCATGTGAGCCTGTTCTCTACAGAGACCAGAAGAATGTATCATATCTGCTGGGGCTGGGATTACACATAGTTGTGAGCCACCATGTGGGTGCTGGGAATTAAATTCAGGTTTTATGGAACAGCAGCCCGTGCTGTTAACCATTGAGCCATTTCTCCATGTGCAAAACATTATTAGTTTAGCCAAAACAGGTTTGTTGAACATTAAACTTTTCTAACATAAAGCTGAATGTGTCTATTTTTTTCTTATGTTGGTATGTCAGTCAACAAAAAAATGAAATCAATTTTAGTACAGGGACATGTGATAAAGACTGGGCCTCTGCAGAAAGGGTTAATCAAAATATAAGGGAAACAAGTTTAACTTATATTAAGTATACAATGTTAGACTAAAGGTAGCTATCCAGGACACTTAATCGCTGTGATAGGTATATGCAACTCCTCTGGTATATAAATTTATCTCTCAAATCAGAAGAAAAATGATTGCACAAATATTTAACATGAATATTTTTCTTAGACATAATTGGTAGAAGATACAGTGTAAGAGGTTGCTCAGGGGTAGGGTGCTTTCCTAGCATGAAAAAGGCATTCCCCAAAACAACCCCACCTCCACCTCCAAATAAAGAAGTAATTGAGCTAAAGCTAGCAAAAATGCACAAGGAGAGGTCAAAATAGGATCAATTTCATTTAACATTTATGCAGTCAGTCTATACCAATCACTGTGATAGAGTCTGCAATCACAAGAATGAACAAAGCATGATCTTGCTTCCTCTGACATTGAGAAAACCTTTTCTTTTTTTTAATTTATTTTTATTAGATATTTTCTTTATCTACGTTTCACATATTCCCTTTCCCAGTTTCCCCTTCCATAAAAAAAAAAAAAAAAACCTAGTCCCTTCCCCCTCCCCCTGCTTACCAACACCTCTCCCACTTCTGGCTCTGGTCATAGAACCTTCACAGGACCAAGGGCCTCTCCTTGAATTAATGACAAACTAGGCCATCCTCTGCTACATATGCAGTTGTGGCCATTAGTCCCACCATGTGTACTCTTGGGTTGGTGGTTTAGTCCCTGGGAGCTCTGAGGGTACTAGTTAGTTCACATTGTTGTTCATCCTAAGGGGCTGCAAACCCTTCAGCTCCTTGGGTCTTTTCTCTAGCTCCTTCATTGGGGACCCTGTACTCAGTCCAATGGATGGTTGTGAGCCTCTACTTCTGTATTAGTCAGGTACTGTCAGAGCCTCTCAGGAGACAGCTATATCAGGCTCCTGTCAGCCAGCACTTGCTGGCATCCACAATAGTGTCTGAGTTTGATGACTGAATATGGGAAGGATTCCCAGGTGGGGCAGTCTCTGGATTATCCTTCCTTCAGTCTCTGCTCCATACATTGTCTCTGCAACTCCTTCCATGGGTATTTTCTTCTTGTTTCTAAGAAAGATTGAAGTATCCACACTTTGGTCTTCCTTATTCTTGAGTTTCTTGTGGTTTGTGGATTGTATCTTGGGTATTCTGATCTTCTGTGCTAATATCCACTTATCAGAGAGTGCATACCATGTGTGTTCCTTTGTGATTGGGTTACCTTACTCAGGTGATATTCTCCAGATTAATCCATTTCCCTAAGAATTTCATAAATTCATTGTTTTTAATAGCTGAATAGTACTCCATTGTGTAAATGTACCACATTTTCTGTATCCATTCCTCTGTTGAGGGATATCTGGGTTGTTTCCAGTTTCTGACTATTATAAATAAAACTGCTATGAACATGGTGGAGCATGTGTCCTTATTACATGTTGGAGCATCTTCTGGGTGTGTGCCCAGGAGTGGTATAGCTGGGTCCTCAGATAGTACTATGTCCAATCTCCTTAGGAACCACCAAACTGATTTCCAGAGTGGTTGTACCAGCTTGCAATCCCACCAGCAATGAAAGAGTGTTCCTCTTTCTCCACAACCTTGCCAGCATCTGCTGTTACCTGATAAATGTTAAGTCTATGTGTTTCATCTGGTCTCACTCCTAAATTCTGCCAGCTAGGAAGACATTAATTAACAGAAAATGCTACAACTGTCCTTCAAACCTCAGTATCTTTCCTATCTACACCAAATTGGTCCCCTACAAGATAACTCATAGAATAGTTATCACCACTGGTTCCACAGATCAGAAGGCTGACTTACCTTCAGTTCTCCATGTTTTCTCCTTTAAAGAGAAAACACCACTAGACAGAAATAACTTTTGCATTCATTTTTTTTTTTTTTGTCCATCTTACTGTTCTTTGCCTAACTTGAGTCTTCATGGCCCTACCTCGCTAATATCCTTTCCAGTTCCCCTGCTTCCTGCTCAGTCAGTGGTGCTAACAAAAGGGCTTTCTTCCTTAAACATATGAATACTGCCTCTCAACACCTTCCTGGTACAAATCCTCAAAGACAGAGAATTTCATTGATCTATTGTGAAGAACATTTTATCCCACTTTAATTTAGTTCGTAAAGACCTGGAGTCTACAGTACTATATGTGCCATATTCCAAATCATGATGAACTACATGAAGTTCTTTCAAGAGCAAATTAGATATTCATGTTTTTGTGCATTTTTCTCACTCATCCTCTCACCAAGAATTCTGTCAGGCTTCACAAATCTGAACCCTCTGATTGTAAACCAGTAGAAAAGGGAATCATGAAACATTGATATTTGAGGCAAAAACAGGGGGAAAAAGTCATACTGTGGTTAGAAATTGTGAGGACTAAATTACAAATCTGATTTTGGTTATATCTGCAATCACAGCATTGGGGCTTGGCTGAAAAGAGAAACTTGAGAATTCAAGGCAAGCTCTGGCCTGGGATGTCCAGTGAGATGTGGCTTCAAAGAATGACTGGTTGGTTGATTGATTGATTGATAAATGGAAAATCTAAATGTCTAGGTATGCAGGAGCGTTGAAATCTAAAGAGGTAGGTCCAAATACAGAGATCAGGAAATTTAATCAGAAAAAATGCATGCATTATAATGTCTATATCAAGTCTATAAAATGGTCACACACAATAATTCTTGGCTTAATGCTTCTTTGGAGGACATAACACCTTGTATCCAATGATTATTGATTAGCATGGACCTCTTCAAGGTTAGAGTCTGAAACAACATAGCAGTGCATACAGCCCATTTATAACATGTGAGCATTAGAAAATGCCACCTACTTACAAAAATTGGAAACTACATTTCGTGTGAGCTAACACATGGTAGACAACTAGACTAGCAAATTGGCTATAGCTCTTTGGAGATGCATTATTTCATAATGCTCTGATCCTTTCATAGACTTTTCTAACTCTAAGATTTTTTTAAAAAAAAAATGAGAAAAAAACAATAAAGAAATAAAACAAAACAAACAAACCACAACAACAAAAAAAAGGGGGGGGAGAAAAAATGGCTTCCGTGTAAGGAAATGCTGAAAATAGCAACAATTTCATATAACCAAGCTCATCTTCGTGTGTCAGGTCACCTTAATCCATCCGTGAGTCAGCACTCTTCGAATCACTGAGATATTTCCATTCATTACACTCTCATTCCTGAATGTCTATGGCATCTGTAACCAAGAGCCAATTACCAATGTAGCTCATTAATCATCAGTGTTGCTTGGGGCCGAGAAGTGGAGTGGAGCTGTCTATACTATTTTACCTAACTCACTCTACACAATGTCACATAAATGAACAGTCCTTTTCAGGGAGGCTAATTTTGTTAGGCTCTGGATTAAGTGTGCATTAAAGCTCATAAAAAGTGACTTTCAAAAAATGTGGCATTTCAAGTAGTTTACATATGACTCTAAGCTTTAGCAATAAATTGAAAGCTCAGGCACCACAATATTTTATGTCATACTTATTAAACCATTAGAAGTAGTTACAGTTTTGCTATTTCAAAATTAGTCATGACAGTGTTATTATAAAGCATGCATATATTAGTAACTGAAGATTTTGTATTATGGCCAGTAAGTTACTATAACAAGTTTAGTCAGCAAAAAGTAAATTTCCAAAACAAAAAGAACTTTGTTTACAAAACAAATGTAACTTTTCACACACACACACCCACACACCCACCCACCCACACACACACACACACATGTATAGATAGATAGAGAGATAGATAGATAGATAGATAGATAGATAGATAGATAGATAGATAGATAGATAGATGGGGAGGGAGGAAGAGAGAGATGTTCTTTGCTTACTGGCTTACTGTATGCCTAACACTTAAGGAATAAAGCGATAACTTAGCACATGGTTTGAAGAGGGACATCCTTTCATGGCGGAAGGCACAATGGCAGGAATGTGAGGAAGCAGTAGCATTGTGCCTATAGTCAGGAAGCAGAGAGAAAAAAGCAAACACATGGGAAGTCTTCTTTAGTTTGTGTCTTAGTTTTACTAAAGTTTTACTGCTGTTTACAGACACATGACCAAGGAAAATCTTATAAAGGATAGCATTTAATTGTGCCTAGCTTACAATTTCAGAGGTTCAGTCCATTATCATCAAGGTAGAAACATGGCAATGTCCAGGAAGACATAACATTGGTGGAGCTGAGTGTTCTACACCTTGTTAAAAGGCAGCTAAGAGAAGACTAGCTTCCAAGCAGCCAAGACGAGGGTCTCAAAGCCCACACCCACAGTGACACACTTCCTCTATACCTACTCCAACAAGGACACACGCCCTGGGCCAAGCATATTGAAACCACCACATTCCACTCCCTGGCCCCCACAGGTTTGTTTAAACAATTGAGTCTATGGGGCCATACTTAGCCATAGCATAACGCAAAATACATTTAGTTCAACTTCAAAAGCCCCATAGTCTATAAAAGTCTCAACAATGTTAAAAATCCAAAGTTCAAAGTCTCTTCTGAGATTCATGCAATCTCTTAACTGTAATTCCTTAAGAAATCAAAATCAAAAAGCAGATCACATACCTCCAACATCATGCAGAATACACATTAACATTCCAAAACATCACAGTGAAGAAATACTGGACCAAAGCAAGACAGAAAATGAATTAGACAAACTGCAGACTCCATGTCTCCATGTCCAATGTCAAAGTGCTTTTCAAATCTCCAACTCCTTTTATCCTTGCTAACTGCTGTTGGTAGATTTGGCATTCAGCAGGAACAAACTTTGTTCTCTTGGGAGGATTCCACTCCCTGTTAGTAGCTGTTCTCCGCAGATATCCCATGGCCCTTGTATCTCAAACATCTTGGGGACTCCAAGACAACTTCAACATTATAGTTTCTTGTTCCAACATCTGGGATCCACAAAAGGCCTTGAGTCACTTCTCCAGCTCTGCCCTCTGTCACACTCTAGGCACTGGTTGACTCCACTCCACTGTTGCTGCTGTTTTGGGTGGTCATTCCATAGTACTGGTGTCTCCAATATGCTGGGGTCCACTGCTGCAACTAGACTTCACCAACAGCCTCTCATAGGTTCTCTTCATAGTGCCAAGCCTCAATTTCTTTGCATGACCCCTTCAGACCTGGGCTGCCAACTGCAACTGAAGCTGAACCATCACCAGTGTCCTTTCTTGGCCTCTCACAGTGCCAAGCCTCAGCTACTCTCCATGACCCCTTCATGCCTTCAAAACCAGTACCACTTGGCTGATTCTTACAAATTACCAAGTACAGCTGCAGCTGTAACATTTGGCTATCTCTGGAACACAGTTTCTTTGTGCTCTCAGAAAGTACTTCCTAAAAGAGTTCACCTCAGTGATGCTGCACTCTTCTTAATCACCACTAATTTCTTAGCTCTGGCTAGCTAGCATCAATTGTCCCAGTAACCCCTTCTATTCTTGTCTCTAAAGCCAAAGTCACATGAATGAAGCTGCCAAGTTCTGCTGCTTCCTAGAGCTGGAACATGACTCTCTTGTTCTATTACATCATCATTATCTTCCTCTTTCCCAACTCCTTACAAACTATGCTTGATTGTCCTGCATCTTGCTCTGTAGATTGACTTGAACTCAGAGATCTGCATGCCTGTCTCCTGGGATTAAAGGTGTGTACCACCATGCCTGGACTTAATGTTTAGTTTACCTGGAATTTGCTCTGTACCAGGCTGGCCTTAAACTCAGAAATCTGCTTGTCTCTGTCTCCTGGATTACAGGCATGTGCCACCATGCCAGGAACTAAGATTTTCACTGCCACTGTTCCTCAAGATCTTGATCAAAAGTATGTGTCCTCCATTTCTGGATTGTAGTTTGTTCCAGATTAAAAGACCAAATGAAATCAGTAATCAGATTCTAATATCACCTAGATATAACTATTTTTGTTCAATGGCAAGTGCATAAACAATAAGCTTAGCCAGGAGAGATTTTTTTTCTTAAAGTTACCATTCTCTTAATACATTTATCTCCTTGAACACAGGAATCACCTCTGCTTTATCTCCCGGTTCCCCTTTATTACTCGAACCATACTGTTTTGATCAAGCTTGCTTTTCTCAATCAAAATGCTTTTCATGAGAGGAAACCAGGGAACAATGTCTATGCTGGGACTTTCTAAGACTTCTTATGTCCATCCAATTAATCAAAATCTGTTTACCTTACGCTCAGGCAGACCCTTCAGACAAGGGCAAAAAGCAGCCACATTCTTCAACAGAACATCACAAAAACAGTCTCTCAGCCACGTATTAAAATTTTTCTTCTCTGAAACCTCCAGAGCCAGGCTTCACAGTTCCAATCACCATCAGCAGCAAGGTCCATCTCAAAAATATTAACCCAGAATGGTTCCTGTCTAAAGGAAATGCAGGGGCAAAGAGTGGAGCAGAGATGGAAAGAAGGGCCATCCAAGGTTCGCCCCACCAAGGCTCGATCCATCCCATCTGCAGACAACAAACCCAGACACTATTGCTCATGCCAAGAAGTGCTTGCTGACAGGAGGCTGGTATGGATGTCTCCTGAGTATTGACAGAGATGACCAATACAGATGCGGATGCTTGCAGCCAACCATCAGACTGAGCATGATGACCCCAATGGATGAGTTGAGCTGAAGGGATTTGCAACCCCATAGGAAGAACAACAATATCAACCAACCACCCCCACCCCCCGAAAGTTCCCAGGGACTAAACCACCAACCAAAGAGTACACAGAGGGGAACAAATTGCTCCAGCTGCATATGTATCAGAGAATTGCCTGATTGGGCATCACTGAAAGGGAGCCCCTTGGTGCTGTGAAGGCTCGATATCCCAGTGTAATGGTGAGGCAGGAGTGAGTGAGTGGGTGGGAGAACACCCTCATAGAAGCAGGGGGAGGGGAATGGGATGGGGTTTTGAAGAGGGGAAACCGGGAAGGGGAATAACATTTGAAATGTAAATAAATAAAGTAACCAATAAAAAAATAAAATTAAAAAAGAAAAAAATGTCTTCTATATTGCTACTAGGATAGCCAACTTAAGCCCCACTTAAAGCACTCACTGCTTTCCAAATCCAATGTCCCAAAATCCACATTCTTCTAAACAAAAGCATGATCAGGCCTATCACAGCAATACCCCAGTCCCTGGTACCAACTTCTGTCTTAGTTAGGGATTTGCTGCTGTGAATAGATACCATGACCAAGGCAACTCTTATAAAAGACAACATTTAGTTGGGGCTGGCTTACAGTTTCAGAGGTTCAATCCATTATCAGTAAGGCAGAAGCATGGCAGCATCCAGGAAAACATGGCACTGTGGAGCTGAGGGTTCTACATCTTGTTCAGAAGGCAGGCAGCAGAAGACTGGCTTCCAGGCAGCTAAGATGGGGGCCTCAAACCCCACACCCACAATGGCACACTTCCTCCACACCTACTCCAACAGGGCCACACTTCCCAATAGTGCTACTCCCTGGGCTTAGCATATTCAAACCACCACAGTCAGCAAATACAAACCCCACAGATTTCTCCTGTGAGCCAGTTTCAATGGCCTGCAAATCACAAAATGATCCTTACAACAGAAATGGCTCTAATTTTCAGCCCAAGCTTTTAGTATTGGTCACATTTTTCACTGTTATATTACCAATGTTGTCAAACATCTTCAAACTCTAAGAAGGCTTTCCCCAGAATTAGACAGTTCCATCTCTCCCTCTTCATCCTGAGCCTCCCATGCATGACTGTCCAGAATTCTATCTAGCCTCTTCCTTATGCCCATGGACTAGAGAGCCACAGAACTGACCCACATTAAACCTAAAGGACTGCCATTCATTTTTCTTCATTACTTTTAAACATGTAGAACTCATAAGTCCTTCTCAAACATCAAAAGTCCACAGAAACAATGTGCTACAGAAAAAAATATATACTGGATTATAGTATAATTATAGTTATACTTATAGTTATAGACACAGGGCTCCCCATGGTCTAGGCACAAAGGTATAATTATCTCATAATGATAGACTTTTTAGAGTCCTTAAAAGTCTAGTTGATAATACTGACATTTAGCTCTGAATTTTATACCAAATTATCTTGCCTAAAGGTATTATTGGTCAGAGGCTTTAAATGAATTAAGATTAATGCAAATGTTGACAATATTGGCCATTTCAAGGAAGCTTTTAATAATAAATAAATAAGCCCATTTAATAATGGGCTGATGCCTACCAAGCAGGTTCAATCTATCTATCACCCCTTTGTATACTCCCAAGTCTCACATACCTACTGTCTTAGTCAGGGTTTCTATTGCGGGAAGAGACACAGTGACCATGGTAACTCTTATAAAGGAAATCATTTATTTGGGGCTGGTTTACAATTTTGTAGGTTTAGTCCATTGTGATAAGAAGCATGGTGTCATGCAGGCAGACACGGTGCTGGAGAAGGACCTGAGAGTTCTACATCTGGATCTACAGGTAGCAGGAAATGACTGCCATATTGGACATAGCTTGAGCATATGAAACCTCAAAGCCCATCCTCATGGTGACACATTTCCTCCAACAAAGTCACTCCTACTCCAACAAGGAAGGCTGCACTTCCTGATAGTGCCAATGGGCCAAGCATTGAAACCCAGGATTCAAACCACCACACCTGTCATGGTGTTAGAACAAGATGCACCCTGGCCTGTGTCCACCTTTCACTCTCCTGCTTGTTTCTACCCATATACAAACACACACATGCTCACAATAGCACAGTATAGAAAATAGTTTGTACTGCCAAAGAAACATCAGGGCTCAGACCCCAATGTCTCAGCACCTCACAGAATTTGCAGCTTTGAACACGGGCATCTAAAACAATAGTCTTTGAGTAGAGATTTTTTTTTTTATATCATAGATTTGTATCTTTCAATTTAATGTATGACAACTTTTACCCTCTATTGAACTGATTCAAAAACGTTCTAGAGTTTCTGTCTATAGCTTTTCAGATGAGAGAAGGCTTATATTTCTGGTTGACACCACAGGGGCTAATAAAATCTACAAAAACTCTGAGTACTAGGATTGGCATGCCCGGCAATATTAAATTTCTTTCAGTGTTATGCTCTGTCAGCTATAACCAGAAGAGAAACAAGAGAAAGATGCCCTTAAGAAATAAAATATAATAGAAATGAGGAGTCTCCTGTGCAATGACTGTTTCCTGAATTTTAAAGGAAAGAATCTAATTATCTTTTAATGTAAATTATGAATGTAAATAATCAGGTCTTTTCCATGATAATCCCAAAGGAATCTATCTACACACATATATAGTTATTGAGCCTGACTTTTAACATACTATCTAAACTAAATTTAGAATTTTCTAGAAACTTAGAAACTTTGCAGCTTCATAGATTTTTTTCATTGTAAAAATTCATTTCTGTCCCTTAGAATGATTTTAAGTGTCTTTTAATTAGTGATGGGGAAGTAGTTAAATTTGAGGTCCTAAAATAATTATTAGAGTTCCTCCCAATACATAATTGAATGTCACTCTGCTCTATTATTCTGTTCTGTTATCAATAACTGACTCCTATCAACTAAATTTTCTTATTAGATCTTTTTGGAAATACACAATTTATTTTTAAAATGCTATAGTACTGCAAAAGGAATTTTGCTGAGAATTGGTTTTTATGAATTCAGTACTATGCTTTTTATTAAATATCAATTTAACCCTTTCACCCTGCACTGATTGTTGTATATTGCAAACAAACGATATCAGGGAGCTATAATGGCTAATTAGTGTTGTCAACTTTATGGAATTTCGAATCACAAAGGAGGAAAACCTCTGAAGGCAGCTGTGAGGGATGATCTAAAGGAACTGAGGCGATGATAGCGCACTGACTGTAGGAGACACTAGCTGTGGACTTGGGTCCTAGCATGACCCAAGGGGGAAGCTGAGAGGATCATCCACGACTCTGCTTCCTCAGTGTGTGCTATTTGACCAGCCACCTTAAGCCATTGTGCCATCACTTCCTTGCCTTGATGAATCTTATCCTCAAACCGTGAACTAAAATCAACACATCATAAGTAGATTTTCTCAGGTATATTATCACAGTGGTGAGAAAAGCAACCAGAACATAGATAGATATATTTGATTACAAACAAGTAAAATATAGCTCAGCACTGGCTGCTTATCCAGAAGTCCTGAGTTCAAATCCCAGCATCCACAAGGTGGTTCAGTGTCTGTAGCAGTAGTCCCATGGGATCCAATACACTCTCCTAGTGTGCAGAAGTACATGCAGACAAAAACACCCATAAACATAAAACATATAAATAAACAAATCTTCAAAAAAGAAAAGTGGTGTTTGGGTTGACAAGGGGTCAGTTGTACTGGTTAGTTTTATGTCAACAACACAGTAACAGTCATCAGAGAGGAGAGAGACTCAATTGAGAAAATGCCTCCATAAGATCTGACCATAGACTTGTAGGGCATTTTATTAATTGATAATTAATAAGAGAGGGCCCAGCCCACTGTGGGTGGTGCCATCGCTGGGCTGATGGTTCCGGGTTCTATAAGAAAGCAGGCTGAGCAAGCCAAGGGAAGCAAGCCAGTAAGCAGCACTCCTCCATGGTCTTTGTATCAGCTCCTGCTTCCGTGCTCCTGCCCTGCTTGTGTTCCTGTCCTGACTTTCTCTAATGATGACCAGTGATGTGAAAGTGCATGCTGAATAAACCCTTTCCTCTCCAAAAAAATAAAAAATAAATAAAATAAAATAAAATAAAATATGACTCAGTATATTTACTGTTGACTAACAACGTCTGAACAAGACAGCCAAGTGACATGAAAACACCCCACTCCCCACTCAAGCACAGCACTTACCTCCTCGGATGTGGCTTCACAGACCAAATTTTACCATGGCTAAGCTGCAGATTCAGTGCCAGGCTTCACATCTTCATACAGTAAAGTGCAATACCAAAGATAGCTCCTCCTCCCATTGCTCTGCCTTGTTAGAGCGGATGGTCTCAGAGAAGGTCCAAATGTTTTCCTGAAGCTGTTCCCAGGTGGGAAATGAGTTGTCCTGCTGCTCTGAGACAGTTATGACTGACACCTGCTGGGCCTGGACACAGTCTCACCCAAACAGCCTGAAGATTCTACAAAAGAGTAAAGTAACCCAACAAAGATCATATAACATGCTCAATATTTTATAAGTATTTGTAAATCTTAAGAATTCATGGTGTACACACTTATGGTTCATAAGTGACAAAACTGAGGTCTGAAGTAATTCAGTGACTTCCCCCACCCCCACCCCATTAATTGGCTAACAACATTCTGCTCATGACAAGCCTTTTCTGAACAGAGGCTTGCCTGACCCCACAGCCTCTCTCTGTCTGAGCCATATAGTGGCTGATTTATGTCACAAAGAAGAAAACAATGGGCAACTCAGTGAGTCTTGATAGACACAGATGTCAGGCTCTATTTGCTATATATGGTTAGGGTCTTATAATTTCCTTAAGAAAAGATGCCTGTACATATTTCTAGTATATCTTCAAAAACCAGATATGCTTTGGTTTGAAAAAAAAAAAAAAACTCTTCCTGGAGTGGAGATGGCAGGGACCATCAGTTGCAGAACAAAGGAAATACCACCACCACCCGCCCCCAGTCTCCTCATAAACTAGAGTCGTGTGCCTGGAGGCCAGTACAGGTCATTTGTCATCTGAGGGCCTGGAGACCAGCACAGGTCATATGTCATATGAGGGCCTGGAGACCAGCATGGGTCACATGTCATATGAGGCATCTTTTTGATGATTGGAGAGCCTCACAATTATTTATTGACTCATGCTTAGCTTCACTCTGCTTCAGCTTTTGGAGAAATTGTTTTTCTATAATTTATTAGTAAATGATTCCCAAATAACAAGAAGTTGGAGGGAGGAAAAGAATAGGTTAGTTACATGAGGCAAGGTAAGTAATTGAAGATCCTCGTGATGAGCATTATTTTTCTCTAGAATAACACCCACTGAATGTCATATCTGTCTGCCTTGGGTAAGGGGGGAATAACAAAACAGGCTCTGTGTTATCTTGATATTGATCCTCAGGAATTAAGTGATAGAGAGCTTCTACTCTCGTACAATTCAACAGTAGCAAAGCATACTAGTTGTAACAGAATGTTAATCATGTCTTCTGCTGACACATACTTAGTCGAATCTCCTAGCCTGGGTCTCATCTTCTGTGTGTAATGTTTCATCAGGAAAAGTTTACACTTACCTAAGGGTTGAACTGGGTATATTAGGTTAGATATTTTAAAATAATTTTATTCAAAATTCACTAAAGTTATACTTATAATGATAATGGCAAGAAGTAAAAGTGTAGACACAGAATCTGTGCTTCCAAGGACATTTCTAAACTTGCTGATTGATACTGTTCTGTCTCATTTTTTTTCCTTTTACGTAAAATGGAATATGAAAGATCTTATTGGCTTTATTGGGGGGTGCGTGCGTGCATGCACACGTGCACAAGCACACGTGCTCCACAGACACTAGTCAAGGCCAGCAGAAGGTGCCAGCAACCCCAGAGTTAAAGTTATACACACCCCAGCGCCAGGACTGGAGCCTAAAATTTGCTGAAAGAGCAAAATGAGCTGATAACTGCTGGACAATTTCTCTAGCTCTGGAAATGAGTGAAAGGGAAGAACAAAACAGTGTTTTCTGGTATTGCTGGCACAAGGAAAAGAAATGTTTTCTAGTTTTATGTAAAATACTGCCCGTTGCCCTGTTCCAATGTCTTCATCTCTGCTTTCCCTTGATACAATTCTAAAATATCTCCGAGAAGCAGAAAAACGTATATGATGTGATTCTAGCATTTGTGGGGAAATAAAGAACTAAAAAAAAATCTGTGATATGAAGTGATGCAAAACATAAATTAAGGTTTTTGTACAGCTTCTTTGTTTCATGCATTTCCTATTATACTCCAAGGAAAGCTTCGGGACTGATATTCTTTGTGTAATTGATATAATAACTAGAGAAGTTTGCCAGTTCTATTTTTTTTAATATATTTTGTTAGTGCATATTAGCTGTTAAGTGTGTTCTTAAATGCTTTCCAGTATGCTGCTAGTTAAAAATAGACAAGTGTGCAAACAAAGGTTAAGTGTTAAATTCACTGATAGGCATATTTAAAATACCACCTTAGCCCCTTGAGTACATACAATGAGTGCAGTTCTACTTAGCCAAAAGACAGTGCCTTACCTTCTAGGGATGGTGAAGTAGTTTTATGTTCCGTTTTAAGTAAAAGCTAAAGTGAGACAGAACAGACTCTGGCAACCTGAGTTTGATTCTTAGAACCTGGGTGAAGATGCAAGGAATGAACCTCACTCAGCTTTCTTCTTACCTGCATGGGTCCACCTACATTCATATAGTCATGTATGATACAAGAAATGATTATGATAGGAATAATAATAGTAGTAATAATAAGTAATTTTATAAAAATAAATATATTACCCTTTAGATCTTGGTAGCTCATAAAGTGCTATCTCGCTATACTATCTGTCTGGTCTAATGTCACAGCTTCTCCTTGAAGTTGGTAGGTAGTGATTGCCCTTTCATGGGTGAAAGCGCAGTTCTAAGAATGAATGAATGCTCCCTGACCATGTGGCACTCAGAACATAGTCTCCAAACTAAAGTCAAGCATTCTAATTATCTCACATAGTACAACAATAAGAAAAAAAAAAAAAAACTTCAAGACAACCTTACTAGGAGCAGAGCTGAAAAGGCTTTTAGCGACATCTTGATTTGCTGACCCCAGGGGTCTACACAGTGCTGCTGGAAACAGGAGCTTGTCTGGGATGTAACCAGGTCTGATAGAAATCCCCAGCTTTGGTTGGCATTCAGAGGATCGGAGCAGCAATATGAACACTCTACTTCAAAGGCACAGTAGTCTCTTGCTGGTATATTGTTTGTCTGTCTGTCTGTGTGTCTGCTTATTTACTATCCCTATCCTGTTATCAAAATGCTTCATCTATTATCTATGTCTAGAAATGTAGAAAAAATATATCTATTAATACTCACTTTGGTGAATTTACACCACCGTCGATCTAAAGCTTGATATGTGTTGATGTTCAAATAAGGAACTTGTACGTTATTCACAGCAGGGGTGCATGATTTTTTTGCTTTTAGTGGTCATACTTTCAAACATGAGAAGTTTACTCATATTTTCATTTGCAAATTAATAGACTTGTGCATGTGTATGCTTCATAGTTTTGAAAACAACCTTCATGTCCCTCTGGTTCATGGGAGTAGTTAGTATATTTTGATTTTGTTTGGAAATAAAGGTAGAAGGAAACAGTTCATAGCTTTTCAAAGTACTGAACATAGAGTTAGCATATAAACCAACAATTTCATTACCAGACCCCATGAGAAATTAAAATATGTGCACACAAAAATTCCTGATACACAATGCTCACAGAAGCATCATTCAAAACACTGCCTAACAAGTGAGAACAACTTAAGTGTCCATTAACTGATGGATAAAGGAATAAATGGATGTTGCAATACAATAGAATATTGTTGGATAATATAAAGAATAATTTATTAGCACATGGAACACTACCTATAAACCTTGAAACATCTCAAGCGAAAGTATTTAGTTACAAAATCACACATTTCATTTGTCCAGAAACGTCACATCTACAAAAGCCAGTAGAAGGCCCTGTGCTCACCTGGCATGAAGGATTAGAAACAAGCCAGTAAGGATGAACAGGAAGTGATAGCTAATAAG
The DNA here is from genome assembly GCF_008632895.1 of Mastomys coucha. Lineage (NCBI taxonomy): Eukaryota > Metazoa > Chordata > Mammalia > Rodentia > Muridae > Mastomys > Mastomys coucha. The sequence goes on from NW_022196905.1 coordinate 199,913,667, forward strand.
CTGAGTTTCTTTTTGGATTCTTGACATATTTCTGAGATGTGATAAAGATGGTGCACCTCTATGAATATGTAAATGAACACTATTAGACCATATCAAAATATGGAAAAGCCAGAAAAGCCTGGCCAACTTTTAAAATAGTGAAGAAGGGTTTTTACCACCTGCATACAGGAGACCACAGAATACTGATTTCAGACAAAACAGCTGCAAACCAGATCAAAAGGCAGAGGAGTTGGGGGGGGGGGTTATTCCTCTGAAAGGTCTACACATATTTATATAGGGAAAGAACTTAAGAGCGGGCATCTCCTAGTATGTTCTACTTAAGATGCCTCTTCCAAACATCTTCAATTTGGAAATGCCATTTGTACTTACTGCTGTCATGGGCCACTGAGAAATACAGCTGGAAAGCAAAGAATACTTGAAGTTAGCTAAACTGTTCAAGGAGACTGTAAGGCTCAGAGAAAAAGAAGCATCACAAACTTGCCCCCTTTTTACCCAGAGGATACCACAGGCCAACTTCCTCTCCCCAAATACCTAACCCCTCCAACCCCGGTCATTGTGTTTCCATGATACCGAGAGCTTCCTGTGTAGCAAAGCAGGCCACCTGCTCCTCTAGGCTGCCTTTGGCTTTTCCTCTCCCAGGCTTGATGTGCCCACTCCCAGGCTCCCAGGGTTCCATGCACTCAGAAAAACTTTCCCAGAATGTATTTTCTTTTTTTTTTTTAGCCAAGAGAAAAGACACCTTTGAAAGTGAGTTAAGACAGGTCTGTCCCCAAATTCTATCTCTGGGGATGCTAGCAACATCTTAAAAATCATTGACCTGTACAGTTTAAATGTGTGAATTTAATAAAGTACTGAAGATAGATAGATAGATAGATAGATAGATAGATAGATAGATAGATAGATAGATAGATACCATGTGCACTCACATACATATGTATATAAGATACAAAATATAATTAAGATACAAGACAATATATGAGGCATTCTGAATGATGTATAGTAGTAAATGGATTCATTACATTAATAATCTGAACTGTATGTTGCCAGCATTTATCTTTATATATATGAGGTGCCACTTCACAGGTGAAAAGTTCAGATATGTTAATGCAATATCTATTTCCTCTAATCCTGCAGAAGAAATAAACTTTCACTCCTACGAAAAGATAAGAGGCCAGTAGAGAAAAAAAAAACTGCCTTTTGAATGCATGATGTAGGTATACAAGGATGAGATACCAGCCTATAGAACACACATCACAGTACAGAGAGGCAAGATCAGTCATTGAGGCTCATGTCCTAAAGATACAAGCATTTTGATACATTTTGATGAAAATGAGCCAAAGGTAACACAGTGATTTAATTTTCATCTAGTGGTTTGGTTTTAATGTAGGCTAGTGAGCATGCCCTAAGTTATTGCTCCAAGAGGTCATGTGTCAAAGTGATGAATGAAGATTTTCTCAATATAAAGTTTCATTGTGCCGTTGGGCATTGAGATGCCCAGGTGGACCTGCTGTACATCATGGACCAAGACTAATAATGAACACAGCACAGGTTGTCTGTCACACACAATGAAGATTCGTTTCCTCAAGCTACAGGGATCACTGTGTGTAGAGTGCTTCGAGGCAAGCTAGGGAAGCATGTTTGGAAAACAAAGGACTTTTTAATTGCTGCTGACATGAATGAACTCTCTGAAACAACAGCTGTGTCTTGAGATTACATTACAAGGCATGTGAGCAGGATGCAGAGCATCCTCATAAAAAGACAAAGCCAAAGAAGCCTTTTATTGCTGCCAGGGAAAAAAATTCTCAAGGCAAGGATGCCTAACTCCAGTTCCGGCAGGATGTTGCAATCATATGTTTACAGAAGCAAACTGAGAATCAACCAATGCACTTTGGGTAGGTGAGAAAAAAAAAACAAAACTCCAAGCAGGCAGTTTGGGCAAGCCTCAAAAATCAGTTAGCAAGATTATCTTGGTCCTAAGAAGTTGGTCAGTGGCAGTGACATCTGGCCATTAAAATATCGTCCCAAGAGATTATTTCCTTTCTCTCTGTTCACAGAATGTCTGCTGCTGGGTATAAATTATGGACAAAAGAACTCATTTGGAGAAATATTGACCCAGTCATACTTCATAGGTTTATTACTACCCTGAGAGAAATGAACCTTGTGAAATTATAACTGCTGAACTACAACCAAGATCCTTTCAAAGGCAGACCTCAAGGAGAAAGGAAAAGAAGGTTACAGTGGGGGAGGAGTAATCAAAAGGAAACAGAGGACAAGGAAGTAGGGGTTTATTTTGTGAGCAGATCAGTGAGTCTGACATCTAGGTAATGATGATGTGGAGATCAGGCCATACACTGCTCTAAGTTGACGAATACTAAGTGAAATAGTGGCTTTGGGGATGTGTCTTACCTTGGGCAACTCCATTTTAACAAAGCAGCATGTAGCTCCATTTTGAGTAGAAATGCACCTCACTGTGTGTGTGGATACCATTGCCAGACCAGCTCCACCCACAGGTGGAGCATACATTGATAAATAACTTATTCCTTCAAGAAATAAGTTACAACCTATAAAGTAATCAAGATGGATCACAAGCATATGGGTGCATGGGTGTATTAAAACCATATAAGAAAAAAATAGGCTCTAAAATATGCAGAACACAAAATATACCCCTGAACAACCTCACCCCAACCCCTTAAAGAGGACACTTAATGGTGAGAGGGCAAAGGTCTCATCTCCATCAGCCTCTCATCTGACCACCCTGTATGTGCATCACGGACAGAAAGGCCAAATATTCACATCAAGTTCCTCACCAACTCATCTGGTCCACTCGCACTGCCACCTATTGTGTCCATGTACCTCTTGTATCTCAAGGTTCCTTCCATCTTACGTTGGGTTCCACCCTGAAGCTTGGCAAGACCTTCCATCCTGTGGCAGGGCTCTCCTCTTTCCAGTAGCTCTTTACCTAAGTTAATAGCGAAACACCTGAAGAGATTCTTTGCATCTGTAACAGCTTTCTTCTCTGCCTCCAGTAAGGCTGCTTTATGCTCTGTGGTCACATTAACCTTTTTTGTAGCCATTTGTGTGTGTGTGTGTGTGTGTGTGTGTGTGTGTGTGTGTGTGTGTGTGTATAAGAATATATAGAGATAACATATATATACTTATATATGGTTAATTTTGGTTGTCAACTGACAGACCTTGGAAGACCTCAGTAGAAGAATTTCCTCCATCAGATTGGCTTATATGCATGTCTATGGAATATTTTCTTGCTTGCTAAGGAGACAGGAGATCCTCAGCCAACTGTGGGTAGTAGTACTATTCCTAGGCATGTAGACTTGAAATGCATAAGAAAAGAAGCTGAATATAAGCCTAAAAGCAATCCAGTGAATAGTGTTCTTCCATGGTTTCTGATTCAAGCATCCTGCCTTGAGTTCCAGCCTTGGCTGGTTCCCTCAATGACAGACTACAGCTTGTAAGATAAAGTCAATCTTTTTTCTTCCACAAGTTACTTTTGGCTGTGGTATCAATCATAACAACAGAAAATCAAACTAGACAACACACACACACACACACACACACACACAGTTAAGTATGTGATCTAAGAGTGAATATAACTAAAATTAGAATAAACGAACTTACGATTGCCACTGGCTAGCTATGATGGGAAACCGTGTCTTCATGCTAAACAGCAGTCAAGGAAAGTAAGGTAGTTTGTAAATTTATTGTTAGCCAGTGAATTGTAACATTGGGAAAAGATACAAGCTATGTTTTTGTATAGCATGCCCACAACAGATAATGATACTGTTCCTAAAGTTCTCTTTGTCAAGCAACAACATTTAGATATTTAGGATAATTGTTTTCATAAAAATGGCATTGAGAGAGTGAATTTTCCCATGAGATTCTCAGGAACCTCATAAGAAAGTTAAAGTTAAAACCATTATGACTAAAGAAAGCTCTAAAACCCTGATTTTACTTCCATGGAGATGGGGGCATCAGTTTCCCCTCTCTTGAGTCAGCATATGTGGTGACTTTTTTGGTTGACAAGAATAATAGGAAACTGTGAACTCCAGTTCCAATCTAGGATATAAGAAAACTTCGTAGATCTCAATCCTCGGAATATCTTAGCTACTATCCTAATAATGACCTAAGACCATAGTAGATAAGGTTTCCAGGCAACATGGAGTCTCTGGGGACGTATGAATAGTAAGAGAGATTATAGGCAGCAAGGTACCAGAAATGTAAGGGGAGGACCATTTTTTAGTTATATCCTAAAGCCCACTGCTGCCAACTTGATCAGAGATAATCACTCTGCCTGGCCCTATCTAAATGACTCACCCCCAAATGGAAGGAAGTGCACTCCTTATCCTAGCTGACTCCAGCCTGTCTTTCCCTGACCTATGTTTTTCGGAGTGGTTCTTCCCCTCAGTTTGTATTAAATTCCCAGAACCCAGATCTGAGAGATGATAAGCACGCTGCAAAGCTAACAGAGATCACTCTGCGGTTCCAGGATCACAGGCCTGATGCATAAGGACCTGCGAATGTCCACTGCCCAGAGTCATAGCAACTTCTCTGCATCAATAAGACCCTGTACATGCTATGGAAACCTCTCCCCTCTTCCTTGTTTTTCTCCCCCAGTGTAAACTCAAGCACCCCGAAAAGAACAATTGCCCTCCAAGGTGTGGCTACTTAGAAATCAAATTTCTTTTTCTCTATTTATTACCTATCTATTAACTCTATTTATTCTCTGTCTTTTGGGGGAAGGCTATGGCCAAGCTTAGGTTTGGGGGATATTTTCCCCACCCCCACAGGTGTAACTTTTTGTCCTAAGACTCTGGTCAGAGTAACCTGTGTTAAACCATGAAACTTAAGAGTAAGTTGCTCTAGATGGAGAGAAATCAAAATGCACTTAAGATTTTTAAATTAGTTTCAAAGTGTTTTACATTATCAATACTTTTGGACAATTTGTAAAATTATAGATCAACAAATCATTCTAAGACCCAACTTTTTACAATGCATTCCTACTTAATTTCTGACCATTGTGTTTCTAATTAATAAACAACTCTTGTTTATAAAACAAAAATAAACTTGCCCAAACTAAAAATAAACCTGAAAGTCAGAACTTACATATTTCAAGCAATTTGTCTTCCAGCAAATGAAACTTTTCGTGATTCTTGACTTATTTCGTGCATAATTTCTTTCTTGTCTTCTAATTTCTTTGACTGTGGTGCTCACTGTTGTTTTTCATTTACTTTGCTTCCTTATTAAATTATTCCATTCGTGTGCTGGGGACACGGTTTGGTTTTTGAAGGACTCGCTAACATGGCACCTTTTTTTTGAATAACCAGTAGGTGTTTTCTTCTGAGATCGCTTCTAATTTTACCTTTGTTGAGAATGGTCTTAGTAACATGTTGGGGAATTGATTTTTAAAATGTATATTTAGGTCTGTACTTCCTGATGATTTCATGCTCTATCTTTCTTTCCAATGGCTTTGCTATAGAAGACATTAACTGTATATGTTTCAATCTAATTAAAGTGGATATAATATTTTAGAATTTTTCTATCCTTCAATTCACTGACAAGGAAGCAAGAAGGTTCATAACTTTAATTAATTACAAGTCCTATGAGTGATTTTAATTTTTCTTTCAAAAATTATATCTAACTCCATGCATCAACCAAAATGTCCTATTTATTCTTGTAATAATCTCCCATTTCTTGCTAGAACTTCCTCTTGGACAGAGTACTGGGAACTACTGGTCGACTGCACATGAGGCAGAGACCGAGATAGAGAGATACAGTAAGACTTGGATTTTTGTTTGTTGTTTTGTTTTGTTTTGTTTTTGTTTTTGTTTTTCAAGACAGGGTTTCTCCGTCCTGGAACTCACTCTGTAGACCAGGCTGGCCTCGAACTCAGAAATCTGCCTGCCTCTGCCTCCCAAGGGCTGGGATTAAAGGCGTGCGCCACCACTGCCAGTCTATGACTTGGACTTTTGCTTCAAGCTACAGCAGCACCTTCTCCTTACAGTGTAATCTCTCCTTTCCAGGACCGTTCTGACTTAGATATCTCATTAGGTAGCAATACTGTGAGAACCATCCTAACACATACACAGTTATGCTCAGGTTCCCCAATTACCCACACTTCTTTTCATTCTCATCACCATTTTCCCCTTTCATCTTTGTTTTTCCTGCAATTCATTCTTATCCGAGGTACGGAGTAACACTTTCTCATTTATATTCAGTAGTGCTGGTAGTTGTCACAGTCTATGTCATTTCAAAATGGATCCTTGGGGGGTCTGAGACAATGGCTCAGTTAGTCAAGTAATCCATGAGGATCTGAGATCCATACACAACTCCCATATGAAAGGCTGGCTTTGCCCTATGCTTGTAATTCCAAATGTTAGAACTACAGAAGCATACGTTTCTCAGGGTTTGCTGGGGAGCCAGCCTGGACTAATCTGCTATCCCTGGCTCCCAATAAGAGAGACTGTTTAAAATAACAAGGCAGGCCTTTCCTGAATTGACCTCTAACCTCCCTGCTCATTTGTATGCACACACGCAATGGTCTTTCCAGGTCCTAGCATTTCCAAATCTTACCCTTTTAACTCTGTTTTAATCACCTTGCTTTGGAATAAAGATATAATTGCCATGAAAAATATCTGCTGATCTCACCTGCTCCAGAACTACCACCTTAAACAAACATTTCTATACTTTCTGCGTAGAGAAAATTCTGGGGCAAACATCTATCTTTTTGTTCCCTGTTAATGGCTCCCGAGGGAGATGGGTAACAAAAACAATAGTCTATCTTCCTTTTTCAAACTTTATTTTTCAAATTGTAGAAATAAAACAAATATTATGATCATTTGCAGCTATTTGGTGTTTTTCTCCTTGATATCAGAGGTAGTGATTTATTTTCATCGCCTCAAGCATGACACCTATATTAGCAGGGTGGAATTTCTTGTTTGCCTTCTTCATTTTTCAGACAACTTCCTACCTAAGCCTGTAACATTTCCCACAGGACAACATTCATTGTTATTTAATTCCTTCTTCCAATTTCCTATTGCCTTTTCAAAAAAATAAAATAAAATAAAAGCTTCCTCAATGTGATACAGCTATCTTTTCCAAATGGTCAGTGTTTGAGTTTCTTTGTATCTCATTCTTTAATCAAAAAAGATGGGAACTTCATTCTTTTGGTGAAAGATAAATACCAGGTCCTGTGTAGGAGATTAAAAAAAAAAAAAGCACTCTGTCCCTTTAAAGTTGGCTTTGCTATGATTGTGAACTTGGCTGGGCCTGGATGGTACACATATATACACATCAGCAAAACGTCCATACACATAACAAAATAAATTCAAAAGGAAAGAAGTATTGTTTATGCTGGTTGTAGCAGTACACAAGTGTATTCACAACGTTCTGGAGGCACAGGTAGAAAGGACCCTGCAAAAGTAAGCCCATTCCGGTCTACAAAGCAAATTCAAGGCCAGCCTCATCTACATAGCGTAATCCTGTCTTAAAACAAACTGAACAAAAGTTAAAGTGTGCCTTGCACACAAATCGTCACCGCACTCAACAAGGAGAGACAAGAGAGTCAAGAGTTCAAGCTTGACTGAGCTTCATGACGAGACCCTATCTCAAAAACTATTAATTTAGATCTGTTAAGTATAGATATAGAATATCTATAGATATAGAGTTGATTTTCCTCCACTAACAAGCAAAATTTTATTGTGATAGCTGTCAACATAGAATGAGGTCAGATTTTTGTCTTTGGATTTTCTGATTTTCTGTCACCTTCCCTAGGCCCTGCACGTCCTTTGCCTACTTGTCCCAGTGTGCAGCCAAATGATGAGCATCGTTTGCACTAATCACTGCCATTGCATCATGGCTATGTGGCTTTCCTGAGTTCAATATTCCCATCACCATTATTTGAAGACAGTGACAAGCAAACAACCGCTGTGGAAACGCTGGAGCTTGCTCAGCGTGGCATTCAAGAACACATCCACATCGTGAATCTCTGTAGTTTGACTGCCATCTAGAGAAGACCAGACACACCAAAAATTAACAGAGCTAAACACCTCCACTGTTTTCCTTTTGGCTGTGTCTTCGAAGCACCATAAAGAAATGCATTTAAAATGTGAGATATAGAAAACGTGTAAATGTTGTGTGGTGTTAGTATTGATCCATTTCTTTACAAAATTGTGTTACATTTCTAAGGAGAAATGACACTGTTGGTGATAGCAATCTGCTTGCTGTTAAATTTACATTATGGAATCCTCATGAAAATATTCATCAAGGTAATGTAGGTGTTACACTGCACACTTGTAAAGCTATAACTAAGATGGAAAACTAAGAACTGCTCAGATCTCTGGGTTGATTATTGACTCCTGGATTATTCTTAAGACAGATTCTGAAACTGGCTGTGCTGGTCTTGTTGAATTCATACTGGCAGACAACAAATTCCCCCAGCTTTATAAGTTTTGTAAAAGGCCCTTCAGGCAGCTTTATGAAGAAGCAGCTTCAGCTGCTTCTGCATTTTTTTTTAAATGTTACTAGTTATTTGTTTTTATATTAGAGTTTCTGGTTTTGTGTTTTTACAGGCTTTGTTTTTGGTGTGTGTCTCTGTGTGTGTCTGTCTTTCTGTATGTGTGTGTGCGCGCATGTGTGTGTGTCTGTGTGTGTGTGTGAGTGTGTATGAGTGTGAGTGTGTGTATGTGTGAGTGTATGACTGTGTGTGTGAGTGTGTGTGTGTGTCTGTGTGTGTGTGTATATGTTTAAACACATTTCTATGTTTCAGAGGCTTTTGTTTTTTTTTCAGTTTACCTGTTTGTTTTCTAAAGAAAGAGAGGAAGAAGGCATCGAGTTGGATAAGGGGAAATGGGGTATTTTGGGAGGAGATATGGGAGGAGAAAGTGTGAATGGAGTAAATTGTATGGAAAATACTTTTTTCTTTTTCTTTTTTTTTTTTACTTTTTTATAAATTTCATTTTATTTTTAATTTATTTTTTACACTCCATATTCCCTTCCCCAACCTACCCCCAACCACCCTCCAACTGCTCCACATCCCACATGTCCTCCCCACCCCACTCCATCTCCACAGGGGTCAGCTGCTTCTGTCCATTGGTTGGGTGCAGATATCTGCATCTCACTCTTTCAGCTGCTTGCCAGGTCCCTTAGAGGGCAGTCATGACAGATACCTTTTTGCAAGTACTCCATAGCCTCAGTAATAGTGTCAGGCCTTGAGCTGAATCCCACTTTGGGCCTGTCGCTGGACTTTCTTTTCCTCAGGCTCCTCTCCATTTCCATCCCTGTAATTTTTTCAGACGGGAACAATTATGGGTCAGAGATGTGACTTTGGGATGGCAACCCCAACCCTCACTTGATGTCCTACCTTCCTGCTGGAGGTGGGCTCTGTAAGTTCCCTCTCTGTACTGTCAGGCATAGAGGGACCTTTCATCTAAGGTCCCTCTCCCTTTGAGTCCTGAGAGTCTCTCACTTCCCAGGTCTCTGGTGCATTCTGGAGGGTCCCCCCAACTTCCTATTTCCTGAGGTTGCCAGTTTCCATTCTTTCTGCTGGCCCTCGGGGCTTCAGTCCTTTTCCCGCATCCAATACCAGATCAGGTTCCCCTCTCAACCCCCCACCAACCACCCCAGATTCCCCTCCACTGCCCCACAACCCCATCCATTTTCCCTCCCAGGTCCCTCCCTCCTTCCCCACGTGTGATTGCTTTCTTCTCTCTCCAAAGTGGGACTGAGGCATCCTCACTTGGGACCTTCAGCTTGTTGAGCTTTTTCAATTATAAATTATAAAAAAAGAAGCAACTTTTAAAACAAAGATTTGGAGAAGCAGAATATGTAAAAGCCAGTTTCTTTCAGAAAAGTACCAGAAGCTGTCTTCTGTGTATATACATTCAACATTCATTTTCTTTTGTTTTCTGCTATGAAGACCAGCTTGACTCCATCTTAAAGATGCAATTCATTTTGTTATATGGTCAAAATATGTTTGTTTCTGTGTACTGCAAAGTTCAATTGGCCATGCTGTAACCTGTTTCTAGATTTGACAAGCTTCCCATCCTGTGGAGTTTGACTCACACCTTGAACGCATCCTGGTAAGATGTTCTGCCAAATAATTTTGAAATGTTCTGTCAAGTTTCTACAAAGCCAAAATCCTTCTGGAAATCTCTCAAGCCTTGGAAACCCCCAGCCTTGCAGTTTGGGGGAGCTATACAAACCTACCTCTCCTATGTTATATGCTATTTTCACAAACCCTGCTTTGGGGAGATAGCTCTGTCTGATGGAAAATAAAGCTTGCTTTATCCAACCAAAGAATTTGTAATAGTCTTCCCTCTTGTGTGCTGGGATTAACAAACTTCTGAAGAGTTTCCAGAGCTGAATTCCTCCACATTAACCTGGGTATTCAAGTGCTAAGGAGTCAAGCCTTGAGTTTATTGAATGTTTCCATTATTTCCACTGTAATGTCTTTGTTGTCTGGGAGTTTTCAATGACGGTGGTAAGAGTGCTATATTAAGGAAACTAGCCAAACAGACATGTAATGGGACAAACACAGAGAAAGAGTGCCATCTATGGCTTACACTGAGGCATGAAGGTGGGAAATATGGAGCACTCAAGCATGTTCATATGAACCAATGGACTAAATTTACACAGTGCCGCAGACAGAATGCACCCCCACAGATGCACCATGAAGATGCTGATAGAAAAGGGAAACCAAATGAGAGCGGGGAAATGAGGATCTTCAAACATGGCAAGAACTTCCTAGCAAAAGGAAGTCAATAACATGAATGTCCTATTCTTAATCTCCTCACCCACAAGAGCTTAACCTATTTTTAGATATGATTCTAAAGGCAGTACTATCAGAGCAGCATTCACCCTGAAATATTCTACTGAGGATTACTCCTTACAATGAGTCTCAGCAGACTCAAAAGCTGATGTGCTGCCAACAGGGGTCAGTAGATTTGTTCTTCTAAATCCAGATGCTTCCTATTTTTGGCTTTCTGAAAAATGTGGTCACAAGTATTCAGTTGTGGCTGTAGTTTGAAAACTGTCACAGACAAACTGCCATGGCTATGTGCTGTTAAAACTATGCTTGTTGTAATGATGCATGCTTTTTCTTTGTCTCTTATTTTTTCTTTGTTTGTTTGTTTTGTTTTATATTATTCTGGTTCACTTGTGGCTTTTGTTTTGTATTACTTTTCAGTTGCCTTCTTGTTTTCTATTTAGTGAAAGAATGAGAGATGTTCATTTGGATGAGTGGGGAGACTGAGAGAATCTGGGAGGAGTCTGGGGAGGGAAAATCATGATCAGAATATTTTATGGAAAAAATCTATTTTCAACAACAACCCAAAAATCACCTTAAGAGAATACTGGATTTGTCTGACCTTCAACCCAGACCACTGTATCATTTGTGTCAGCAATGAGGCTGCTTTATTTCCCCTTCACCCCTGTCTTGCTTCCTGGAACATTGTGTGTGTGTGTGTGTGTGTGTGTGTGTGTGTGTGTGTGTGTGTGAGCTCGAACAGTGTAGACATGATTCTTACAAGAACCTAGCTTTCACCTTACCTCAGCTTTTAGTTTATCTTCCTTGCTGCACCATTTCTAGCTTTCAATTTAAAGTAACAAGTGTGCATCTTTCCCTTTCATTTGAACACTTAGGAGGCCTTATTAATTGCCCATTGGCTTGGGACGTGGCAAGTAAGTTAGTTAGACCAGCAAGCCATAGAGCTCCTTATGTCTCCGCTTGCCTGAAGTATGCTCCACCGAATTCATTTGTCTTCTGGTTTTGCTGTTGTTTTATTTGTGTGTGTGTGTGTGTGTGTGTGTGTGTGTGTGTGTGTGTGTGTGTGTTTGTTTGTTTGTTTGTTTGTTTTAGCCTGAGATCTGAGAAATCAAAATCAGGACCTTATATGTGCAAGGCAAATGTTTACTCAGTTGTTACTCAAGCCCTCCTCTTGCATTCTTGATAAATAAAATTTCACTAATCTCTCCTCCAAAGAAGAAAAACAATTTAATAGGTTTTCTATTTCAAAGTGAGTTTTCTGTATGTATTCTCTTTCTTATACCCATCAAACACAACTGGAGATAACAAGTGGGATTTGAAAGTCTTGGATTTAGAGAAAGGACCAATGGAGCTGAGGGGTTTGCAGCCCCTTAGGACGAACAACAATATGAACTAACTAGTACCCTCAGAGCTCCCAGGGTCTCAACCACCAACCAAGGACTGCACATGGAGGGGTCTGATTGTTCTGGCAGCATGTGTATAGTAGAGGATTGCAATTTGATCATCAATAGGAGGAGAGGAGCTCGGCCCTGTGAAAGTTCTGTGCCCCAGTGTAGGGGAATGCCAGGGCCAATAAGTGGGAGAGGGTGGAGTGGCAAGCATGGGGAGGGGGGAGGCAACAGGGGTTTGTTTTTGTTGTTTTTGTTTGTTTCTTTGTTTTTTGGAGGGGAAACTGGGAATGGAGAAATTTACATGTAAATAAAGAAAATATCTAATAAAAAATAATTATATGTTCTAAAAAAAAAATAAAAAAGAAAGAAAGAAAGTCTTAAGCTACTTCTACCTACCAGCTCACTGCCTTTCTAATACTTTCCCAGTAGGGTTCAATATCGGGGCTTGCATGTTGTAGCGTACTGAGATTCTGTCAGCCTAGCAAGCACATATGATTCTTTCAAGCTCTGTAATGCCACTTCCTCTGTGAAAGCTTCCTTTTTTTTTTCCTCCCTTAGGTGGATGCAATTTTGTCTCTCATATATTCTTTACATATATTTCCTAGTGTGTCTGCCTTTACCACCAGTGTGGGTGTCTCCCACACTGTACCTTTAGCCTCATGTACCTTGCGCTTCTTCATATAGAATCCCATTTTTAAGATAACCCCAACCTCTCCTTGAAGTGCATTTTTTGTGTTTGTGGGCATACAGAAATTTATGGTTTCAGCAATAAACAAAAGATTTTCTTTAGAAAATCCTTTCCTAAAACTAGGAAAGGAGATAGAAAATTAGGGCCCAGGATACTATAAATTAACGATGAGTGATGCTCCCTGCTGGCAATTCTGAATTTATAAATTCTGGGCTTCTCATGTTTGTTCTTGTAAGGATCTCAAATATCACCTAGTCCACAATTAGTTTTATGTGATGCTGAAGATGTCATCTGCAATATCACATCAGGAGTACCCATGGGTCTGCCAGGTTAAATAGTTGCTATCACATTTCTTAGAGGTGCTACTTCTGAAATCTGCTCTAAATGCCCAGCTTTTAAGATGTCTGAACCTAAGCACAGTCAAGCACAAAGCTGACGCCTTTCAATAAGTGTCAAGCTGTCACTGAACACTGCTCATAGATGGGAGGATACAACCTATGTCCTCAGCAGCAGCACAGGGGCAACTGCTTCCTCTTGACAGATCTGGATGGGTCCATAGATTATCACTATCTTCCAGACACTTCATCATGTTTTAAATCTGTTGAAGTGTGGGGGAAAAAATCTAGTGTGCTTCACAAAATAGGGCCATAAAAAATGAAGTTGGCTGGAGCTGTCTTTGATGGGAATGTTTGAATTAGGCCTCAGACAGGTCAAAGGAAAGACTAAAAGTTAAGGTGGGCACCATAGCAGAAGCCCTAGATATAGTTGTACGTTAAGGACAAGGAAATGTCGCTTAATTCACATGAAAGCAAAAAGTGTTGGGTCTCCTGGCGGTTGTAGCACACGCCTTTAATCCCAGCACTTGGGAGGCAGAGGCAGGCGGATTTCTGAGTTCGAGGCCATCCTGGTCTACAGAGTGAGTTCCAGGGCAGCCAAGGCTACACGGAGAAACCCTGTCTCAAAAAACCAAAAAGAAAAAAAAAAGTGTTGGGTCAGGAAATAAAACAGGCTGCAAAAACATTAGGTGTAAGCCTTCAGAATCTCCTTCTTGTCTTCATGTTCAAGGTGCTGTCAGGCTAAAGTGTTAAATTCTTTCCAGCACCCCATCTTCTCTTGTGGTTTAAGCTTGTTGAGCTGTTCATGACTAATACTAATGAGCAACCTCCCCTTTCCTGTGTTACCTCCAAATATGCGACATCTCTGCTGTGATCTCCATCTTACCTAATTTCCCCTCACAGAAATGGAACTCCAGCTACTTGACTGGTTTTTCGTTTTGAACCTTGGGGAATCAGAGATGCTTCACGCATGCACAACACTCAAGGAAATGAACTTGCTTGCACGTGGCCGTGCTTGAAGTTTGGAATCACAGTCTTTTCATCCTTAACAGAGCCCATCACTTTGCATTCTATTTGATTTCCTCTCATCTTTGATGAAAAAAAAAAATAACAGAAATTCTCTCCCTTTAACCTTAAAATCCTACAAACCATGAAAACACTCACTCTATAAGACTAATATCAACTTTAAGGTGTGTGTGCATTCTGATGCACTCATGTGTTATCTTGGGTTTAAGTGTTGTTCAATTTTAATTTTGATGGTATTGTTTAGAAAAGAAGAATCTGAAGGGTGGATACAGATTGACACTACCCGATAGGCAATTCAATGACTATACTAAAGAAAGATGTTTACACTACAGAAGAGAGGTAGTCTCCCCACAAGGACCTTTCTTATCCACAGTTCTCTAAAAAGTTCAGAAAGACAAGATACATTGCATTAGTTTGTTGCTTCCTTGTAAGAAGCACAAGGCTACCTTGTCTAGAAGATTGGAAGAATCAGGAGGCATGCTGTGCTTGCTGAAGAAAGCCTTAAGGATCAACACTGGGAACTTGGATGTGACAGTCTCCAGGTGAGTACAGCCACATCTACCCAAGCTCCCAGTCTGAGCTCAGACTCCATCTGTCACAGCGCCCTCACACCTACAACACGGACAGAATTTAATCAGGGGAACTAGAGCAGCTTCAGAGACTCTGAAGTGCTAAGCTGTGCAGAAACATGCCTCAGCATGGATATCAGTTTTGTGAACTCTGTCACTTGAAGAGTGTGGCTTCCAAATTCAAGAAACATGCCAGAAGGGGAGAGTGATCACTCTGCATAATATTAAAGGAAGAGAATTGGACTTTCTGTTTTACAACTTGAGACGGCTCATATGGGAAACTAAAAAAAAAAAAAAAAAAAAAAAAAAAAAAAAAAAAAAAAAAAAAAAAAGAGCGTGCTTATCCAAACACTCGATAATCTTTATAAATGGCCCGTATTAGTTACTTTACTTTCTGCTGTGACCAAATAATGGACAAGAAGTAACTTAATGGAGGAAGAATCGATTTAGTTCATGAGGTTTGAAGAGATGCAATCCAACATGGTGGGGAAGACGTTTGCAGCAGGAGGCTCCTTGTTGTGGGAAGGTTGAGGTCATTGTTGCCTCAGATCTTGGCAGAACAGGAAACAGAGATCCTCCTGGAACCAGGGCTGAGATATAAACCGGACAGCCCATGCCATGGTGTGCTCCAGCTTACAAAGGTTCGTCAACTTCACAAAACAATACCAACAGCTCATGATCAAATGTTCAACCACATGACACTATGGGGAACATTTCACATTCCACACTAAACAGCACCTGACAAATATTCTGCTGATGAAGAAAGAAAAAAGGGTGGGCCAAAAATCTTATGACGGCAATATTGAAGTTATCAAACACATGATTCAAGAAAGAATCAAAAGGTGGGTCTTACCACTGTAAACAAGGAAAATATAATTGGGTTCCTCCTAAAATCACAGTGGCTGGACAACCCCAGAAAGACAAATTTAGAATTCAGATTTCTCAGAACAGAATGTTAAAAGGTAAGTCAATGACAGTAACTCTGAAGGCTAACTCCTGCCAATGAAATCATGTGAGTCCTAAATGAAAATAACTAGAGATAGTTGAAAAACAGTATGATAATTTAGAGCAATTGAAATCTACTTCAGTAAAAAAGAATCTGAATATTCTCTTCATGAAAATTATCACATAATAAATAATCATCTAGAAATCCTAAAGTCTAGGCAATCACAAGTATCTTTTCTTAAGTATTTTAGTACTACCTAAATGTTATGATTTCAAAATACAAATGCAAAAATAATCCTAAAATAAAATAATCTGTGGGTGATTACAAATAATAATTATACCATACTAGACAGCTCATCAAAATTGTAGTAATGTAAACCATCTCTTTGCTCTATCTTAATCTGATGTTGGTGACTTTTGTGGGTAAGCTGAATCAGCTGTAATTCCAACATAAAAGAGATAGAGGCCAAAGATCGTGACTTTGAGGGAAACCTAGGCTGTGCACCAAGACCCTGTATCAAAAACTAAAACTTATTTTTTAAAAAATAAAAACAGTAAAAGAAAGCCACACTTGTATAGTAAAAGTAAAATGAAAAGAAAATTTATCAACATGTGAAATTACAGTGATACTTTACTTCTAGGTTAATATTGAGGGGAAATCTTGAAAATGATAATATCATTAAGATGTCTATAAGATGACAGTGCAATATGTCACTGTTCGCCTAAAAAGTGATCTGGTCTCAAGTATATCCATACACACAGATGGAAAAATACTGTGTAAGTCATCTTATTTCAAAGCCCCTACACTTGACATACAGTTATTATCAACATTATTCAGGTGAGAAAAACAACTATCGGGGAGAGGAAGACCTGTGTCTGAGAGACCATACTTTTGGTTCATACTCTATCTTAGAGAATCTGACCTATGGTTGAATTCATGTTAACTATCATGCTGGAACCTACCACCAGTTTCCTGGCTACACCCCCAACAAGACCTGTCTCTAGCAAGTTTCCAGGTTACCACCAACAAATCTGTGTCTGGCATGTATCCTGGTTATTCTCCAACAAATCTGCACCCCCAGGTTATAAGCCTGCCCCTGACATGTCACTTCCTAACAACCACCAATCAGGAGAAAAGCAGAAGTTAAGTTTATGGTTTGGCTCCCAGCACCAGCCAATGATGTCAAAAGCCGAAATGGCTCCCCAATCAGATATGTGCTGGGCTAGATGCCCCTTTCTTGTCTCTATAAATGCTTGCCTGAAACTAAGCTTAGGGCTGCCTCCTCCCATTCTCCTGCGTCAGAGACAGTGGTGTGACTCAAGTTCAAGCTTGAATAAAGAGACCCTAATGTGACTACATCAAAGTCAGCTCCTTAGTGGTCTTTTTGTGACTCACGAATGTTTCCTGGCACGTGTCAACCACAGTTGTTTTCGAAATTGACTCAGCAGATAAGCTAAGATTTAGATACAACTGGACACTGTGATCTGTAGTCCTATTACACTGAGAGACAAATACAGTAACTCGTAATGCAGATTTATGTTTTAATTTTTAAAATTAAAAGACAATTACATCACTCTCTGCCTTCCCATTCTGTCCTCCAACTCCTCCCACATACCCTCATCTCCCTCCCTCTGGAGTTCATGGCCTCTTTTGTGTGTGTGTGTGTGTGTGTGTGTGTGTGTGTGTGTGTGTGTGTGTGTGTGTGCGTGCGTGTGTTCATTAATATGTATGAATACCACCGGTTAAAGATATCTAGTATTACTAGTATGTATAAAATTTCATGGCTTACTATTTAATAATGGGTAATCAATAAGGGGATCCATAACTCAGAAAGACTGTTTCTTCTACACTCAGCATTTACCAATTGCTTATGGTTCTTTGACTAGAGATGAGGCCCTGTGAGATTTCCTCTTTCTATATAACCATGGTGTGTTTATTCAGGTCTTTTCAGGAAGCCCATGTTCAGGTATCATAGATAATGTGTTTTTGTACTTTCTAGAAGACACAGCAGATTTTTTGGTCCTCTGACTGTTAACAGTCTTTCCACTCACTTTTCCACAAACTTCATGTGAAGGAGTTGGCACAACAATACTTTTAAGGGCCATTTGGGAAAACTCATAATTAAAAACAAATACTAAAATCAAACAAAACCAAAACCAAACCTAGGTTCCATTGTAGACTTCCTTTTGCAGAGTGAGCATTTTGCCTTTATGCTAACTGATTTGGGCTGTCTGCTTAGATCATGAGTCACCTAGGAGACTGTGAGTCACACTTCAGGGTATGTCTGTGAAGGCAGACATAATCAGATCATGATGGTCCTGAGTAGTGAACGAATCTTGATGGATTTGTTCACATGATGGCATTATCAGTAAGTGTTGAAAAGGAAGAGTTGGATCCTAGTTGAAGGAAGTAACTCACAGAGGTCATGTCTCAGGGGACGATATCCTGCTCTGGCTTCATCCTGCCTGCTCTCTTCTCGACTTCTTGTCTGCCCTTAGCAGAATCCTCTTTGTACATGCCTACCACCACATTTTTCTGCTTCACAGGCTCCTCCTTATACATGTCAATCACATCATCATTCTGCTTCACAATGGTCCCAGAAACACAAAACAGAAGACTAGGAACTGGATTCTCAGAACTCACAAATAAATAATTCCTCTCTCAATGTGTCCTCTTAGGTACTTTGTGGCATAAAATAGAAAAGTAACTCATGCAGACCCATACATCATGTCTATTCTACCATGTAGTGCTGATATAGAGGCAGGGACATAAAGAATAAAGATTTCTGTTGTACAAACTATAAATGTTGATTTCAAAGATAAGGAGGGCTTTCAAATAATGTTCCTCAGGAATTCCTGATCCTTACCTCAACATTTTGGGTATCCACCTTGGCTCCAATGGAGACTATACAACAAGACAACTTCATTATCTGACCTGTATCTGAGAAGCAATTCCAGTAAAGAGTAACCTATTAAGAGACTAAGAGTAGAAAAAAAAAAAAGCTCAAGAATCTAATTCCATTCTTCCAAATCTGAGACTTTGTTATCTGGACAACATAGTTATATATGTATATTTTATTAACAGTCTATTTAAATTTATATATTCTCTTGATTATCCTTGTAGCATCTCTCCTCAAAACTGCTTCCTACTTACATCATTGCTTCCCCTTGTTACCTAAACCTCAAATATATTTCAAGTTCTACATCTAAGAATATACAGCTGACATACCACTTTTAATTATGCACCTCATAGTATAGGTTTAAAAATTAAATTTGACAGTCAAAATAGTAAAAGTGTAGTACACCCTTAAATATACAGGTTAGTTATCATTATTATATTATAATGATGCTAATTGTAAACCATAACTTCTCATTCTTTATCAACCCTAGCTCCTTTAAGTGAGAATGAATGTTATTTTTCCAAATTTCCCAATCTACTATTTTTCACAGAATGTATCATCAATAAATACTTAGATGGTTGGAAATGGGACATTGAAATCTTGATGAATGCTACATTTTTCACTCTGCAATTTGTGGATCATGTTCAGATAGTAAAAGATGCAGAACCTTTCTTATCAAAGATTTATGATACAAAATAGTTGTTAAAATATCTGTCAAGGCAATAAACTGCCATCCCAAGAAATAACTAGGTGGTCTTGACCTTAGGATCTCATGCGAGCTATAAATTCTAGGGAGAAGATGGTTTATAGCCAACCATCAATCTGTAGATGTGTTTCCACATAAATTTTAGAAGTCTTGTGTAGGCTTAAAAACTTCCTCATCAAATATGATTGACAAGGTTCTAAAATCCTAACTGGATAGACATATCAAACAATATACATATTGGTGTTTTAGAAGTTAATGTGAAATAGCTACTAAAATTAGTTAGCACTTACTAACAGCTTACAGAAAAATATTGTGTGGAAAGATGATAACAACAAAAGTATTGTCTTATGTTTCAGGAGCCCAGGAAAGATATTGAGAACGTCATCTGAAGCAGTGGGTATGAGTGATCATGGTACTATGGGAAACACCCAACCTTTGTGCCTTTCTGAAAGCTATTTCCTCTATGCTCAGTTCCATGTCTGCCATGCAGTACTAGTGTCTCAAACCCTGTGAGTGGAGAGAATTCTCCCACAGTGCGAATCACACTTCCTGTCATAGGAATATGTTATAGGATATCATAATTAATATCATAATATTCATAATAAGTCATAATCTTTGCACTTCACTGATACTGAAATCTAGCCCTCTCAGAATATTCTTCTGGTCCTTTTTCTCACCACATTTCCATTTAGAATTTTCTTTTCTTCTTTACTTATTCATTTTCAGAAGGAAAGAGGAACTAAACATAAGAACATATTCAATTCTGCTAATAATCAATTTGATGCAATTTGATTATATATATATAATTATTTTTCAAGTGAGAAACTACATTCTCACCAGTGACTTGAAGCTGGCGAGCTGAGGCATGCTGAAATCGGTGAAATTGACAAACATTTAGGCAAACGCATAAGACGTGACTATGGAAGGATCCTATCCCACCCTACAAAATACCATGCCTGTGTCTTTGTAATTCCATTTGGAGAGAAACCATCTGAAAGCCAAAGGGAAGGACAAGCTCTGCTTATGGGTGTGCTCATTGCAGTATAGCACACAGATAGGAAAACAGGAAGTGGCTTCAGAGATTAAGCACGTTGCCTGGTTTATGGTATTATAACAACTGTGCTCTTTCCTCCTCCGCAGGAAATGCACCTCTAACGTAATACCCATTTAAGTCCTGGGAAGTAAAGAAAAAGGAGAATGCCAAAGCAAAGTTAGTGCTTCACTTTCAAAGTGCATGTCAGCCTATGGGTAATTGCTATTGTTGAAGATGAGGCTGCATGATCAGAGAGATAATAATAGCAAATAGTAGAACCCACATTCCCACCTCCACAATCCGCTTCTCCAACTGAGCACATAACCACCTCCCTCTCATGCCTCCCAATTATTACCCCTTCAAATTGTACCCTATTTAAAACCATGACAATTCAATGAGAAACAAGATGCCCTGCATTAGGAAATTCTGTGTGTTGCTACAGAAGAGCCATACGAATTTAAAACTCTTCTATGGAAATTTCAATCCGGATTCATGTTATGTAAGAGATGAATGTCATTCTTAAAAACAATATTTGTGCTTTTCGTTTGTTTTATTTTTTATTCTCATTTGATTTGGTTGTCCTTTTTGTTGTTTGCTCATTTGTTTTCAAGAGATAAAGGAGGCTTGAGTTGTGAAGGTCAGGAGGTGGAGAGGATCCAGGAGGAGATGGAGGAGGGAAAACCGTGGTCAACATATATAGCATGAAAAATATTTTTCCAATAAAAAAGAAATTATAGTTATATCATTTTCCCTTCCCTTCCTTGAAAATAAATAAATAAACTTTAAAATCCATGCTAAAATAATAGCTAATGTGTGTGCCATTCTGGGCATAGCTTAAAGTATAGGAGTCTCAAAGCCTGCCTCCATGGTGACACACTTCCTCCAGCAAGGCCACACCCACTCCAACAAGACCACACCTCCTAAGAGTGCCACTCCCTATGGACCAAGTATTTAAACATTAATCTATGGGGACCATACCTAGTCAAACCACCACACTTAGCATATGCAAAACAATGTGGACACATAATTGCTTATTCTTAAAAGAACTACAAAATAAAGTAATTGATGCAAAGTCATGAGATTTAGAGGCAACCTATATATGCTGAAGCACTACTGCTTCTAGGTAGCTGGAGACAAGAACAATTTTATATGTACCAATTAAAAAACATCGTTAGGGTTCATTGACCTGGCAAAATGTGGTAAAAATATTCTTAGCCCAAACTCTATGTCCTATATTCATAGTTGTGTCTGATGAAACATTGCCAAGAACTTGTAGAGGGACACATCTGATGGCCGTGTTCCCAGAGAGCTCACCACAGAAGAATGGCTCCATGTGCATGCTTGCCTCAGCATCACTACTCACAACATCTGAATATTGTCTGAATTTCTGGATTTGTCCTTAAATTTAAAACGAATGAAAAGGTCTTCCTCCCCAGTGATTTCCTGACCTTTGAACATGAGAACTCAGCTGAAACTTTTTTAAAGGTTTCATCTCAAAAGAACAACTCGGGAAGACTATGGACTTTAAACTCCTTCATTTGCTGAATTCTCAAATATTCACATTTCCCCCAAATGATTCCAACATATCATCCTTATGCTATGGTTCCTCCAAGCACTGTAATATGTTTATGTTAGCATGCAAAAACCATGTGACCTCATTAGAAATGTGTATGAAGATCATTTTTGACTTTGTTGATCCATAATCCTATCATTTTGATACTTTACCCAGGCAAATTAATCAAAAATATCTATGAGGTGCCAGGTTTAATAAGTAAAAACAGGCCTGAAGACCTGAGCTCGATCTCTGAAACCTAGATAAATGTGGGATGAGAAAACTGACTCCACAGAACTGTTCCACCTTTTCCCACTCCCAACATAGACACAACAATAACAATTTTAAATGCAATAATATATTTATGATATTTATTCTTATTCATGAATACCAGATACATATGAACCACAGTCTTTGGGGACTATCCCAATCCCCAACTTACAGATCTGTTCTTTCTCTCCTGCCAGTACTCCAGACTTCAGTGTCGTGGCTGCCCTACATCTGCTCATTCTTCAGACAGTGGAAGTACAGTCTTTGTAAGGTAGGCACAAAAGAACCTGAAGCTAGAGATTCTGAGCAAGCCTACACTCCAAATGTGGGCGTCCATGGGTGCTGTCAATCCTCATAGCTTGAGGCTCGAGCTTCCTGACATGTTCCTGACTATTGCACATCAGACACTAATACCACCACCACCACCACCACAGAAAGTGCACTCGCAAACCAGTCTGAGTCCCAAAGTTTTCCTCAGATTCACTTCCCAGAAAAGAGAAAAAAAAGGTCAAGAAGATCCAGCAGAATTCACTACTGAGCATCCAAAGATTCCCCCATTGCTATTATGACACCCACAGCTTAGTTACTGAGGATTTCTGAAATATTCACTGATGCTGACTTCAGCTGATTGAGCTATAACGAGAGCGTGCCATGGCACCTGACTGGAGCCGGAAGCACTATACTCCATCACCAATGCCACTAAGATGATAGTAGTCTTTGCCACCCAAAGCCATCCAACAAAATCTGAAAAAGACCATTAATCACAGAAAATGCACACACTTCAACACAAGACCGCAAAAGATATGCAAACTTAGCAACATACTACTACCAGAGAAGATTGCATAGCAAGAAACTCAGAGACAAAGAAGCCCACAAGTTGCTTCAAAAAGAAGTCAAAATGTGTTTTTTAGAAAGTTTGGTGATGCAGACAGTGGATCACACACTTTTAATCTCAGCACTCAGGAAGCAGAGACAGACAGGAGGCCAGCCTCATCTACATAGCAAGTTCCAGGCCAGCCAGAGCTGCACACTGATATACTGTCTCCAATTAATCAATTAATTAATTAATATTGAGCAAGAATTTTAGAGCTGGGGAACACGCTGAATTAAAATTTTAAACTTCAAGGCAACATCAACAGTTCAAGCGAAGTAGAAGTAGAAGGTGGAATCGGTGAAAGTATTTACTGAAAGGAGAAAAAGGAGACAAAAGAAAGGAAAAGAATTTTTTAAAAGCCTATGTAATCTATGGGACTTCATAAAGTAAACTAACTTTCAGAAGAGAGACATCTGAGAGGAGAGAAGGAGAGGAGTAACAGCTTGTATAAACTAATAATGGCCAAAGCCTTCTCACACCTGAGGGGAGGTGTATGGGCAGGAGCTGAGGTGGCAGTGACATCATAGCCTTAACCACATCAATATCACACTGTGGCTTTTATTTGTAAAAAATAGCATTTGTATTTACTCTTTGAATGTTTCATATAACGCACCTTGATAATTTCCATTCTCCACTCTCCAACTTTCCCTAAACCCCAACACATCTCCTGCCCAGCATCATGTCCTTTCTATTTTTATAAAACCCGCAAAGTACATTTAGATGGTTCGTTTTCATTAGTCAATTATTTTTCAATAGAGTTTTTTAGAGTATACTATCTATAAGCATTTTAATCTCCTGTTTTATAAAAATCCTTGTTAAAATCTGATTTTTAAGAAAATTTCCATTTGTCTTCATCCTTCTCGGGGACGACTGTCTACTAGAGCATGTTGCAGCTCTGTGAACCTCTAAAGAGTAGAAGTTTAACTCACCTAATTGCTGCTGTCGATGAAATTATTTTATGCATTTATAATGCAGAGAGTAAAAATACAGGGTCTCGCTAACTTTTGATGGTTTGAAGTAGGATTTTCCAGAGTTATGATGTTGCAAACAGGAGATGCTTTCAATAGAAATCACTCTTCAGATTTTGCATTTCCATTTTTCTATGCTGGTGATAAGCAATATAATACTTCTCCCCAATGCTATACAGTGGGAAGCCAGCATTCCCAGCCAGCCACACGATGACAAAGGTAAACAATTGTGTCTCTATATTGGACTCTGAAACTACTGAAGGTGAACTGCATTGTTAATACTAATACTCAGAATATATTAACTTATACTAATTTTAATTTATGGTAGGTTATTAAACTATATAACTCCATCACAAACCCATCAATATCTCAATAGGATTTTTTTTTTTTACCATGAAGCCTTAAACTTAATCTCATTCTGCAAGGAATGTTTTCAAATTCTATCCAGAATTTTCAAACTATATCATTTTTGTGTAAGAAAAATAGAGAGAAAAAAATAAATCTCTAACTCTGGTTAGTCACTGAGATAAAAATGAGACTTCTAGAATAAATATCTTTATTCATCACTTTGTGTGAGTTGCAGTAAAAAATAATTCTGAATTAGTCACTGAGTAAGAAATGCAGAGGGCAGTCTATTTCCCAATGTCCTGCATCTTTAGAAATAAAATTAATGAACACCTGCAACATGGAAGAGTTGGATATTAAAGTTCATGCTGCAAGTAGCTACTGTACAATATCAATTTCAAATGACAACCTGAAGTCTTGTGTAGCCGCATTCATCTCTGTATTTGTCAGAAGTCATTTCATTTCCTATGATTCATTTCATTTGTACTATAATGTATTAGTTGGATACTCTATTGATCCTTGTTCCATCCAATTTTGGCTTTCACAAACAGACAAAAATTCGGTTTGAAAGATAACTATTGTAATCTGCACACCAGTAGCAGTAAGGACAAAACAATATGGCTGCATTGGGATGCCATTGAAGGTAATGCTGGCTTCAGAATGAGCAGGTCGTCCGCTGGTTTTTATATATTCATTTCTCTTGATTTATGGGCAAATAGATAGGGCATTATGCAAACTGTTCCACAAATCTGGATAAATGCATACTCAAATCTTTATTTTCCTGATCAATTAATATCTTGAACATAATTTGTAGTATCAGAAGAAAGTTAATCAGTAAATATGGAGTGACTACTGTATGAGTCACATTTCTGAATCACAATTTAAGCTTCAGTTGGCTCAAGGTCTACTGGTCCTGTCTTTAGAGGCAACTCAATCCCTCCATTAACTAAGAACTTAACTAGTCTAAATGTCTATCTAGAAGGCCAGCCTCTACATTCTGAGAAAAGAAGGTCTCACTCCGGCCATTGCTTTCTTGGGGAATGCAGAGTTAAAACACCTGCCAATAGTGTGGTGGCTCATATTGGGTGCTGGTTTTTGTTAGCTGAGCTAATGATCATTCCGTTCCCACCTAAAAACCTAATGAATCTTAAAATAAGGCCAACTCCATTTGATCTGAACAAATCCTGCAACTGACCTTCCTATGACCCATCATTTGCTTGCCCTATGAGGAAAGCCACAGTGATCAGATAGTTCACTTTCTGTCTGTGAAACCCTGTGACTCTGATTGCTCATGACCTGCTATACATAGAGTGATATCTTGCCATCCTCAGAAGGTATTACATCATCATCATACATTCATTCATTCCTCTTTTCCATCACACTTGGGTCAGGCACTGTTCTTAGCTCCTACTGCCTGAAAGAAGAACCTTTGTTGAGGAAAGTACCTCATACCTATGAAGGATTCACATCTATAAAGGAAAGAGTGACAGTTAACTCCCTAGAATACAAGGGAAAGGCCACTATAGGACCTTCTGAGCATCCTTTATGAGGATGAATGAGTAAAGTATAAAACAAAGCAAGGGGGGAAACAGTTTAACAGTTCAGTGACAGTGGAAACTAATATGAATTCCTTTCCCAAAGGTAATTTTTATGAATAAAGATGAGCTTTAAAAATTATGTTAGTGCTTGTAGCTAGTTATGTAACCAGAAATTGTATGTTAACAACTTAAAAAGTTAAAAACTGAAAACCACAAATCATCCAATCAACAGGTGGTAAAGGATTTAATCAAGAAAGATGTACAGTTTACCGTAGGTCTATGGGAAATTCTCAGTATTCTTAGCCATAAAGAAAAGACAAACCAAAACTGCTCTCAGGTTCCATCCATTCTTGTTAGATGGGCTATCATTAGGGAAACAAATGAGGCCAGGCATAGTGGCACAGGCCTTTAATTCCAGCACTCAAGGGGCAAAGGCAGGTCAATTTCAAGTCATCTAGGGTTAAGTAGTGAGGCTCTATCTCAGAAAGGAACAAAGGAAGGAAGGAAGGAAGGGAGGGAGGGGGAGGGAGGGAGAGAGGGAGAGAGGAAGGAAGGAAGGATGGCAAGCCAACCAATGATAGCAAGGATGGGTGTGTTAGAGGCAGGAACCCTCATCACGTAGGGCAGGCACTACAGAAGTCAGTGTCCTCTCAAACACTTAAACAGAACCACCATGTGGTGCTAGTATACCCCTCTTAAGTCTATACCCAAAGGAGTCAAACACAACAGAGATAAGGCACGCTGGTGTTCATGGGGAAACCTTGACATAGACCCAGCTGTGGAACCAGTGAAAGAATGCATAAAAAGGGTGTGGCATGCATAGACTTGCAGGAAAAAATAAATGGTGGCCCTGGGATGCAACATGGTAAATAAACCAGACAAGTGCATTGTGGGTTTTTTTTCATGTGTAGAATGTAAGTTTTAGGAAACAAAAAATGGGACAGTGGAAGTGAGGTTATCTGGTGAAAAGAGAAGCCACAGGGGTTATGGAGACATAGGGGTCTGCCCTGGCATATGGCTGATAGACCCAGTGACATTCCATTGGAGAAAACTGATTTTTGCCTTTCCAAACAGGATATATAAGTAGCTTCTTAGCTGGGTGTAGGACTTTGGGTCCACTTCCCTTTCTCAAGTGCTGGAATTTTGTCTGTTTTGAAGCCTTCCGTGAGTCCCCCACCTTCAGACATACATTATTCTTTATTTCACCAAAATTCCTAGCAAACGTCTCCTACTTTGTGGTTGACATCAGTTCCTTGTTTTGTTTACTTTTTGTAATGTGTGGATGTCTTTTCTTAAACTATATGACATACTTTCTGCCACCTGAGACCCACCAGTACCACTGAGGGTCCATCACGTCTGGCTCAGCTCGGCTCAGCTCAGTATCTCTCTTGGGAATGAACAGATGAACCTAGATCTGAGTTAAGGGATTGTGAGGATTTGTACTACTTCTCAGCTTGATAGAATGTAGAACTGATTGAGAGATGGGCCTGTGTGTGCACCTATGTGGGATTAGCTTCCCTGTCTTGATGAAGTAGAAACATTTGTCCACTGTGGGTAGCACATTCCCTAGCTGGGAATCTAGACTACACAAATGGAGGAAGTAGATGAATTGCAGCATGCATTCAACTCTGTTCTGTTCCCTGATTGTGAGAGCAGTGTTATCTAGCTTCTTCAAGCCCCCGCTGCTGCTCACCATGATGGAGTATGCTTTGAACTGTAGGCCAGAATAAACCCCTTTTCCCTTACATTGCTTTTGTCTAAATATACTTGAACTCTATCTTAAGATAGATACTTTTATCTTGAGTGAATTTCCTGTTTCAAGTATTTTCAAATAAAAATACTTCCCCAGTGTATTTAATTTATGACTTTAACATCAACTCACAACACCCATTCTTTCCTGTAAACAGAAATCAAGCTGCCAGTGTAGTGATGTCTACCAGTAGTGTCAACCCAATGAAGGTGTTATCTCCAGTTCGAGACCAGTCTGAGTTATCTGACTCTGAAAAGAAAGGCATCTAAAGAGGGAGTAGAAGGAAGAGAACAAAGTCTCGTCCATGTTTCTTTATGATGCTTCTTCTACAGCTTCCTTTGTAATGCAGTTGCACTTTCTTCTTGCCTTTCCAAGGTCACAGTGACCTGACCTAAACATCTCCTGCCAATGCCCCCTCCCAGGGGTTGCTCACGCTTACTATTTCCTAATAGCAGTGCCAAGCAAAAGAAATCTGCTTGAGCCAAAACTTGTGTCAGCTCCCAGTGTAAACAGAGTGATGTTGCTAATAATATTGTCAGCGTATTAGTTGATGATAACGGCTGAGAGTTTTAAATGATGAGCACCTATGTCTCCATTTGATGGCAGTGATGATGATGATTGCTTATCTGAGGTATCTGGCTTAGCTGAGCCACAGGGAGTCCAATCTTTATCCGTCAGCAGTATGGATGTAGGGCTGCTCAGCCAAGCTCGCCCGTCTGCCGACTTCTCATTTGTCCACCTAGCAGCCTTGTGTCCTTCCTTCCAATGTCTTTAGCTCTTGTTCCCTCTGCTTCTCCTTACAGTGGACACCATGGTGTCCCTCCCCAGAGTATCAGCAACATTGGACACACTTATTATTATTTTTAGATACAGAACACAAACTTTTTAGAAAAACTCTCGATATTACACACTCTATTGGGTAAAGAAGGACTAGAGAAATTTCAATTTAACCAGAAGAGTTCTTCTAAATGAAGTGGAGGCAAAAAACCCTGAGGTTTCACATCAAAATACGAAACTTTTTGGCATACAAAACAGAAATGCAGCAACCTTTTGTTCGGCAAAAAAATAAAAAATAAAAAAATAAAAAAATAAAAATAAAACAAAAAAACAGTGACTCGCCACACTGTATATAAGGTATTCTGAATCGAACTATAAATGAGATATGGCACACTGTGAGAGGCTTCGCAGAAAAGCAGAGTGAAAACCCATGGGCTTTACAAAGCAGTGAAGAGGGGAGACCCAACGAGTCTGTTCTTAATAAAGCAGAGATCCCAGGAAAGAGAATGAAGCTTAGGAAAAGAGTGAGGATTACCAGAAGTGGGAGAGAGGAGAATGAGTGAGAGCCTGGGAAACAGACAATCAAGTGTCAGATCTAAGCCAGAAATGCCATCTCTGGCTCCCAGGGCTGAAAACCAGTCCGGGAGAGACACCTAGTGTTCAAGACTATAAACGTGTCTTCCCTCCTGGATCCGACTGTCAGGAAAATTACAGTCTGCTACAGATGGCTAGAATTCACCCAATCTTGTGACCCACCCAGTGGTTTTAGGTATAAGGAAACTGAATTTTAAAGAGAAAGCTTTATAGACAAACGGCAATACAAGAATACATGCAGGAATAGAACTCAGAAAGTCAGCTTTCTTTCTCTATAGCTTTCCCCTCTGAAATGGCTCGCTTCAAATCCAAGTGGTCTTTTCAAACTGTTCTCTTGCATCCAGGCGATAGGTAGCAATGCCCTCTACTGAAGCTATTGCCATTGAAGTTAAGATGAAGTGTTAGCCAGGGATGGTGACACAGGCCCTTAAACCAAGCTTCAGTCAGAGCTCTAGGTGTTCAAGGTTAGCCTGGTCCACAAAATAAGTTCCAGGACAGAGCTACAAAGTGAAAACCCATTTCAGACAACAAGAACAACAGAAATAAAGGGTTCTTAAATCAAGAAGCATGGTCCAGGCAGACTTAGTCCTTCAAAACTAAGAAAAATGCTACTAATTCCTGAATTTCTGTGCATGTGGTATTCTGTGTACACGTTCATGGGTGCATATGTCCATGCCTGTTTGAATACATGCTTATGAAGGCTAGGAGTCAAGTCATGTTTCCTCAGTCACTCTCCACCTTATTTTTTAAGCAGGGTCCCTCACTGAACCTTGAGCTCATTAACCCAGCTAAACTTCCTGGCCAGTGAGATCCAGGAGCAGCCTGTCTCTAAGCCTCCAGGGCAGGGGTTACAGATGCACTGCAAAAGCCAGATTAGTTTCTTAGGTGGGTTCTACATATCCAGACTCAGGACCCCAAAATTGCACAGCAAACACTTCACCAGTGGATCCATCTCCCTGGTCCCCATTCATGAATTTCTTGCATGTACTAAGTACTGGGCTGGTGATGTCAGAAGTATTATCTCCAATCCTTGCAGAAGGCCTGCCAATTAGGAAACACACAGAAATTCTACATAGAAATTGAAACTCAGAGAATTAGTGTGGTAGTTTGAATAAAAGTGGCTCAGATATCTTCAGAGCTTCATGGCCAGAAAAGTGCAGCAGGCAAACCAACTCTATCTCTCTGTAACAACGGGACCATGAAGCCTCACTGCTCACACTGGCTAGACACTCAGAAATGGAAGAAGATGCAAGCTTCAAAGACCCATCCCAAACGACTTATCCCCTCTACTATACTCTACTTCCCAAGTGTCTCCAAGCTGTACTATAAGCTAGGGACCAAGTGTTAAGCACATAAGCCATTGGAGAATGTGTACCTTGAATATCCCAGCACCGGTCAGCGTCCTGTCTTGTTCTCGCCAATCAGGACAGCTGTAACCATCAGTTTCCTGTTTCCTCTGCTTTTATGTAGTTGTCTTGCACCACTTGACCCAAGCATCTTATATGAGGAAACATTTCTTTTTACTCACTCTTTCAGAGGTGTCAGCCCATCATGATGGGGAAGAACTCAGAGGAGTGGCTCGTGAGCATGGGAATATGTAACAGAAATGATTTTCTTCACCAAGGCCCAGGTGGAATTTCAAGAGAGGCATCTCCAAGGACCTGACTGGAGTGATGTACTTCTGCCAGCTAGCTCTACACATCCTCCAAAACAGCACCGCTTAGCTGAAGAAGAAATGCAAGCCAACAGTGAACACTTCAGAGCCAAACCATGACAACTTTTCTCTTTACAGGTTATAAAACAGATGCTTCAGACAACATGTGGGAAACATGAATTGTATATGGCTATCTTTGACATCATTCTCATATTGGTGTGGATAAGTTCTTATTTCTCATGCTAGATTTGACTCAACTTACCATTAAACGCCAGACTATCTCCCATACTACAGACGCTTCCTGTATTCTTCAGCTGGAAAGCTGAAAGTCTCATTTCAGCATGAGAAAAATGGTGACAAGGAAAATCCCCTGGGTAAACACCCCATCACCCTTCACTGGGCAGTAGTTTTCCTATAGTTTCAAATTCCTTCACTGACCGCTGACCCCACATGCACACATCAGCATACACTCACTACCAACCGAGCTTCATCTTAACAGCTTTCAAATTTGTACTAACATATATTTTATATGCCTGTGATTCCTAGAGGCAGGGGAATAAAAGCTTCAAACTCTTCTTTTTTTTTAATTTTAAAAAGTAGCCTTTATTAATCATTGGTGTTGGGGAGAAAAGAGAGATCAGAGAAAGAAATTCTCTAATTTTCAGAAGACAGAATCAATCTAAAGTCACACAATTCACATTCCACAAATGAAGAGTTTATTTTAGTTAAGGATAAAGACAAATATAAGTGATCTTTCCTTCAGAATACTTCTAAGTCACACAAATGAAAGTACAGAAATTATCTGTGCTATAGCCCTTATTTGGTTGCTAAAATGGATTTGTTTAGGGGAATTTTTTTCATGAAAAGTAGGAGCTTGTATATTTGCTTGCTGATGATCTATCTGCCTGTTTTCAAGGCCAGTCATGACAATCAGGTTGGGATGAGTATCTAGAAAAGATTTCTGTTCAGTTCACCAACTTCGATTTTTAGTCTCTATGGAGAATGACCCATCCAACCTCAACAAAGAAAACCAGAAGATCAGTCACTAACATTAAGTTTAGTAAAACAATGTGACAGTATTTAATCCTGCATATTCATACTAAAACTCTAAACCTCATTTCTGATTTCTAAATGAGATTTCTATATTCCAAAAATTTGTTACCTGTAAACAATGATGATAATAATTCAAAATCTGATTAAGATACTGAAAATAATAAATGAAAAATTATGAACACAATACTGTTATATTTACTCAATAAACAATCATTAATTTTAATATTATCACTTAGCTACAATATATAAAGTTGTAGATAGAAGACCTTGGATTTAGACCCATTCATTGTCATAATTCATGACATATCTTGGGAAAATGTGTTTAAATGCTTGATAGACTAACTACTATAGACCCTTCATAGAACAGTAGTAGTATCTGGTAAAAATGAGAGTTAATAGGAATACCAGACCTTATCATATTATAAGCAATTTATACACATTATTATATTTACTGCCCTCAACAACTTAAAGTACATGAAGATGAGGTAATTTTGTTTTTCTGTAGATAAGTCCCATCCAATTTTGCTATTGTCCAGCTTCAGGACTTCAGCTGAGATGCAAAGGGCAGTGTGAATTTCCTATTCTTCTTTTCTTTTTTCTTTTTTTTTTTAAACTTTTTTTGCATTATGATGAGAAAAGTTACATGATTTCAATTTATCTTAATTTGTTAACATTTAAAAACATATT
>NW_022196905.1:199949493-200011574 GCF_008632895.1 Mastomys coucha
TGGTTGTGTCAGAACTCCTCAGAATCAAGCTGACTCCGTGATCCTGTGATTCTGGGATCCTGGGATCCGGGGCTTGTTAAGTCACCTGGGAGTGTGGCTTTCTCTGTGAGTTCTGGGACTGGCTGCAGAGCTTGTGGCCAAGGTCTGCTCAGAACACTAACCCAGACAGACTGGAAGGAACTGAAAGGCTGGAGAATCTTAGAATTTAAAATGAGGGCATTTAATAGAAATGTATATATAATGTGTAGCCTTTACCTAAAAGGGGGCATGGAAAACCTCTGTATCAAGCCAAAAACAAGAAGTAGGTAGTTCCAGGAACTTGGCTAACTCAGAGCCTCAGGGCTCTGGTTCCCTATACCTGCCCCTCCTGAATGATCCACAATGAGGGTGGAACTAGGAATGAAGGTCTACTGGCTTATGAGACTCTCCACCCTGTGGACTGGTAGATGAAGATTATATTCCTAGAATGAATATGTTCCCCTCCCTAACTGAATACCTTGGGCTAGATCCCTCTAAAATTTTCCACTGTTTTTATGTTCTGTTTCCTTGGTAACCCTCTCCCCGCCCCCAGCTTGTGATTTTTCCCTTAAATACCCCTCAATTCTTGTGTTTGTGGCCAAACTCCTCTGGCCGACAAGGTCACGAGATCGACCCAATCGATTGGGGTACCGGTATCCCCAATAAACCTCATGTGATTTCAGCAAGTTCGGTCTCTCGTGAGTCGTTGGGTGGTTGCGTCATCCCGAGACTTGAGTAAGGATCTCCCCAGTTCTGGGGGTCTTTCAGAACCGGAGTCACTGGGCTGTCTGAGTTCCTGTGTGCCTGGTCCCACTGGACCCAATTACTCCCAGTGTTGGGACAGATGTTGGTTCTTGCTCACCTCTGATCCTGGGTGTGTCAGAGTGCCTGGGAGTGGAGATTCCTCTGGGTGTTGTGGGACTGGCTGGGGAGCTTGTACCCAAGGTCTGCTCTGGACCCCAGCCCAGACAGACCGGAAGGAACCCGAGTCACTGGGCTGGTGGAGTTCCTGTGTGCCTAGTCCCTCTGGTCCCAGTTACTCTCAAACTCTTCTTATGTATTCAAAATCCTCAGCCACATAGCAAATTTCCTAGCCAGCATAGAGTTCACGAGAACATATCTTGAAAGGAAAAGGAAAAAGATGTACACAGGGTAAAAATTGGAAATGGTAAATTTCCATGAAAAGCCTTTCCTGGGAAAGTCAAATGAGGTAAGTGAACTTTGAGATCGTTTACTATGAATGTGTCCTTTGTTATAATTAGTCACTTCTTATGGGTTGCTTTTTAACGCATACTTCTTTTCCATCTCATGTAATCATCTCTGCCTCCCTCTTATTCATTGCTAGCCTACCTAGGAATGTGCAACCAGTTGCCTCAATTCTACTTGCATTCCCTAGCAGGTCCTGTCTCAGTAGTGCACTCTGCACTGTTGAAAGTGTACGGCTTCTGTAAGAGCTGTAACATTGTATAGGCTTCCAAATACCACAGCACAGAATCCAACCGAGCCCATGCTGAAAGCCTCATACATCTCAAGATAAGCCCCACACAGAGTCACTCCTCAAGGTGAACTTTGCTGAGCCTGAGCGGAGCAGCAGGAGATCCAGACTCCCTGGCACATACTTTGCATTTTCTGAACAAAATGCTGGCAGACAAGACTACAGTATGAGAAAAAAGTACGCTTGGAAAGGAAGTGAACAATCTACACCTTCCAGTCAAACCTGGAAACCAATGCAATATGTTGGGGAAGCCATTTCTCACATTGCCCACACAGCCAACAGCTGTGCATCAGAGCTATAATAGCCCATGCAAGGAAGATAACTTCTAATGGTTCGCTTATTTCCACTGCAATTTGGATTCAATCCACTCACATAGATGAATGCTTCATTCTCGATTACAATTTCTGCATTTGACCCCACACAAACTGAGTGAGGAGATGTGAACAAAACACAAATAAAGCACCTTTTTTTAAAAAATTAATTTTCAGTAATAAAATTCACAATGCATATTTTTGTCTTCAATGTTAAAAGCATCTTTTTTTAAAAAAACAACATATCCCAGTATTTTGCATCTTGTCCTATTTTAGCTAAGCAAACTTCCCCAAAACAGAATAAAAAATGTCTGTTAAATACTGCCAGTCAACAAGACTAGGTTAGATGCTTTATGAAATGATAACACTGTAAATTGTTCTTCCAAACACATTGCAAAGCTCTCCTAATCGGCACAATATGTTTTCTTCTGCTAAAACAAGGTAAATTGAATAACATATAAATGTCTTCTGAGGAGTTTAGCTTCCTTGTTATGGACACAAGTCTCCTCTTGCTTTTTCCAGTTGACTATAATCATTGTTTTCCATAACTTTTCTCGTCATAACTGCATCTACAGAGAAAGCCCTTTTCTAGGCTGAAATTTATCCTGTACCAACACTACACCAAAGTTCTTTAAGCCTTTGCCCTTATGCCATGGCCATGTTACAGCCATGACTTTCCTCTGGTTCAACCTCACCCATCCCGACTTGTGTGCCCTTCCCCCACCCTTGAGCAGGCTAAATAGACCTTAAGTGTTTGCTACAATTGGACCTTAACAACCAAGTGGAGTCAATTTCCTACAGGAATAGACTGCCCACTGAGCTTGCTTTGCAACTCAATCCAGCTGAAATAAAGATGGGTCTGTGTTCTCTCCCTATATAAAATGCAGTGCTGACTATTAAACTTTGAGCCTTGATCAGAAATTTTTGTCTTGGCTTCATCCTTCTCTCCTACCCAGTACTTTTTCATTTCCAGCCCCCCTTTCAGGTAACCCAGTTCATCCATGGCTGCTGGACAGCTACACCTACAACTCCCCATCTCCCCCGGCCCCCATGAAAGTGCTGTGGGCTAATGATCAGACTCAAAGCTACATAGATATATTATAGTTGTTAGTAGAAAGACATGGGTGGCAGATGATCTACATAGGCTTTTCCAAAATATAAGACTTTGAAAATCATGAGTTCAATATAATCTTTTTTATTGGTTATTTTATTTATTTACATTGCAAATGTTGCCCCCCTTCCTGGTCTCCCCTCCAAAAACCCCCCATCCCATCCTCCCTCCCCTTTGCCTCTAAGAGTGTGCTCTCCCACCCACCCATACACTCTCACCTCATTGCTCTAGCATCCCCCACACCAAGCCTCTCCAGGACTGAGAACCTCCCCTCCCATTGATGCCAGATGAGGCAATCCTCTTCTACATATGTAGCTGGAGCCATGGACCCACCCATGTATACTCTTTGGTTAGTAATTTAGTCCCTGGGAGTTCTGAGGGAATCCAGTTAGTTGATATTGTCGTTCTTCCTATGGGATTGCAATCCCCATCAGCTCCTTTAGCCTTCCCCTTATTGTTTCACTAGGGTCCCCAGGCTCAGTCTGATAGCTGGCTGTGAGTATCTGAGAATGAATACAATATTAGTAGAGGCTTTCTTACTCCACTTTAAGATAAAAGACAAAAACAAAAATCAACAACAACAACAATAAAACAACCTTCTTGTTCACTTTTCCTTTTCTCTCATAACACTAGATTAGCATATGCATGGCTGTGTGGTCTGTTTCCTTTCTAACCTGCTGTTTAACATTAACTCTACAACCTGTAATATTTATTTTAGTAGATCACTTATATTTCTAAACTTTTTAATCCTCTGCTTACTACCAGCAGTTTTTTTTCTGTCTGGTATAGTTAAGTTAGTTTTGCATTGAGTTATCTTTACTCAAAAATTTCTCCTAGGTAGACTCATGAGAGACTGCCAAACAAGTGTGGCTTACAACAGTGACCAGAAAAGCATCTTTTTGTTGTGAATTACAGTGAATTCTGACACTCTACTGCTCAAAGTACTGAGGAAAAGTAACTGCTAAGTGCTCACGTCTAAGCAGGACATTTATATCACACACACACACACACACACACACACACACACACACACACACACACACACATACATACCACATATACACATATACACATACATACTCTCTCTCTCTCTCCCTCTCCCTCTCCTTCTCCCTCTCTCTCCCTCCCCCCCCTCTCTCTCTCTCTCATACACACAAACACACACACACATACTCACACATATACACATACATACTCTCTCACAAACACATTCACACATATACACAGTCACACATATACACACACAGTCAAGATTCAGAAAAATATGGAAGAGTGAATGGAAATAATATAAAAGCCAGATGCCTTGGGGGGATATAAAATGCTGTCTTCTAAGCAACCATGAGTCCATAGCAGCTGGAGCTGGAGCTGAAGCTCTGTACACAAGGCTTGCACAAGACTGGGCATGTCAACATCTACTTATGGACAAGTGAAGAGGTCATTACACCTCTTCCCCTCAAGCTGTTGGTGGGTGCTTTGGGGGTGGGAGTCATTGGCTTCAGTAATGTAGCTACTAACAAGTGCCCCATGCCTCAAGGGATAGCTCCACCATGTGTGCACATAAATAAGAAAGAGAGTTGATTTGACAAGAATGAAAGGAGAATAGGTGGGGGTAAGGTAAATATAATCAGAATGCACTATGTGTTTGTGTGTGTGTGTGTGTGTGTGTGTGTGTGTGTGTTATACAAAACTGTCCCGGAATAAATTTAGTTTTTTTTTTAAAAAGGAGAAAGAGGAGGAGTATAAAAGTCATATCTACATTTGGAAAATATTTGTCATATATGCAAAATTACCAAGTCATAACATATTCATGTATATACTTATAGAAGCACTACTTAAAGCTTCTATCTAGCTTCCAGAATTAATTTCATGAAAAACTACCCCTTATTTCAAGAACAAGACACTAAATATTTATAAAATATTAAAAAAAGACAAAACTGAGCTAAAAAACAAAACAAAACAAAAACCTTAGAATTTATGGAACCAGAAGTAAGATAATTCAGCAAAGGTGGAAACAAATCTACGAACCTGAGCAGCAACCTCTGACATTTCAGCTCCTCTAAGACACGGTTCTAAGTCAGAAAGAAGCCAAGACTCAAACTTATCACGGGGAAGAACTGAAAGTCTGAAGTAAGACTCTTCCTGTGAAGAAAGGTAAAATGGCTAGGATTCTCCAGGATGGCTCTAACAAGAGGCACCTTGCTAATTGGTGGGTTAAAATTAAGCTCAGCTTCAAGGAAATATCTACAACTCCTGGCCTAAGGCTCAGGGAACACTGTGAAAAGGTTTTAAGAGTTCGCTCTGAAATATGTCTCCTGGTAATGTCGAAAGCCACACCCATAAAGTCTCACCAATATGACTGCCTAAAATGAGCTGGGAAAGTAGGACATCAGTGGACATGCCAAAGTGGACAAGGAAAAGCACATGAGGCCTCAACCTAACACACACACACACACAAACACATATGCTGAGAAAAAAAAACCATAGGCAACCAAGAAAAGCTAAGAGTAGAAAATGTGGTCTTCCCCAAGGAAGAGGGCTCCAACTGGTTATCTAATACTGTCTTAGTGTTATGCTGCTGTGAAGAGACACAGTTAATTAGGATAACAATTAAATAGGTATGGCTTACAGTTTCAAAGGTTTAGTCCATTGTCATCACAGTGGGAATCATGGCTGTACATAGGCAGACATGGTGCTGAAGAAGTAGTTCGACAGTTCTACACTGTATCCTTGGGCATCAGGAAGGGAGAGGCACTGGGCCTGGCTTGAGCATTAGAAATCCCAAAGCCCACTCACAGTGACATACTTCCTCTCACATCTACTCCACACACCAATTCCAACAAGGTTACACCTACTCATCTCTGTAAACTAATACCACTCTCTAATGATCAAGCATTCAAATATATGAGCCTATGGGGACTTTCTTTACTTTTCAAGCCACCACAAATACCACATCATCAGCTTTGAAAACATAGATACAAATAACAGTACACAACTGAATGAGTAGGATATATATGCATGTATATATGTGTATGCATGTATGTGTATGTGATACACACACACACACGGCAGTTGATAATAAAAGGGCTCATGAATTTTAAAAATCATGGAGAGAGGTATATAGAAGGAAAGGGGAGGAAGAAATGCTGTAATTATATTAAAATCTCAAAAAATAAAAAGAATCAAACTGACTGCATTACTGAGCAGTACCCAGGCCAGGCACAGAGAATAGAAAGTGTACTGTCAAAATGAGACTCAAAGACTCTTGACAGAGTCTCTTCTACTTTCCTGGGAAAACAGAAAGGAAGGAAGAGTGACAGGAGAGGAGACCCCAAGCTCCTCATCTAAGATATCAAAGACACAGGGAAAGCACCTGCCATGGAGTAAAAGGTCAAGAAATTCAGCTGCAATGTACAATAAGGAAAACTGAAATGAGAAAGCAACAAGAGCATATTTAAATAATCCTATCTAAAAATCTCAAATAAACAATAAAGAAGTATTTACCTTTTAAGATTTATTTTATCTTATACATGTGAGTATTTCAGCCACATGTACTTATGTTCATTACACATATGCTTGGTGCTCATAGAGGTCAGAGGAGGGTGTTGGGTCCCCTGGAACAGGAGCTATGAGTAGTGGGAAACTACCATGTAGATATTAGGAACTGAACCCAGGTCTTCTAAAAAACCAGCAAGTGCTCTTATCCTCTTAGCCATGTCTCCAGCCCCAAGTATCTACTTTTAAAGTCAAATAATACAGCAAGCATATGAATGAATCATGAATATAGAAAAGAACCGTCACATCCCCAGAAATGAAAATAAATGCTGTCTCCAGAATTTTTAGTACAGGAAAAAATGGAGTCAACAATTAGAAATGATTGAATAAGAAATTAATAATTTAAAAATAGAACTGCAGAATCTCCCGGATGCAAAGTGGTGAGATAAGTAGAAGGAATACGAGATGTATTAAAAAAAGAAGCGAGTGATAAATTGAGAAGCTTCTGAATACATAAAACATAAAAAGTCATACTATGCACAATGCGTGTCATTCAAATGCAGGATGGATCCCAGACGCTCCATCATCGACTCTCTGTCTGCCGTGTATCTGTGATGCTCAGGCTTGCCCTGATGCTGGACTCTACCCAAGAGCCAACTTCACTACTTGAGGCTTTACTAACAAGGCTGTGACCATCATAGCTATTGACCTCCTACCTCCATGACCAGTGTGGACCATAGATTATGACCCAAAAGCAACCTCTTTGTTTTACCCAACCTTGGATAGTTTTGTCAGGATAGTGAGATGAGGAGTGATCCCTTTTTGACTTTTGTCTGTTCTTAAATCTATTGGCAATATCATAGCGCCACTTCAACCAATTGTTCTCATGATTTTAGGGGTGATGTTGCAGACTGAACCCAGGGCTTTATGTATGCTAGGTCAGCACTCTATCACTGAGCTGTACCTCGGTATACTCTACTGTACTGTGGGACAGTGTGGGGCAGTGTGGGGCAGTGGTCTACTCAGGTAACTTAAGCTCAGTGGAGTATTTGGTTTTGAGCCCTGGACCCCTGTGGGCAATTTCTGCTTGCAGAGGGCAGAAGGAGCTTGGCCATAACTCCTGAGTCTTTAGTTCCTGGTTCAGTCACAACCTCTCATAGCTGCCCCCACAGGAGATGTGTGCTCTATCAGGCAGACAATACCCCAAGCTCCCAGCATTCTAGCTGGACCCTACACCAGGTCATCTGACCACCAGCCAGACATGCCACCACGCCCCACACAATATAAGGGGCGATTTGCCTCCTCCTCACTCTCTTACTCTTCCCTTCTCTTTTGTTCTTTGTCTCCTCTCTGCTCTCCCTCTCTTGCTCTCCTCTCTTTCCTGCTCTTTGTTCTCCTCGCTTACTTTCTTCCTCTCTTGCTTTCTTCCTTTCCTTTTTCTCTCTCTCCTTCCTCTCCTTTCCTTCTCTTTACTTGACTGGCCTATTTTCTCCTTCCTACAATAAAATATCTCATTTATACATTGCCTCCCTTTTAACTAAGGCACCGTGCAGCCACGGGTCAGCACCAAGGAGAGAGAGAGCCATTGGCCTCAGTAGCAGGCCCCTGCCTTTGATACAACAGTAAACCTATGCTTGGTAAGTCCCTATCACTAAGCTAGAAACCCAGCACAACCTATGCCAGTTAAGTGCTTTATCACTAAGCTATACCTCCCAGCATACCTGTACTAGGTGAGTCCTCAGACACTGAGCTATACGCCCAGCATACCTGTGCTAGGTAAGTGCTCTGACACTGAGCTATATCTCTATGGTAGGTCAATATCACTTAGCCATCCCCCCAGCGTACCTATGTTAGGAAAGTACTCCATCACTGAGCTATATCCCCAGTACAATCTTCACTATTTTAACCTCCTTGGTAACAATCTACTTTTCACAAGCTCTGAGAAATGTCCCTGACGCTGAAAGCCATGAGTTTGCTATCATGATTTTCTGTTGTAAGTCTTCCTTTCTACTCTCAGTCTGAGGTAGAACTCAGTCCATTAGTATTTCTCTGTTGAGGTAGATCTGGAGGAAGGGCAAACCTCACTTTGGGTTCCAATTGTGTTAACCAAACATTGGTTGATTCCTCTAATTAAACTACATCCTTAGTGGAACATCTCCTCCCTTGGGAGCAACACATGCTAATATAGTTCAGACAATACCTGTTCCCCAAAGGCTCATGTGTTGAACCTTAAATTGTTGCTACTGAGAGACAGCAGAGCTTTGAGGTGGTAGAGCCTCTTCAGACATCTTTGAGTCTTTGGAGTCAGGACGGGAAGTGAGTAGTTGAGCCCTAACCCCTTCTCTCTGCTCTCCTCCCTGAACATAAGATGACTTTCCCTCGGCTCCACACTCCTGCCATGGTATCTGCATTATCTAAAACAAAGAGATGAATCTATCATGGACTAAAACTTAAACTAAGCCAAACTAAACATTTCCATAAGATGATTATCTCAAGTATTTGTTAGGTAGGGTAACAAAAAGCAGATTAACAGACATGCAATCAAAGTTTTCAGACAAAGCTGTTTCAGTTGGTTTCCGTCTT
The DNA here is from genome assembly GCF_008632895.1 of Mastomys coucha. Taxonomy (NCBI): domain Eukaryota; kingdom Metazoa; phylum Chordata; class Mammalia; order Rodentia; family Muridae; genus Mastomys; species Mastomys coucha. The sequence goes on from NW_022196905.1 coordinate 199,958,504, forward strand.
TATTGGGATGATCCAAGAACAAAGTTAGAGTTGAGTGAGGGTCCATGAGTGCTTAAGATCACAGAATAGCTTTGTTCCAGAAGTTAACTGGCTCTTTTCTTTTACCAGGTTTAATCTCCATATACTTCCTATGAGTTTCTTTTTGTTCCTATCAGGAAAGTATCTGAATGAAAGTAAAAAAATAAATAAAAATAAAAATTCCAATAATGTTGCACTCAAATGGAATTTTCTACTACTCATTTTACATTGCAAAACTAGGAAAGGAATATAAACATGGGCTGGGGATTTCCCATGTGCTGTGGAGATCTATTCTTTGCTTGCTTTCTCACTCTGCCCAATACCAGAGGGCTCATCACTTAGCTTCAACAACCTCCCTTGCACCGGCTTCCATGTGGACACATTCAGTGGGAAACCCCAGAAAGAAGTAAAGAAAAAAGAGAAGATTCTGGGTCTAGTCCTTGTATTTCCTCTGGCTGGTAGTTTTAAATTTAGGTGACAAGCCCTGCCAAGCAGTTCTTTCTGCACTCCTCCTTCTCATTTCAGTGGGTCTACTGGGGAGCAGAGTGGAATACTGAGTATGTTAGCAATTCCTATGTACTCAAACCATGCCTTTGTGAATACTGATGCTACTTGAATGTTTCATCTGCTTCCCCGCAGAATCCCATCTGATAGAGCAAAGATCTTCTATCTGCAAGAATGAACATCTGTTGAGATTATTACACCATTTCAATAACCTGCAACTGGGTCCAAGAAGGGCACACACAGAAAATGGCTAACCAAGGAATGGTAAGCCCCAGGCAGCTAGAGCTATTTTCTTCTTTGAACTAGTTTTATAGTCTCTGCAGGATAAAGGCCCACAGTAAGCCCTGATTACTGCTTGGCACTCATGCCAGGTTTATGATGGATTCTTCCCTTATTAGAAGGGAATAAAGAGGGTCAGGGAAATCAACACTTGACCAGACTTCAGCATCTGAGAAAGTACAGTGAGGGCAGCTGCCACATGCATCACCAACTCCTATTGCATGTGATGGGCAGGGATTGTTGCTATGCACTGAAAAACGGTTTGTGGCACATTCTGTTCTCCTTTATTTTGTTTTTTTTTCTCTCCTTAAACCACATTATTTACTACTACAAGCAGATGGTACAGGCAGCAATTTGCATTGTAAACAACAAAAGCAGTTTATGACCCATTCCAGGTTTTGTTGCTTTTCTCTTTTTCCTTATTCTTGTTTTAATCTGGTACTCATATCTTTCCTGACACCTCAGCCCACGGACCTGATCCATTTCCCCTGTTACACAGGCAGAAAGATGTGCCAACTTGTCATTAAAGGTAGCTGCCAAGTCCTCAGGTGGGTATAGGTGTGCAGCCATGTTCTAAGCGTTTTGACAGAACCATAAAACAAAGTAATTTGTGTTTGGTTGGTTTTATTCCCTTATATGTATGTGTCACCATCTTATCAGAGTTATTTTCAGAAATCAAAAAACACGAATTGTGTTGGGGTCCAGGAAGAGACACACAAACCTCTCAGACACCATTCTTAGTTAAGTATCAGCAATCTATTGATTGCACACTCCAAGACTGATTAATCAGGGACACAGCCAGGCGCTGGAATCCAAAACTGCAACAGCAGTCCTCAGAACCAGTTTTTATATGGGAAAACAACAACAGGTGCATTTACAACATTTACAACATCTAAACAAAGCAGTGCTATCTGACCTTTAAGTCAATAGGCTGGGTCTAAGGACAAGGAGGCTAGGAGATGTCCAAAGTTCAGGAGTCTCGGTGACAAAGCACAAGGGACAAGGGTCAAGTGAAGATTATGAGCTACAAAATGAAGTTTGAGGGAATATGGCAGAGCTATTGTCAAGTTATAATTTTTAACAAATTCCTATCCTACTGTAGGACTTTTCCAGAGGTGTGAATGAACATTTGAACATTGGTTTATCTCAGATAGTACACCAGTGGCAGATCAAAGAAACTATTCTACCCAAGTCTAGCTTGAAGAACCCTTCGGTGAAAACTATAAAAAGAAAACAAAAGTCTGCAAAAGCCTCACATCCTAAGACAAGGGAATGTATTCTTTTTTTTTAATGTTTTGGTTTTTCGAGACAGGGTTTCTCTGTGTAGCCCTGTCTGTCCTAGGAACTCACTCTGTAGACCAAGCTGGCCTCAAACTCAGAAATCCACCTGTCTCTGCCTCCCAAGTGCTGGGATTAAAGGCGTGCACCACCACTGCCACTTTGGTTACGTACTCTTTTTAAAGTCCCATAGCAGGTAATCCTTTCCATAGAGTGACTTCACAATGATTCACACCCTTCATGCCCTTCTGTGGTGTAATCTCACATTCCCCCCTCAAGAGAGCTTTATTTTTCTACTTTACATACAGAATCTCAGCTTTCTCCTGTGATCTCTTCAATTAACTGGATGCCAGAAAAGTAATTCTGTGTCAGATGTAACCATGAAGTAGCCTGACAGCATGAAAATGCCAAAGCCCCAAGGAAAAGGCATCGGCTAGCACTCCATCCCACAGCTTCAGTCGGGTTTTCCATACGCAGCTGCCAGTCAGGCATGGTGACTCGGGGTAACCACCAAGTCAAACCTCATACAACCCCTCACCACCACCTGGCAACAGGCCAGACATTCCTCAGAAACAGGCAACCTTGAGAGCAGTCAGCCCATAAAACCAGGGAAAACAAACTGGTCTAAACTCTGTGAATTGGTTTCTTAAAAATTAATACATAGCCAGAAGAAGTTCATTCAATTCTGCTGCACTCACTCGTTTACCCAGTAGGTCTACAGTATCAGGGTTAAAACTTGATCACGGACAAGCGGCATTATGACTCCAAAGGGAGTTTGTCTCCTGGGTATTTCAGTCAGTTGCTGGAATCTCCTAACTTAGATGTGTTCCAGATTGATCTCTGCTAAGTCTGTGGAGAGATCTGTATGCTTTCTTTATTCAGGCATAAAGGTGCCCTAAGAAATATTTTGTTATAGCTAAAATTGAGATTTAACATTGTTTTCTGACCTCCACAGTGTTTCAATAATCCTAATTGATTTCCTAGCTGTAGTTAGCTTGGGATTTCTACAAAGGAGCTGTCTTATCAGACAGAGTGTCTCCAAAGTTAGAGATAGCAGCTAGGCACTAATTGCCAGAACAGTCCCATAAAATTAGAGATAGCAGTTAGGCACTAATTATTAAGAGTAGTCCCACACAAGGCAGAATTGTTTTACTGACTAGAGAGAAGTTATAGGGCTTCCCTCACTAATTATTTACCTTACAGCCTAGGAATGCTAAAATATGCTCATATAATAATGCTAATATAAGCTCAGATGCTTACCTCAAGACAGACCCTGAGAGTTTATCTTGGGGACGCCAGGACAACCCAGTCCGAACAATGACACCACTGCTCCTCTGCCTTGTACCTGGTTGATTGATTGTACTGACCTTGATGTGACCATCTCCTGCCTACGTAACTTCTGTAGTTTGCCCTGTTCTCTGTATACCATATAAGCCTGATTTCTACTTTGTACAAATTACATTCAGTTTCAGCACTCCCTTGTGTCTGTTTCTGTTTGTTATTTCTTCACCAACGCCTTGTTTTCCTGCCTAGGACCCTGTTCCCCCCACGGGTTGAGGGAGTCCTAGACTGGCCGGCCTGTGGCACAATTCAGCACAATTTACTTCCCTCTGTTTACCTCCATTTTCTGTCCTAACTAAAGCTAGATTCTTTTCCAAAATTGCTTTCCTCTATATGTGGTTAAAAACAATTGATTTAAAATAAACTACATGAATATATTTAGCCAAGACAATTATCATTATTAACTAACAAATCAGAAATGCAATTTTAAAACTTTAACTTGAGGGCCAGTGAGTTGGCTCAGCAGGTAGAAGTGCTTGCCCACGAATCTAATAATTTGACTTTGATCATTTGTCCACAAGGTCATAGGAAATAATTGACTCCACCAAATTGCCCTCTGACTTCCACATTTACTCCAAGGTATGACTATGCTAGCTCACACTTGAAAACACGCACACTTTTTTTTTTATTGAGACATTGATGTAATTAAAATTTCCCAACACTGATGGGTTGGACCAACAATAGTAGCTCAATAAATAAATAATTCCTATCCATATCAATACAAGAGCCAATCTAATAAAGTAATCAGATTTCTTATGTAGTTATTGCTGGACTTAAAAAAAATACGACAAAAAGTCAATTAGAGAAAAAAAGGCCATAAATTTAAGAGAAAACTGGGGAGACGGGGTATATAGGGGAGGGAAGAGAATGAGAAACCCAACAAATGTTTGCAAACTATTTGTAATAGTAACATAAGGGCACAAAGAATGAATTATAAGGAAGAAAAAAGACTTTGTCGTGGTTGATCTTACTTATGAACTTGACTGATTTAGCCTTCCCAAAAAAATGTACCTCAGAGTATGTCTATGATGGGGTTTTCAGAAATGTTTAACTGAGCATTGAAGAGCCACCCTGAATATAGGTGTCATCATCCATTGTCCTGTAGCAGACAGACTAAAAAGGAGAAGTCTGACTGACTTTGTATGCCATGAGACCAGTCATCCCACATTTGCTGCCATGATTCCTTCCCAAGATGGACCCAAGTCTGGTCAACTTTGTGACAGTGCGACATGATATTGTCATCTATAAAATGTATAAGCAAGATCCACTGTAGAAGATGAGATGAATGCCAACATCTCAGTAAGGGTGCAAAATCAAAAAAAAAAAAAAAAGCAAAAAAGAAAAAAGCCCATTAATGATTGGGTTTTCCCCATATGAATGTAATTCAAGATCTGTGGACCAAGAGAAGTGAGAATATAAGACAGAACCAATTAGAGGTAGCAGCTGGTAGAAAAAGTATAGGGTCCCATGGCCTAGATGTGCCTGGAAGTTGGAGGACCCTCCCCACCAGTGCAGCTCAGAGCTGCAAGTAAGGAAGCTAGAGAGATGGAAATTGTGAGCAGATGCTAAAGGCTTATACTAGAATGTTAGATGGGGACTCCCAAGTGACACTAAATTTCAAAATACCTAGAATGGAAGCTAGAGCGAAAGATGAAGTGGAGCTTGGGAAAGTGTGCCAGGCAGAGCCAAACAAGACTCTATTCACATCCCAACAGTAGGATGGGTAGGGCAGGCTTTAAAAGATGAGAAGTCTTCATTTGAGAGAACTCTAAGGAAACTAGTCTCTATTTTGCGCTGCCAAATTTCAGTAAACCCAAGGTTTGTTAGAGAAGTTTAAAGGTCTAAATGAGTTCCCGATGACTTCAGAAGCTTAAGGGATTTAATCCCCAGAGCTATATAGTGTAATGTTGAGAGGTGATAGATTGCTGATCAAGAAAGCAGAGCCTTCACGAGCAGAACCACAGTCCCTGTTTGTAGCTGTGATGAATACTGGCAGGACGTTTAAGATACAATTGAATCATGAGCTCCCACAAGTGAAGGCAGTAATGCAATTCCAATGAAAGTGAACTTGTTACGTGGTTCTTCCCTCCACTCCCTCCCACATTCTCCACCACTTCTGCACACATTCTCGAGTTCCACACTATCTGTCATGTCTTGCACCGTGAGGCCGTCAACCAAGCCAAGCAGTGGGGGTTGCCCTGCTCTTAGGTACCATGGCTTTCCCAGAACTGTGCTCAAGAATAAACCTCTTTTACCCTATAAAGTGGTCTCAGATGTTCTGTTTTAATAACAGAAAACGGACTTAGACAATATGACTTTCTCTACATTCTTTCTCATTTTTATATGTCATATCTCATTACATTCATTTTCTTCTATCTTACTACGGGTGCCTCTGCTTCATTTATTATCTTTTTCTACTCCATATGACCCGTATAATTTTGGAGTTCTCAAATCTCCATCTGAGTGTGTGTGTGTGTGTGTGTGTGTGTGTGTGTGTGTTTCAGCTAATTCTATCACTAATAGTAAATTCAGACATTCTAAAAACATTTAATGCAAACTTTGTGTGGGTCAAACTCTACATGTTTCCAGACACGGCTATACTACTTCATGACTTTAAAGGCTATCTTCCTCCTTATGTGTCCAAAGTAGTGTCACTGTTCCAATATTAGCAAGACAATGTGGTGCCTAGCCACCTGGGCTTTGCTATTTTTGCAGAGGTATGAGTAAAACAATATTCAAAATTTCAAAAGTAAATTAAAAAAGAAAAGTGAAAGGGCTCAGGAAAGTTCATTCTGAGGAAATGACGTTAAAACTGAGTCATGAAACTTGACTGAGATGGATGCCAGCGAGGGAAAGAATGCATTTTCCTGGGAGAAAACGTCATGTGCATTGTAAAGAGGTAAGGAGGATCGTGAGGTATTCCAAGACTGGGAGAAAAAAGAAGGGCAATGGAGGGAAGGGATGGGAGAGGTAGGCAGATGAGGGACCTGGCGGCCACTAAGCACTTTATTCTTAATCTTATGACTTAGATGAGATCCTAAGAGTAGGTCTGATTTGATTTAACTAGAAAGGAGAAAGAGACCCTAGGCATGCAGCTATTCCCCGAAGAAATTGCTAGATGAGTACACAGAGGCAGGAAAGAAATCCACACAGTAGAGAGAATACTCTCTTAAGAAACCAAATCAGCCAACACCTTGACTTTGGCCTGACAGCCTCCCTGCTGGGAGAAACTTAATTTCCACTGGGTGAGCCACTTGGGAGTATTTTACCTCGGAATCCCTAGAAGACTCTTTCAGTTGGTTTGGGGGCTATCTTCCCTATAAATAGGCCCCCCCTTTTTTTTTCATCTCAACAGCCTAAACTACCTCAACAACTTGGCTTCAACGTATGCAAAGTCATACATGACAAAAAAAAAATTCACACATGAAAAAAATTCATCTGAACACATTTGTGTCTGCTTATTTTGTTGGGTTTTTCTCCGCTCAGTGGTGCTGAGGACTGAGCCTAGGATTCTGTATACTCTGAGAGAGTGAGTGCTCTCTCACTGAGCCCTGTCTCCAGTCCTGAACACAGTGTTTAAAAGCATGGCTATCTCTCTGCTTAAGACTCTGGTAACTTAAAAGCAAGTCTTTCCTTGTCCTCTAAGTTTTAGGAGAAGGGCTTGGGGATTTAACTCCATGGTAGAGTGCTTGCCTAGCAAGTGCAAGGCCCTGGGTTGAGTCTTCAGATCCTGAGGTGGGGGTGTCAGGGAAGACAAAATAACAAAAGGTTTAAGAGAAATTTTCCAACAATGGCAATTAGGCTGTGTGTGACCTTGTTTGCTTTTTAAACTGCAACCATAACAAAGGCTATAAAAGAACATGTTTCCAATCCAGCTGTGAATACCTGTCTACTAAAACTCATCACCCATCACCTATCCCCCGTCCCCACTCCCTATCCCCTTCTCCTTTCTTGAGCTTGTATCCACCTTCCAAAGCAAGACACTGCTTTGTATGAAATCGATCACCTCCTCTGTTCTTTGAGAGCAATGAATTGTCTCCACCACCCTATAAAATTCATTACATTCCTTGGCAGAGAGTAAGGATTCAATAAATGTTTGGATAAAGGTTCTATCCCCTGGGGATCCTAAACTAAGTCTTGAAAGACTAACCTGTACAATGTGAGCTTCGCTCATTCATTGTGCTCCCTGGAGACAGGTGCTCCTGCACTCTTGACAAAGCCTGAGTTCTTCCTCTCTAAGAATCAGTTTTAACTTGTGACTGCGGATTGACGGCTGAGCTCTCCTCCACTTAACTCTTGACAGGCTGTGGTGCTTGGTGTGTGAAATCTCTCCTGTGATACTCAGTGAGGCTATTTAGGAAAGTCCTAAAACCTTTAGAAGAGGAGCCTCTCTGGAGGAAGCGGCTCACAAGGGGCGGGCCTTGAGCTTTCAGTCTGGTCCCAGCTCTCTCTTAACTTGCTGCTTCCCAACTGTAGATGTCGTTCTCCTGCTTCCGAGCTTCTCTGCCAATATGTTCTTATCTCCCTAAACTGTAGTCCAGAGTGGCCCTCTGGTCCTTTAAGTTGCTTCTTCACGGGATTTGGTTACAGCAACAAGAAAAAACAACTAATATGCCGCCTTTCCCTTGGACCATGGTTATACTCTGTAATGCATTTCTGTAACCAACACTCTCAGCACCTCCCACATCTTTTTACCTTCTCTGACTGGCCGCTTTGCTTCCTTACATGGCCAGCTTATTATAGCCAGTCAGCATCTCAAGTATTTTTCCTAATTTCAGGATGTGGCAGTTCGAATGGGAACACTTTGTCCCCAGCTGGTAAGACCCTTTGGGAAGGTGGGAGGTGGGGCCTTGTTGGAGGAGGTGTGTCACTTGGAGAAAGCTACCTATGGGGTTTCAGAAACCCACATCTTTCCCAGGGAGCTCTCCCAGCCTCTCGCCTGTGAATCTAAGTGTAAATATACTCTCAGCTATAGCTTCAGTGCCATGCCTACGTGTCTGCCTGCTGCCATGCTCCCTGCCATCATGATCAAAGAATCTAACCCTATAGAATCTAACCCGGAATCAAATGCTTGGTCATGGTGCTTTATCAAGACAGTATTTAAACTTAACTAAAACACAGAAAAGTTTGCATAGAAAATACAGCAAGCTTTTTGTTGTTGTTGTTGTAGGAATCTTCATTTCATGATTTGATGGTCTTAGAGTCTATGCTTTGTGCTCTGTCTTTAGAGTGTACTAGTGCAGTAAGACGCTGACCTCCAACGCTGAGAAGTCAAACTATTTGTGGCAAGTATTTCTTTTAGACTCAGAATGGTTATAGCCTCCAAAGCCCCTCCCCTCTGCCAGTCGGAGGACTGTCCTCTTGGGTGGAAGGTCCTCCACCACCACAGCTGTTTTAAGCTACCACGGTCAAATAAAGCTGACACCTCAAAAGTCATGAGATGTCCTCTTTCCAGGGACAGCTTTAACCCTGTGTTTTCAGCTGTTCTTTAATAATTTTGGAGCTCACTCACTATATGACCCAGGCACCTCGACTGCCAAAAGGACTCCCTGAGCGATTCGTTCACCATGCCCTCCTTTAAATAACTGTGAACTTAAGACAGTTTCTCTTTGTATGGTCATTGACCGGATAATTTTATATTTGATAATCACTTTATCTCTACCATATCCAACACACTTTCAACCGAGTGCTTACACAGTGGAAGCTCTGGAACTCAGTGGGAGAAGAGGCTGAGAATCGAGGAGATTGCAGATTGAGTCTTTAAGTTTGAGGGTGCGGGTAACTAACTATTCCCACTCACTCTACCAGGCTTCTATTTTGTAAAGTTACAGAATTCATCTGGAGCCGCTTGAAGATATGGGGGTTGGGGTGAGAGAGGGAAGGGGAAGACAGACAGACAGACAGACAGACAGACAGACAGACAGACAGACAGACAGACAGACCTTGATACTGAGAAAGAAGACTGAGCACCTCTTATAATGCCCGCTGCAATGGAACAAAGCTACCACCAGAGGGTACTGAAGGACCAGGATCCTGAGATCCGGTCCGGCTCCAGAGGCTTATTTCAAAGATCTGACCGGGAGGTGGGGGCCGGGGAGTCGGGGCTGGCCAATAACAATGCTTTGCTGCGAGACTCTGAGCAGCAAGGTAAAGAATCCGCACTTCTTTTACGTGAATTCGGGCTCCGAGCCTGGTTGCTATTGTGCATCACAGCAGGGCATCGCGGTTTTCGTCTCTCCACGCCCATCCCTGACCGGTGACTTGGGTTGCCTGTGGTCAGCTGCCATAGGCCTGCCCGCGGGGCGGAAGAGGGCGTGGCCTACTGCGGTCCACCCGGGTCAGCCACAGCCCCTCTGTGGATGGACTTTGTCCCTTCTGCCGCCTGACCCTGGCCTATTTAGGTCTTGCCGACGGCAGTCCGTAGCCAGGCAGATTGGTTGGCACTACGCAGGGACGGCTACAGTGCAGTTCGACTGAGCTGGGAGGCCTTTCTAAGTGACTGGCTTTCCTATTCCTGTTCCACGCGACCAGCAGAGACATGAATTACTCACGGTTCCTCACTGCAACGAGCCTGGCCAGAAAACCGTCCCCCATCAGAATTACAGGTGAAAAACAAAGCCAGAGCCAGCTCTGCTCTGCAAGAGTGGAGTTTTCTTAGCCGAAACTCTGCGCGGTGCCCTGTTTTGGCGCTCACCGCTAGGTTGCGCTCATTCATTCAAGTGTGAAGACATTCTGTGAGCATTCGTGAAGGAGTTATTTAACTTTTGTTCATTAAGAGCTTGGGCTGGAGGCAAGGCAAGGCAGTGAGTGCTTTTGCTGGGGTGTTGGAGAGGAGCCAAAGGGCCAAGCATGACGCACATCTTGCACGCCAGCTGTTGAGAAAGGCTCTACAGGGAAGACAGGACTGGGGAATGGGAGCCAGAGATGCAGCTGGGGCATACACAGATAGGTATTGGGCAACGGGGAGAAAGGCTTTCTGCTACTGGAGCCCTCTCCATTTTCAAGGCCATCTGCATTCTTGGATTCCTTCCACAGTGAGAAAGTCTAGAAAAAGTTATTTTGTATTTATTTCAGACTAGCATTCAGTCTTAGCCCAGTATGCTGCTATGTCAGACAAGAAGAGCGGTAATTTAATAAACAGTAAGAATGTTCTCTCGATTCTGGAGGCTGCCATGCCCAACATAAGGTACCCAGTGAAGGCAAATCCAAATAGATGGTGCTTCTCGCTGCAGCTCCGCCTCTTTCACAGAAACACCAATTCCATTTCCGAGGGCAGAGTTATTATGATCTAACCCCATCTTTAATATATCATATCAAATACTAGAGGCTAGTATAGGACTTGGTCAGAAACGTTAACGTTCAGACCACAGGACAGTGGATGCATTTTTTTTCTTCTATTCGTGTTTATCATAGTGGAAATAATGAGCAGAGCACCAAAATCCCTCATCTCCCTGGCTCCTGGATCTCCAAACCCGAACATGTTCCCCTTTAAGTCAGCTGCCTTCACTGTGGAAAACGGAAGCACCATCCGGTTTGAAGAAGACATGATCAAAAGGGCTCTCCAATACTCTTCAAGCTATGGGTAAGTGATCAATAGACGGTGGAATTCTATTGGCTCATTTTCAAATGTCATTGATGAAGTGACTGAGTTCTTTCGTTAATGGGGTGTTGGGAGAAGAAACTTTAAAATACTAAAAGCAAAATCGGTACTAAGTGCTTCACACACCCCAGTGACTAGCTTTCAACCTTAAATGCCTGGGAGAGCCAGAGAAACATCTAGAAGAAAGTCCCATTGGAGCTTAGTATGATACTGAAAATAACAGTGGGGAAAGCATCATAGTGGGAAGAGAGGACATGCAGAGAACAGTCTTTGGACAATAATGATGTTCCCTTTTTTAAAAGAATTAAATGTGGATTTATTTTTCTATAGAAAATATATTCTTATTATCTCCTAAATATGCTTTCCCCTCCACTCCTCCATCCCTTCCCACATCCTCTCCCCTCTGGATCCCCTCCCTTTCTGTCTCTCATTAGAAAAGGACAGGCTTCTAAGAGATAACAACTAAACATGACAAAATAAAATATAAGATGAAGCAAAAACTGTCATATTGAAGTTGAACATGGCACCCCAACAAGAAGAAAAGAGCCCCAAGAGCAGGCAGAAGAGGCCGAGACATATTCGTTCTCACAGTCAGGACTCCCCTAAAAATACTAAGCTAACAGCAATAATACATGCAGAGGACCTGATGCAGACCCAGACAGGACGTGTGCTTGCTATTTCAGTCTCTGTGAACTTGTGTGTAGCTTACTTAGTTGATTCAGAGACCCATGTTCTCCTGGTGTCTTCCATCCTCTCTGCTCTTACCTCTTCCTCAAGATTCTCTGAGCCCTGAGGGAAGGGATTTATTTGATGGAGAACTCCAATTTACGCTCTCTATATATAACGTCTGGCTGTGGGTCTCTGCATCTGTTCCCATCTGCTGCTAGAAAAAGCCTCTCTGAATGGAACAATGATCTATGACTATACCAGAGTACCATTAGGAATCATTTTATTGTTTTGTTCTTGTTTTTGTTTTTACTGGTTGTGTTTGATGTTTCCCTAGATCTTTGAGCTATCTAAACTTGGGTTCCTGGTTTCCCAAGCAGTGTTGGGTACAGGCTCCTTCCCATGGAGTGGGCCAGAAGTCAAATCAGACATTGGTTGGCTGCTTCCACAAGTTCTGTGTCACCATTGTCCTACAGATTCTGTCCACGTTTCTCTTTTGGTACTCTGAAGAATAGCTTCCCATACCAAAGAAACTGGGATGCAGGGATGAAGGCTCCATGTAGGTACCAGCTTGATGGCCTTGTTCAATGAGTTGTGTAGGTATTGTCCTCAGCAATGGGATCCTGCGGAGTAACAGCCTTAGTTGTTTGAAGATTTCCATGGGACCTTCTTGGACAACAACTCAATTGAATGCAACCCAGGCCTGCCATTGGAAGCCGCACCTGGCAACAAAAGATAACCTGTCAGAACTCCTTTTCCACCATTACTAGAAGTTATCATCCCTCCCTCTTCTCTCTGCAGACTGTTTCTCTTTGCATAACCTCTCCAAGTCTATGGAATTCATCTTGTTTATTGCTTGTTTAGCTAATATCCACTTGTAAGTGAATATATACCTACATGCCATATTTGTCTTTCTGGATCTGGGTTACCTCACTTGATTTTTTTTTCTAATCCCATCCATTTGCCTGCAGATTTCATGATGTCAATATTTGTAACAATTGAGTAATTCTCTGGAGTGTAAATGTACCACATTTCCTTTATCCATTCTTCTATTGCAGGACATCTAAGTTGTGCCTAGTTTCTGGCTATTATGAATAATGCCACAGTAAGCATGGTTGAGCAAATGTCCTATCAGGATGGAGCATCTTTTGGGTATATGCCCAAGAGTGGTATAGCTGGGTCTTGAGTTAGATCAATTACCAATTTTCTGAGGGACTGTAATATTGACTTCCATAGTGGCTGTGATTCCTTTATAGAAAATTCTCTGTATAGATCTGTATTTCCATTTTTATTTGGTTTATTTATTTTTCTGATATCTATTCTTGAGTTCTTTATATACTTTGGATATTAGTCCTCTATCGAATGTGGAGATAGTAAAAACTTTTCCCACTCTGTAGACTGCCATTTCACCCAATTAATGGTGTCCTTTGCTTTTCTGTTTCATGAGGTCCCATTTATTAATTGTTGATCTTAGTGCCTGCACAATCTGTGTTCTATTCAAGAAGTCTCCTCCTGTGCCAATGCATTCAAGGCTCTTCCCCACTTTCATTTCTACCAGGCTCAGTGTATCTAGTTTTATGTTGAGGTTTTGGTCTACTTGGACTTGACCATTGTACAGAGTGATAAGTATTGGTCTATTTGCATTCTTCTACATGCAGCCATCCAATTTGACCAGAACCGTTTGTTGAAAATGCTGTCTTTTTTCCAGTGTATTTTTCTGTTTTTTATCAAAAAGCCAGGTATCCATAGGTATGTAGATTTATGTCTGAGTCTTCAGTTCAATTTAGTTGATCAAAGTGTCCATTTTTAAGGCCAATCCCACACAGTTTAATTACTATAGATCTGTAGTACAACTTGAAATTAAGGATGGTGATGCCTTTAGCAATTCTTCTATGTTCAGGATTGTTTTAGTTCTCCTGAGTTTTGCTTTGTTTTGTTTTTTTGTTCATTTGATTATTTTTTGTTTTTCCATATGAAGTTTAGAATTGTCCTTTCAAGGTCTGTGAAGAATTGTGTTGGAATTTTGATGGGGATTGCGTTAAATCTGATTCCTTTGTGGTAGAACAGCCATTTTACTGTGTTAACCTACTGATCCATGAACATAGGAGACCTTCCCATCTTGTGAGTCTCCTATGTTCTTTTTCAATACTTGATATTTTTGTCATACAAACCTTTCCATTTGCTTGGTTAGAATTAAATAAAGATGTTTTATAGTGTTTGTCAGCTGTAGGAACTTCCTGGGTGGAATTTTTTAGGTCACTTACATTATCATATCATGTGCAAATAATATTTTGACTTTTTCCTTTCCTATTTGTATCACCTTGATCTCCTGCAGTTGTCTTATTGCTCTAGCTAAAGCTTCAAGCACTGCATTGAACAGATATGAGGAGAGTAGACAACCTTTTCTTGTCTCTGCTATTGTAGTCTCTCCATTTAAGTTGATGTTGTCTATAGGCTTGCCTATGAAAACTGCCTTTATATGTTGATGTATGCCTCTTGTATCCTTAATGTCTCTAGGACTTTTATCATGAAAGGATGCTAGATTTTGTTAAAGGCTTTTTCAGTATCTAAGGAGATGATCATGTGTTCTTTTCTTTGTTTGTTTATATTATAGACTACATTTATTAATTTATATATGTTGAGCCATCCCTGAATCTCCGGTATGAAGCCTACTTGATCATCATGAATGATTTTTTTTGATGTGTTCTTAGATTCAGTTTGCAAGTATTTTCTTGAGTATTTTCATGTCTATGTTTATAAGGGAAGTTGTTACATAATTCTCTTTCTTTGGTGGGTTTTTATGTGGTTTGGGTATAAGTGTGAGTATAACCTCATAAAATGAATTTGACAGCATTCTTTCTATATCTATTTTATGGAATCATTTTAGGATATTGCATTAACTCTTCTTTAAAAGTCTGGTAGAATTCTGCAATAAGCCATCTTGCCCTTGTACAATTTTAGGGTTGGGATACTTTTAAAGACTGTTTCTATTTCCTTGATGGTTATAGGTCTGTCTAAATTGCTCATCTGACCTTGATTTAACATAGGGAAGTGGCACTTATCAAGAAAATTATCCATATCTTTTAGAGTTTCCAATTTGGTGGAGTATAAGTTTTTAAAGTATGCTCTTATGACTCTCTGAAATTTCTCAGTGTCTGTTGTTAGGTCCCCTTTTCATTTCTGGTGTTATTAACTCAGATATTCTCTCTCTGCTTTTTAGTTAGTTTGGATGAGAGCTTGCCTATCTTGTTGATTTTCTCAAAGAACTAGCTCTTTGTTTCAACGACTGCTTGAATTGTTCACTTTGTTTCTACTTTATTGACTTCAGTTTGGTTATTTCTTGCCATGTACTCTTGGGTGTGCTTGCTTCTTTTTGTTCTAGGGCTCTCAGGTGTGTTGTAAAGTTGCTACCATGAGAACTCTCTAAATGTTTGAAGGTAGGCACTTAGAGCTATAAACTTTCATCTTAGCACTACTTTCATTGTGTCCCATAACTTGGGGGAATGCTGCATATTCATTTTCACTGAATTCTAGAGAGTGATAGCTGTATGTTGCCTGTTTTACTGGCCTACTCAGCTGATATGTCCTCAGGGAATGCCTGCTGATGCTGAAGGCTGGGAGGCAGTGGTGAGTGGGGGAAGGGACAGTCAGGAGGAAATGGTTTGTAAGATCCACAGGACAGGTGGGCAGAGGAGGGGAGCTGCGCTAGTGATCTGCTGCAGGTGCTATGTACAAGGCTGAGGACTGAGTCTGGGGGAACAGAGAGAGCTGAGAAAGTCAGCCGGCTGCCTACCAGGTTCTCTGACACATGTCCTGATGTTTCCTTTTAAACAAGAATATAAATTCAAACTGCTGAACAGTAAATTCAACCATATACCCCAAGACTTCCTTTAGCTAGTCTTCTTCCAATGATGAAGGCTAATTTATTAATTCTTTATATAATATTTTATTAAATGTATTTGTGGCCAGGTACAGTGGCGTATGGGTCAGCTCAAAACCAGCCTGGGCTATATATACACAGTCAAAATAAAAAGACAGAAGGTCTTCTGTTGGAAGAGTTTACTGAAATCATCCTACTAATATGCACATGAATTGGGTAAACATCTAGTGTATAGAAATCTTCCATCACGTAAAGAATGTCCTAGGGGGAGACAAAGCCTTCGGGCTTCAAATTGAGTAGGATGTTGATTCAAGCTTGGCTCGTGGATTAAACAACTGACTTTATGTGAATTTCTGGCTGATTGAATTTGTGTGAATCTCTTAACATCTAACTCTATTGCCTCATTTTTTAAGTGAGAATCCTGATATTGCTGAAAGGCATTTGGAGAGATTTTTAAATTGGATGTATAATGAGTTTGATATTAAACCACTATTTCTTCTCTACCTACTATTTCTATGATTATTATGACCATAAATTTTAAAATGCATTGTATGTCTTAGAATTCCAGAACTTCTGTCCTGGCTAAAGCAGTTGCAAATAAAATTGCATAATCCCCCTACTGTCTGCTACCCACCCAGTCAAGGACAGATGGATATCTGCATCACATCCGGCTGCCAAGATGGTCTCTGTAAGGTAAGAACAGAAAGAAATGGGAAGCTGTGAGTAGAGTCACAGACACTCCTGAATGTGGTCCTCTCCCACAAGCTACAAGGGCGACATGATTTGTGGGCTACTAGTGGCTTTTTTGTTTGTTTTGTTTTGTTTTGTTTTGTCTTCACCTAGGATAATAAACAGGAAACTCAAAGTCAAAAGATAGGACAGGAGGGGTGAAGGCCAGAGGGATTGACTGCACACACAAGGCAGATAGATACACATGCTTTGGCTTAATCAATTGATATTAGAAATCAAAATAACCTTTTCCTTTTGGGTTTAGAAAAGGGAAAGAAATTAGCTACTGGGTGGAGTTTTGCTAGAAGAGAAACATTTGTGATTCTATGGATTCATACTTAGAAATTCTCTCAAAGATATGACTTTCTTTGAAAAAGCATATGGTGACCTTTCCTTGTGGAAAGTGATAGAAAACAGTATCTTCAGTATCTGTTACAGCTCCAATCATGCCAAAGAATGAAGTTAGTATAAGTGACTTTATTATGGAGACCATGGCAATAATCTGATTTAATATTTGTTCCATGTGTTCCACAGCACTGTTTATATTTGCCTCCTTCATTTTTTTTAAGTAAATTAACTTCATTTCTACCCAGTTGTGTCAAAGATAGATTTTTTTCATTTCTCTTATATCTATTTTACTTTTTAATTTATTCTTGGACAATTTCATAAATACAAGGATATATGATCATATCCCACCCCATATTTTCTTTCTCCAATGCTCCTAAACCTACAAATATATCTTCCTCCCAAAATCACATTATCTTCTTTTTTTTAAAATAACTGATTAAGTCCAATTAATGGTCACCTATGTGTGCATGGGTGTGGAACTATCGATAGAAGCATTGGAAATGATCAGTGGACAAATACACCAGGAAAATGATGCTCTCTCCCTCAACAGCTGTCAACTGCCACTAGCTCCTCTACTAGGGGTGACCCCTTGAGAGGTTATCCCCCTTCCAATCTCCATTCTTTAATTAGTACCGCAGGTGAGGTATAACTTCCCCTTTCAGTTGGGATGCTTGATGTTTATAGCGGCCCTCTGAACCATGAAAAATATAAACTGTTCCTTTTATTTGTTGTTAAGACCCATGTCAGTCCCTCAGCTAATTTTCTTGATGGCAGGCTGTCTTGTAAGGGCAGAGTCTACTAGGAACTTTTGGGAGGAGCGTGTTTTCTATAAGATGTCAAAAGCTCAGAAAGAAAAACAAATGAAGCATCAGATCAAGTTAGAGAACAACTGTTAAGTCTTCTAGCTCAATTGAAAACAGCCCTAATTTTTAGTTAATATTCAATAGCATATGTATTATAGGCTATTAAACTGAAGCAGGGACTGTGAGCTAACAGGCAGTAAGGAGGGATTATTCTGTGACTGGTGTACAATTCAGTCATAATAGACCCTACATTTGGACTGCAAAAATGTCTGCCTGTGATAAACAACATCAGGGATCTTCACAGTCCACACCACCAAGCCTTACTAAATACTGTTTAGCAGCATGGACCACTTCATGCTTTTATGATAGTCCAACTCACTCAGTGTGTGGCTCTCCTCCCTCAGACTCGGGAGGCCTCCTTTAAATATTCTCCTCAGCTTAGCTCCAGATTTCCTTGAGTCGACCTGCAAGCTGCATCTGGGTGTCTTTCCTCAAACAGGTGCCCAACACTTCCATGCTCTTTCCAAATGCATCTGATTATTCTTCTATGTAACCCTACAGCAGGATGTTTAAAGGCAGAAAAACAAACAAACGAACAAACAAACACCACCTAAACAACTCATCCACTTGCTCAGATACGAGCAACATCTTGACCCTTTGTTTAAGTGATTGGCACTGAAAATCTTCACTCTTTTTGTAGCCCATGAGCATGTTCCATTGGTTTTCCTTTCCTAAACAGCTCTCAGGCCTTTTCTACAGTCCTACCTCTCTACCTGTGTCTATCCCTAGGACCATATCACTTCCCAAATACTCCTACAAACTGTCCACCTGTTTAGCCTATTATTATTTTATGCAGCAGTCAAAATTATCTTCCTAATAATGTGGATGCTTTCTCTCATTTCTTAAAGTCCTTATTCCTTAAAGTCCTCCCATGGCCTGAGTGCTTACATGATGCAGTCTCTCTCCAAAGCTCCAAAGCTACTCTCTCTCTCTCTCTCTCTCTCTCTCTCTCTCTCTCTCTCTCTCTCTCTCTCTCTCTTTTCCTCTCTCTCTTTCTTTTCTTCCCTCTGTCCTTCTTCCTCCTTCTCTACCTCCTCTTCCTCCCCCTCCTCCTCTTCACAGTCCATCTCAAGTCCCAGAAGTCTTCCAGCTTGCTAAAAGATGCCAGTTGTTACTTATCCCCTGTATACACCCAGACATCGTGGAAGCCTTTCCTGAGTTCTCTGAATGCTCAAGTCCTGCAATGAGATGTCCATATTGGGAACCTGACTCAACAACACTTGCTACTGATCCTCCTTTCTCTATTTAGATAATTACCTGATTAGCATCTAGCCCTCTCAGAGGATCGGCAACCTCATGAGAGTAAGAACCTGGTCATCTTGCCAAGAATTTTTATTTCCAGTATTCTTCCCTGGTCTGATTCATAGTTGATAACTAACACATTTTTCAAGCAGTAAAAGGAATAGATGAATTTTAGGAGCCAAACCAGTTATGTTCTTTTTTTTTTTTATTTTAATCTTACAATAGAGGCTAACCAACTGGTCCACAACAAAATCCAGACCATTAGCTAAGATGATAAATAAAGTTTTATTGGCCCTCAGTTTACTTACACATTGCCGGTGACTGCTATCTCACAATAGAGCCAGCGATAAGCAGCTGCAAAAGAAGCACCGTTTGATTCACAAAGGAGGTATTGCCTGGCCCTTACAGAAAAATGCCCAACTCCTCTCTAGATCCTGGAGGTGCAAAGGAAAAGATATTCTAAGAATGGTAGCTATTCTGTCTGAGCTAACCTATGCTTCTTTTGTTAGGTATTTGAAATGCTCATCAATCCTGGAGACACTATCCTGGTCAATGAACCAATGTTTCCAGGAACTCTTTATGCTGTAAGTACATATTTTTACAAAACAGCAAGTTCTTACAACCCTTTAGACTGTCTATCACCTTAGAGACCAGTTTTTTAAAAGATTTCTTCCTTTGCAATAAATAGTGTCATATTTTTAAAATGTGTGTAGTTTATTACCATATGAACAGCTATTTGGTCTCCAATCTTTCCATAATAGTAAAGTCACTTTCATTATAATTTATTGTTATGCTTGATTTTGTGTGATAGCTAAATTCTGGGTGCGTGATATGTTATTAGTCATATTAACATCAAAACACTAAAGTCACAGGTGCTGTTTTTAAAACAAATAAAAACTGTGCTCTTTTGAAAGGCAGTTTAGAGAACTGGGGAGATGACCCAGTGATTTAAATGTTGGCTGTGCAAGGAGAGGACGAAAATTCAGATGCCCAGAATCCAAGGAAATTCTGGTGGGAGTGAGACCTACTTGCAGTTCCCAACTAGAAGGTGGAGCCAGGGAGTCCCCAGAGCACATGTGAGAACTCAGGATTAAGACACCCTGCCTTCACAAATAAAGTGGAAGATCAATGGAGGATGATTCCCCAACATCAACCTTGGACCTACACGTGCACACATGTATATGCATTCACATACAAATGTGCACCCCCACATGTGCAACTCAAAGACAGAAGTGGCAAGGAAGGAAGAACAAGAAAAAAAAGCATAGTCTGTACTAAGTTGTTCTTGGAGAATCTTTGGTTTCCTACAGTTCAGTCAAGTTATCTGGAAGCTTGTACATATTTTTGATGGCTTACTCTCAACAGCAATGAACTGGGACTGTCATACAGTCATAAGATAAAGGAGTGGAGGGAATGTGTGTTCCCATTCCTTAGAACCAAGCAGAAAGGATCAATTTGTGTTGTGGGGAATACAGTTATCCCTATAGCACCGTGGTATGCTTTGAAATGTTAAGAACAGGAGTTGTGAAGAAGGCAAAAAGAGGTTGAAGGATAGGTAAAAATATTAAATTAGAAAGTGTAAGTAAATGGGGTTATTTTGGTTAAATATACTTAGTGTGATCTGGTCGTTTTGGATCATATTATTAAGTTGTGGTTGAGTTTCAGATAAAACTATGAGTGTGCTATGAATCACTCGCCATTTGTGCTTTGTGGAACTTAGTGACTTCAAATACTACACTGTTCATAGAAGAGATGTTATCTTCCTACTCTAAGCTTATGGTATAATTTGATATCTGAAATGTTACATGCTATAAAATGCACGTACATTTCCAAAGAAGATTGAAGTCTTATGCCATTTTTCTTTGGATTCACAGCAATATGAAGATATAAACAAACAAAACACAATCTGTCCACAACAAATTAAAATATAATATCTTCCTCTGTAACCCAGAGACTCTTAAAAGGTGTATGTGACACACTAAACATGCCCTACTTTGTGTAAAGGATAAAATTTAAGAGTGGCAGTTATTTTCTAACTCAGCTTACTCCCAAATAATTGAAATAGAAACTTATAGATTTGTTCAAGAAGCTTTAAGCACAATAATTGAGCAGATAGTCCTAACCCTCTATGCTATCTTAACTATTTTTCATCAACACATCCTGGGTTGCTTGCACGTAGTTTCTCTTTGACTTCCTCTGTTGTAGATGTCTGTGCTCAAAGAACTCCCATGTCAACGCGTTCCCATGCCCAACTTCAAGGTGCTCCTCCTCCTCCTCCTCCTCCTCCTCCTCCTCCTCTTCCTCCTCTTCCTCCTCCTCCTGCTTCTTCTTCTTCCACACCTGACTCGTGGCTATTCTTCTAGAATAGCCTTTTGGTGAACTCACCTGCCTTGTGGTGAAATCCTTCCCCTGCGTGGGATCAGAAGTCCAGCTGGGTGGTGGTGGCGCACGCCTTTAATCCCAGCACTTGGGAGGCAGAGGCAGGCGGATTTCTGAGTTCAAGGCTAGCCTGGTCTATAGAGTGAGTTCCAGGACAGCCAAGGCTACACAGAGAAACTCTGTCTCAAAAAAAAAAAAAAAAAAAAAGAAGTCCAGCTTTACTATTTTCTCTGCCACATGCACTGGCTGTTCAGCTTTTAATTAGCCATTCAGAGATAATTGGGGGCATTCCTTACACTATATAAGTACAGAAGATTCTTCAAAATTCATGACAAAGCACATGTCCAGACAATAACTAGGTCTCGGGTCACAGAAATCAACATCTGAATACATAGTGCATAAGACCCATCTACAACCTACTATTTTTTCTTTTAAAAGGAAAGGAATATTTCTACATATTTAGAAAGGAATATTTCTCTTACTTCTACAATCCTCCCATTTCTTCTTTAAAAAGGAAAGGAATGTGTGCTAAAATTACACTGTATAAAATCCACTTCCAGTTTCTTAATGTTTTACATCAAACCTGACTTAACTTACAAAAACTTGTTTTTTCATTGCCAAGTACCTAAGTAGAACCATGTTATATGTCAAGTTACTTTAACTCTAAACCAATATGTTATGTTGGGAATTTCTACTCCAGTGTTAAGACGGTGAAACTACAATTCCAGGAGGTGGGGGTTTTCTGCCTCACCTCTGACTATTAGGTTGGGCATTCTATTTTAGAATGGATATGTCCACAAGCTGGAGCATAAACATGGAGGTGCAGCTGGGATTAACAGATAATTTAAACTATCCAGTGATTCAATGAATGGTTGTACTAACTGCGGCAGTTTTCCCCCTCAAGGAAGCATGGGAATTGTCCTCATCATATAGAATAATACATCTACTTGTCCATGTTGTTAGGGTGGTAAAACTGTAGGAAAATATTGCTTTTTATTTAAAAAAAACTTAAAAATAGATTTTATTAATATATATCTTGATTATAGCTTCCCTTTCCTCTACTACTCCCACTTCTGCCCAACCATCCCTCCCCTCTCTGTCTCTATGAGAAAAAGAAAGGCTTCTAAGAGATAACAACTAAATAATACAAAATAAAACATAATAAGAAAGCATAAATTTATTATAGAAGTTGGACACAGTTCAATAGGAGAAGAGTCCCAAGAGCAGGCAAAAGAATCTGAGATTAACTCTTTCTCACAGTCAGGAGTTCCAAAAAAAATTACTAATCCAATAGCTATAATATATTTGCATAGGACCTGATATACACCCATGTAGGCCCTGTGTTTGCTGCTTCAGTCTGTGAGCTCATATGTACCTTGCTTCTTTGATTCAGAGGACCACGTTCTCCTGATGTTCTCCATCCCCTCTGACTCTTACAATCTTTCTGCCTCCTCTTCCAAGGGATTCTCTGACATTTTAGGGGAGGGATTTGATGGAGACCTCCAATTTCGACTTTGATTCCACATAAGGTCTGTCTTTCTGCATCTGTGAAGGAAATTATTTCAATTCATATTAAGAACTACCTAATTGGTCTGCACTAAGAGCCGACCCTGTGCCACAGCGCATCATACCCAAATACTGTTGGGAGAGAGCTGGTCTCCCAGGAGTGCAAGCACACCTATGAACACAGGTAAGACCACCACTTCTGCTCCAAGGGCCCTACGTGGAGACCTCAGGACACAAGAACTGAAGAGCAGCCTGGGACAAAACCCTTCCTGTTTCCTTCTGTTCTCTGAGCTGATGCTGTGCCACAGTGTGCCATACCCAAATATCATCTGGAGAGAGCTGGTCTCCCAGAAGTGCTGACACACCTGTGAGCACAGGTAAGACCACCACTTCTGCTCAAATTCCTGGCCCAAGAGAGACCCACCCAGAGCCATCCAGACACAGGAGCCAAGGAAAAGACAGGGACAAAATACTTCCGGTTTCTATGTGCACCCTAAAGCTGACCCTGTAGCACAGCTTTCCATACTCAAATACCTCCCAGGGAGAACTGGTCTCCCAGGAGCACTGAGACACAGGCTTGCAGGAGGGACAAGCCACAGTCAGAGACAGCAAGAACAGCAAATACCAGAGATAACCAGATGGTGAGAGGCAAGGATAAGAATATAAGAAACAAAAAACAATGCTACTCAGCATCATTAGAAATCAGTTCTCCCACCACATCGAGCCCTGGATACCCCCAATGCATCAGAAAAGTATGACTCTGATTTAAAATCATCTCTCATGATGATGATAAATGACTTTAAGAAGGACATAAATAACTACTTTAAAGAAACACAGGAGAACACAGGTAAACAGCTAGAAGCAGCCCTTTAAGAGGAAACACAAACATCCTGTAAAGAATTACAGGAAAACACAATCAAACAGGTGAAGGAATTGCACAAAACCTTCTAGGATCTAAAAATGGAAATACAAATAATAAAGAGATCACAAAGGGAAACAACTCTGGAGATAGAAAACCTAGGAAAGAGATCAAGAGTCATTGATGCAAGCATCACCAACAGAATACAAGAGATAGAAAAGAGAATCTCAGGGGCAGAAGATACCATAGAAAACATTGACACAACAGTCAAAGAAAATGCAAAATGCAAAAATCTCCTAACCCAAAACATCCAGGAAATCCAGAACATAATGAGAAGATCAAATCTAAGAATAATATGTACAGAAGAGAGTAAAGATTCCCAATTTAAAGGGTCAGTAAATATCTTCAACAAAATTATAGAAGAAAACTTCCCCAACCTAAAGAAAGAGATACTCATAAACATACAAGAGGCCTACAGCACTCCAAATAGATTGGACCAGAAAAGAAAGTCCTCCTATCACATAATAGTCAAAACACAGAAAGAATATTAAAAGCAGTAAGAGAAAAAAGGCAAGTAACATATAAAGACAGACCTATCAGAATTACACCAGACTTCTCACCAGAGACTATGAAAGCTAGAGGATCCTGGGCAGGTGTTATACAAAAATGCCAGCCCAGGATACTATACCCAGCAAAACTCTCAATTACCATAGATGGAGAAACCAAGATATTCCATGACAAAACCACAAATCCAGACCTACAAAGGATTATAGATGGAAATGCCAACACAAGGAGGGAAACTACACCCTAGAAAAAGCAAGAAAATAAATCTTCTTTCAACAAACCCAAAAGAAGATAGACATAAAACAGGAAGCAACAATTAGTACTCCTTAATGTCTCTTAACATTAATGGACTCAGTTCCCCAATAAAAAGACATAGACTAACACACTGGATACATAAATAGGACTCAGCATTTTGCTGCACACAGTAACCACACCTCAGTGACAAAGACAGACACTACCTCAGAGTACAAAACTGGAAAACAATTTTCCAAGGAAATAGTCCCAAGAAACAAGCTGTAGTACCCATTCTAACATCGAGTAAAATCAACTTTCAACCAAAACTTAACAAAAAGGATAAAGAAGGACACTTCATACTCATCAAAGGAAAAATCAACCAAGATGAACTCTCAATTCTGAACATCTAGGCTCCAAATGGAAGGGCACCCACATTCATAAAAGAAACTTTACTAAAGCTCAAAGCACACATTGCATGTCACACAATAATAGTAGGAGAATTCAATACCCCACTCTCAGCAATGGACAGATCATGGAAACACAAACTAAACAGAGACACATTGACACTAACAGAAGTTATCAAACAAATGGATTTAACAAATATCTATAGAACATTCATCTTAAAACAAAAGAACATACCTTCTTCTCAGCACTTCATGGTACCTTATAACCACTCACAAAACAGGCCTCAACAGATAAAGGATGATTGAAATAATCCCATGCGTACTTTCAGATCACCACGGACTAAGGCTGGTTTTCAATAGCAACAAAAACAACAAAAAGCCCATATACACATGGAAGCTGAACAATGCCCTACTCAATAACTTGGTCATGGAAGAAATAAAAAAAGAAATTAAAGACTTTAGAATTTAATGAAAATGAAAGCACAAAATACCCAAACTTATGAGCCACAATGAAAGCAGTGCTAAGAGAAAAACTCAGCTCTAAGTGCCTCCAAAAAGAAACTGGAGAGAGCATACATTAGCAGCCTAACAGCATACCTGAAAGCTCTAGAACAAAAAGAAGCAAATATACCCAAGAAGAGTAGACTGCAGGAAATAATAAAACTCAGGGCTGAAATCAACCAAGTGGAAACAAAAAGAACCATACAAAGAATCAACCAAACCAGGAGCTGGTTCTTTGAGAAAATTAACAAGATAGATGAAGCCTTAACCAGACTAACCAGAGGGCACAGAGACAGTATCCAAATTAACAAAATCAAAAATGAAAACAGAGACATAACAACAGAAACTGAGGAAATTGAAAATAATCATCATATCCTACTACAAAAGCCTATATTCAACGAAACTGGAAAATCTGGATGAAATGGACAATTTTCTAGATAGATACCAAATGTCAAAGTTAAATCAGGATCAGATAAATGATCTAAAGAGTCTCATAACCCCTAAAGAAATAGAAGCAGTCATTAAAAGTCTTCCAACCAAAAAAGAAACCTAGGACCAGATGGATTTAATGCAGAATTCTGTCAGCCTTTCAAAGAAGACCTAATACCAATGCTCTTCAAACTATTCCACAAAATATAAATAGAAGGCACACTACCCTATTCATTCTATGAAGCCATAGTTACACTGCATATTCTCCCATGGAGATGGAATGGTTTCTTTCTAATCAGGAACCACTCACAATTTCCTTTCATAGAGGACTTCACAAAAGATTTTTTTCTATTTCTATCATGTGTAAAGTTCCAAATAGATTTTAAAAACTGGTTGAATTCATATTACTTTTAGCTTCAGAAGACATCATGAATATTTAAGAGGCATTTAACTATTATAAATTATTATTATGATGACTTAAATATGTCAATACTGAGTTGTATATTTTATAATAAATATTATTAGTTTTAATTTTTAAAAAAGAACTACCTAATCATTAATATTACCAATCTGCCTGGAGGGATATAATGTCTAATGTTGATTTTCAGCCTGATTAACTTAACAATTCATTCTCCTCTCTTTCTTCACTCCCTCTCCCTCCCTCCCATCTTTCCTCCATCTCCCTCTCTCCCTCTATCTTTTCTTCTCTCTTCCCCTATTCCTTACCTCTGCCTCTCGCCTTCTCCCTTTCTCTCTTCCTGACCACCATGATATGAGTTGTTCTCTTCCTCTATGCTCTCCCTGCCACAATGGATTTATATCTCTGTAACCATGAATGACTATATATAAATCTGTCCTTCCTTAAATAGTTTTGTTCAGGTGCTTTGTCACAGCACTGAAACATGTATATGATGTTGCCTAAAAAATTGACCATAGGAGCTGGTCAACCAGTTCTATCTCTTGTAAGACAATTCAGTCAGAAGGGGCAAGTCTTAAGTGCTGGCAGCTACTAAGCTTTATGTCTCTCATACTAAACACCAGCACCAGCATAAGGCTACTGCAGCTTGCTATATAGCATCTTCTCCCAAGCCCCAACTTCACAGAAGTACCCTGTGTTTAGAACATTGACAGACAACCAAGAGCTGGAATTTTAAGGACTATGCTTAGGGAAAAAAAGAGCATGTCACTGCTACTCACCTTTTATGAACCAGAATAAGACATGCATGACCAAGTTTAGCATAAATGAGGCAAAGAATTTCAAGCCTGAGAATAGACAGGAACAATTGCTGACCTCAGAAGAATAAGAGGATTACAATATACAGCTCAATCTTCCGAAGTACATGTTTACATGTTTAAGGGCATGGACAGTCCAGCTCTTCATATAAAAAAAAAAAACTTGAAAAAGAAACTGGGGCTTGCATTTTGTAATCATGCTACGTTCTTGGGCTTTCTTTTATTCTCCACAGATGAAACCACTGGGCGCCAACATTATTAATGTCCCCAGTGATGAGCATGGGATTATTCCAGAGGGTCTCAAAAGAATACTTTCCCAGTGGAAACCAGAAGATTCTAAGGATCCCACAAAAAAGACTCCAAAATTTCTGTATACTGTCCCAAATGGCAACAACCCTACAGGCTACTCGTTGACAGGTGACCGCAAGAAGGAAATCTATGAGGTAATCACAAGAGGGTGACCACAATGTGTTCTGGTTTCTTGTTTACCTTTTTGAAGAGTCTTAAAGTCAAGTTGCTTTTCTTATTACCCCCTTTAATTTCAGGAAAGATACTTTTTAATAAAATGAACTCATTCATCTATGTTAGGGTTCTTACCAAAGTGATACCTATTAAGTTACCACATCTTTTGTTTCTGAAACTTATTTTTCCTTAATTGGTATTTTAATACATGAAAAAATGACATTCTTGGGCATCTGTTATAAGAACACCATTTGGTTTTCATTCTTGGATATTAGTGCTTGCATTGTCTGTTAGTCTTGCTTTGTCTGTCTGCTACTCATTGTCATTCCAGGCTCCAAAGAATCTTGAATCTTTTAAAAAATAATTTCCAAGATCACTGGAGGTAGCTATGCTGCCTCATATTTTTGCAATTTTAATGTCAAGCATATAGGTAGCTATTCATAAATCTGAAAAAAGAACAAAACAAAAATATGCCTTCTGTTAAGGCTTGCTGCTGAACCTAAGTTAAGCCCCTAACCTTCCCTTGCAAATTATTTTTAAAATAAGTGTTAAGCCCCCATTTAATTACCTGGAAATCTAATTGTGTGCATTGGAATCACTGCCAGATTTCAACCAGTTTGCTTTACTTGGAAAATATCAATGTTCAAGATACTGCTTTGATATTTATATATGATTTTATATAGTCCCCAGTGTAGTGTTTTATAAAACAGCAGTAATGTACAAAGCAGCAGGAGGGAGTACCTCAGGCCTAGTATAAAACAGAGTTTAATTGGGGCAAGGGAGGAAATGTGGAGAAGGGCTAGAATCAGAGAAAGTGGGGCAGAAAGACAGAAAGAGAGAGAGGAGAGAGGAATAAAGGAAGGGGCCAGCCAGGGACAAGTGGAGGAGGGAGAGAGAGAGAAGATGGAGAGAGGCAGAAG
This sequence comes from Mastomys coucha, assembly GCF_008632895.1. Lineage (NCBI taxonomy): Eukaryota > Metazoa > Chordata > Mammalia > Rodentia > Muridae > Mastomys > Mastomys coucha. The sequence goes on from NW_022196905.1 coordinate 199,986,743, forward strand.
GAAGGAAAGAGAGAGTGGGAAAGTGAGCTCTAGAGGGAGAGGAGGGAGAGAAGGGAGGGGAGGAGATGGAGGGAGAAAGCATGAGAGGGAGGGGAAAAGAAAGAGAAGGATGGGGAAAGAGATGGGAGTGAAAGGAGAGGGAGCTCTAGAGGAAAAAAAGGAAGGGGAAGGAGGAAGGGGAAGAGAAGGGGGAGAGGGAAAAGAGGGAAAGGGAGGGAGGGAGAGGGAGGAGTAGCCAAGCAGTACTTATAAATTAAGTTGCCTAGCACCTTGAACTAGCTGCTGCTAGGTAACTGTTGAGCTGATGGTCAGAGCCTAAAGGAATTGCTAACACCCAGGGCTCTGTCCTGAGTTCTGTGTACTATCCAAATAGTCCCCTAAAATAGCATTATCCAATGCCATCATTATAAATTTCATTTTCCATAAGATGATTTCTGCCTTTGTCAGCTCCATTTCTTCCCTGAACTCAAACTTGTGAGTCATTGTTATCTCCATAGATGTCCAATAGCATTTCAAACTTAACCTAGCCCAAATAGAACTCCTGGATTTTCCCTAGCCCCAATCCTAAAATGCTCATGTACAATCAACCCCTCCAAGCTCTCTACCCTCATAAATAATGTTCATGAAGAATTACCTTCATTTTTCTGTTCTATTCTCTCTTCTCTGCCACGAACTGGGTTCACTGCAGGAATTCCTTGTTCCAGGATGGTAGAGTTCTGGTCAGGTGGGCAAAAAATTCGGCAGATGACAAACAGAGATGACACAGGGAAGTGCTGAATCTGAGTGTATTTGCACAAAGTGAAAACCAGGCTTATATAGTATACAGAAAACAGGACGAATGACAAAAGTCATATAGGCAGGTGACAGTCACATCAAGGTCAGTAAGATTAGACAGCCAGGTGCTAAGCAGAAGAACAGTGGTGCCCTTCCTGCTGGGCTATCTTGGCAGCCCCAAGCTAAATTCTCTGGGTCTGTCTGAGGCAAGCACCAGAGGTCCCATTCTAGCAGTTCTTAAGAATGTCCTTGGCTATAACATAGACAATTAGTAATGGAAGCCTTTCAACTACTCTCTGGTATGTAAAACAATTCTGCCCTGTGTGGTACTGCTCTGAGAATTCTAACTATGTTTATAGTAAGCAATGGTGCTTGACTTCTATCTCTGACTCTGGAGACACCCTGTCTCATAAGGCAGCTTCCTAGTGAGTAATTCCTAGCTAACAACAGTTTGGTATTAAATTAGGATATATTGGAACACTGTGCTGGCCTGGGAACAATGTTTAATCTTAGTTTTAGCTTAGTTTTAGTTTTTCAAATCATTTCTTGGGGCACTTTTATGCCTGAATATTAAAGAAAGCACATTGACTGTTGGAAAGACTAATCTGGAACACATCTGAGTTAGGTGATGCCAGCGAATGAATACCCAGGAGGCTATTTCCCTTCGAAGCTGTACACCTCAGGTCCATGATCAGGCCTTCAAGCCTGACATGCAGACTTTGCTGGAGTAGACAAGTGGGCGTGGCACTTCTCCCCTCCTACATTCAATCCATCCTGTGGACTCCACTGTCAAGTTTTTCTAAGTCCATCCTTTTGCTCCACCATTACCCCCAGCCCCACTTCCTATGCTACTGCCTGTTCACACTCTATAACAGCATGACATCATCACTCACAATGTTGCATTTGGCTCAGAATGTCTAACTGGCCACTGGGTTTGCATGTCAATCAGTCCTAGCCCCTGCTGAATAGTAAATGAAATGTCAGATTCATGGCTTTCCAAATGTTGTATGATTCTCTCTTTCTCCTTCTCCCTCTCTCCCTTCCTCCCTCTCTGTCTCTCTGTCTCTCTGTCTCTCTCTCCTGAATCCCATATGCCAAAGCCATATTGTACTCTTCTGACTCTTAGCCATCCAAAGTTTTTGTTCACACCACAATCTCTGCTTTCATTCATCCCTCAGTCCTTGGTCTAGAATCCTTCTTCATAATATTTGCATGACTGATTTATTCTGATCATTTTGAGTTCCAATCTTACCTTGTTGGGAAGAGCTCTACAGGGGTTTGACCTGAATAACTACAAACATCAGGACCAAAGCAACTTGGAGAGGAAAGGATTTATTTGGTTTAAGCCTGTTTCCACTTCACAGTTCATCACCAAAGAAGTCAGGGCAGGAACTCAAGCAGGATAGGAACTCAGAGGCCATGAGGAGTATTGCTTGCTGGCTTGCTCCCTGTGGCTTACTCAGCCAGGACCACTAGCCTGGGGATGTACCCACCCATAATAGACTAGGCCCTTCCACATCATTCACTAATTTAAAATCTGCCTTACAGCTGAGACTTATGGAGGCATTTCTCAGCTAAGGTTCCCTCCTTTCAGATAACTCTAGCGTGTGTTAGGTTGACATAAGACTAGCCAGCAAGTGATTGTATCACTCTTCTTCAGATGTGACCACTATTTAACTGGACAGTACTTAATTATCCAACTGGCTTGTTCACATCTATCTTCCACGAGAAAAAGAGCCTTTTGTAGCTCATTCGTAGCCATTCTCAATGTTTGGGATAACAGGAACTCACCAGTTCATGAATGAATAAATGAATGAATGAGAACACAGAACTGTGATTCCTAATGATCTTCATTTTAGACAGCTCTTAAGAAATAAATATATTGCTTTAACCTTCCAGCTTGCAAGAAAATATGATTTCCTCATAATAGAAGATGATCCTTACTATTTTCTCCAGTTCAACAAGGTATGTGATGCTGTGGGCTTATACCACTGTCAACAGATCATTAGTTGTAAGTTATTGGTTGCACTGGACACTAACTTGGCTTGAGTCAAAGGTATCAGCTCTCACGGTGAACTTGGATAAATAGTGAGTGAACTCTGTCTAAGTTTTTTAAAGTCCTCCTCGATATATGTGTGTTACGTGTAATTTTAAAAACACTCTTGCTCCTTTGCCCAGAGCTGTGCTCTTGACTTAGCTCCGCCAAAGGCCAGTTGGCCATCCCTCCCCATCTTCCTCCCCTGACCCCCCCCTCTAGGGGAACTACAATTGCTCTCCCAGCCCCTCAGGGCTAGTTCGCCAAGCTGCCATCAACTGCCCTGGCCGCCCTCTTTCTCTTCCTGCCCACCTTAGCTCCTTGAATGGAAAACATTAGACAATTTTATTATTTTAAAACTAGTCAGATGATATTCTCCAAATCCATCCATTTCCCTAAGAATTTCATAAATTTATTGTTTTTAATAGCTGAGTAGTACTCCATTGTGTAGATGTACCACAATTTCTGTATCCACTCCTCTGTTGAGGGACATCTGGGTTGTTTCTAGGTTCTGGCTATTATAAATAAGGCTGCTATGAACATGGTGGAACATGTGTCCTTATTACATGTTGGAGCATCTTTTGTGTATACATGGTCCCCAATGAAGGAGTTAGAGAAAGGACCTATGGAGCTGAGGGGTTTGCAGCCCCTTAAGGAGGAACAACAATATGAACTAAGTAGTACCCTCAGAGCTCCCAGGGTCTCAACCACCAACCAAAGACTGCACATGGTGGTTCTGATTGTTCTGGCAGCACGTGTATAGTAGAGGATTGCAAATTCGATCATCAGTAGGAGGAGAGGACCTCAACCCTGTGAAGGTTCTGTGCCCCAGTATAGGGGAATGCCAGGGCCAAGAAGTGGGAGAGGCTGGGGTGGCAGGCATGGGGAGGAGGGAAGCAACAGGGGTTTGTTCTTATTGTTTTTGTTTGTTTGTTTGTTTGTTTGTTTTTGGAGGGGAAACTGGGAAAGGAGAAATTTACATGTAAATAAAGAAAATATCTAAAAAAAAAAAAAAAAAACCTAGCCAGATGGCTGGGAGAAGACTTTCTTGCCCTAAACTTATCAGCCAGCTCCTTCCATCTTCCTTACCCCCTCCCCCCAGTAGAGGGCTATGAACGCTAGGAGCCCCAAGACCTACATGTCTGTTGCTTTTTCCTCACTCCAAAACCTGGTCTAAAAACTTTTTTCTGCATCCCTTCACTTCCTCTTGGGACACAGATGTCCCACCTTTTTCTTTATGCCCAGCAATTGGCTTCTGCCTCCTTTATTGACATAATCGAGAGCCAATTAAGGGGATCGACACCTCCCTCTATATCTATATCTATGTCTATGTCTATGTCTATGTCTACGTCTACGTCTACGTCTACGTCTACGTCTACGTCTACGTCTACGTCTACGTCTACGTCTACGTCTATAGACATTTCATGATAATCGTTTTCTAGCAGGCAATAGCACGAGTGCATGCCCTCAGGACTCTAGACATCCATCCTGTAAGTAGAGTTACATCTACTGAGAAGACACAAAACTTGCTGCTTTGCTGCATAGTTTCGCAGAGCACGATTTGCCCTGCCCTCCCACCCTGAGTGTGACCATGAACCCCTTTCAAACTTGACTCTACCTTCGAAGAAAATCTTAGTGTCCATATGTAGCATTAACTAAATTTCCTCACCTACATTCACATCAGTTCTTATCTTTCTAGTCAGTTCTAAGGCTCAATCCAAAATGGTGCTGGTCATCTTGAAAGAACTTTTCATGTTATCTGAAATCATTTCTGCAGTGTAGGGGGTTGATCTGCTGCTACTCGTATTTAAATGCTAAATACTGGCTTCCAAGATCTGGTTGCTCTTCACAGAGCAGATCCTCACATCCACCAAGTGATGCTATGTAAACCTTGCTTCTCAATTTAACTGGTCAATAAAAGGCTAGAGTGATGCTATGTAAACCTTGCTTCTCAATTTAACTGGTCAATAAAAGGCTAGAGCCTGTGATTGGGCAGTGGAAGGAAAAAAGTGAGGCCTGAAGAGCAAGAGAGGGGTCTCAGGAAAAACCAAAGGGAGAAGAAGAAAGGGCAAGGAAAGTGGAAGAGGCCTCCATGAGAGGTGTTGGACCATGAGCACTGGCCAGGAAAAATAACAAGTGACAAGGAACATATGGCTGGGAAATAAGTTAGAATAGCTCCAAACCTGCCTAATCCAGGCTTATGGCTTACAAATAAAATACCTGAATTGCGTGTCTTTTATGAGGGCTAGCTAGAATTTATAATTCCTTTACACTCCTGAGTCTTTCCTCTGAATCTAAAATAATACTAAATTTCAATCCCAGGGAGGCAAAGAAGGCCTGTTTGAAGTTTCTCCAAATTCACAGTAATGTCATCTTGAGCAAATAAAGAAACCTTTGTGAGCATATTTAGCAAAGAAACCCCGAGGACAGAAAGACACTAGTAAAAGAGCACACACTTCACAGGTCTTAGAACCTAGACAAGGGTAAGATGTAACTACTATATGTGGCCAGTCCATGTTATGCAAAGTAGTGATCAGAGTTTGCAAACCAACAGTGGTTTTCTTCCTCTTTCAGCCTTGGGAGCCAACCTTTCTGTCCATGGATGCTGATGGGAGAGTTATCAGAGCTGACACCTTTTCAAAAGTCATCTCCTCAGGGTAAGGCTCATGTCAGCCTCAAAGCTTTTAGTTCAAGGAATTCTCCTCTTATAAAAAGCTTGTATTCCACCTGCCTGAAAAATCCACTTAATCATTAATAGGCATGTGGGCGTTTTACTCTCTTTATTATCTTCCAGTGTTCAATGATGCTTGGCTATTAGTCTAAGTTCTGGGTGGATGATCAATACTCTGGAAGCGCATATTAGAATACTATATTTAAACATCCTTAATAATTTTTGCATTGTTTTTCACCATATAACCTTAAATTTAAATGCTTTTTTTTTTTAAGTAAGAAGTAAGTACTTTGATTAGAATATGGAAGACATCAAGGTATCTTTGTCCCCTGGCCATCTCTTTTCTAGTGAAATCAGCAAATCAATTCACACTAGTTGTTTATGGGTTGGAATAACTCCTTTTCTCTGTCTACATAGGTTGAGAGTAGGGTTTATGACTGGCCCCAAGTCCTTGATAGAGAGGATTGTTCTCCACACACAAGTCTCATCACTACATCCCTGTACTCTCTCACAGGTAAGCACAACATTTAGGCTTTTTTTTTTTTTTCTTAGCAGAATCAGTAAGCAAATAAGATTAACTTAAGCTGCCAGGGAAGAAAAATCCAATACTGAATCTCCATTTCCTAGACAGAATTAGTAGATCAGCATCTGCAAAGGTAAGCATCAAATGAGAAATCGTTTAAGCCAGTGTCTTGATGTTGCCTGTCCAGAGTCCTTCCGAATCAGGGCATATCGCCTGTGTCTCGGGGGAGAATGCTGAAGCTCAGTCAATTAGTAAACATTTTTTTAAAAAAATTGTACAGCTAAACAAAACAGAACTGAATTTGATGAAGTAACTCAAACTTCATTGTGTTGGAACTTATACTGATAGGAAGAAATCAGGCTTTTTAGTGCCTTCTGGCCCCCATTCCTCGGCTGCTCCTAAAGACATTCATCACTAAGCAGTTTAATAAAAATAAAGTTTAGTATGGAGATTGAATAAATGTCCTCACAAGCTTTGGAATGTCTTGGATTCGGACACGATTGTGATCTTGAGATTTAGGTCCTGTGTGCACGTTTGCATGTGTTCATGCATATGTGTAAGTGTGGAGGTGGGTGAGCACCCATGTGTGCATGTGTGTGTACAGATCACAGGTCACTTCACAGGTCTTCTTTAACTGCTTTCCATGTTGTTTTGGGGGACAAAGTCTCTCTTTGAAGCTGGAGCTCACCTATTTGGCTGGACTGGCTGGTCAGTGAGCCCTTGGATCCTCCTGTGTGTACCTCCCCAGTGCTGGATTACAAATTCTTGCTATTGTGCCTGGCTTTTAAGGTGGATAATCTGAATTGGGTCCTTTCATTTGCACTGCAAGCTCTTTACCGACCGAACCATATCCTCAGCCATCAAAATGAAGAAGTTTATACCTCATGGATCCTTGTTTTGTATTGCACATTCTGTAAAGTATAAACGTCCAGTATGTAACCAAATAAGGAAGTTTTCCCATATGTCTTAGATCTTATCAGCAAGATTTTGTTACATCATTTAGAGCTCCACTATGTTAAATAGAAAACTCTCTCCATGTTTAATATAAAATATACCTGTCATAAACATCTGGAGGACTAGGGCTATAACTTCGTGGTTCGGTACATGCTTAGCAGCCATTTGGTCTTGGGTTTGATCCCTCACACCAACAAAAAGTAAAGAAAAACAAAATATTATGTATGTTCTCAAACTTACAGTGGCATTAGACTCCAGTAGTCAATATCATGGATCCGGAGCTGGAAAATCTGTCTTGGAATCCAAATGCTATGATCAGTTCTTTGACATAAAGAAAATTAACCTTTATGCTTCTGTTTCTTTATCAGGAGAGCAGAAATAATATTTCTTAAGTATTACGAAGTTTCAGATAGACAGATCTGTTAATGTGTTATAGTAGAAGCCAGCATATTAGAATACTTTGTATTTAAGGAAGCTTTTTGCTTTGTTTGTTTGATGGAGTGAGTGAGTGAGTGAGTGAGTAAGTGAGTGTGTATGTGTATTTGCATATGCATGAGGCCAGAGCTCAGTATCCCGTGTTTTGTCTTGTTATAAGACAAAAGTCTCTCCCTAACCTGCAGCCTGCTTGCTAGCAAGCCTCAGGAGTTCTCAGGCCCCCGACCTCCATCAGTGAAGTTATAAATACACAGCATTGTGCTCGGCTTCTTGCAAAGATGCCTGGGTGTGAATTCAGGCCCCCATGTGTCTGCAGTAAGCTCTTTAGCACTTGAACCTGCCCACCATTGACATCCTGGTTTTTAATTAAAGTTTACTGAAGTCACTGATATGACCCAGGCTCCTTCTTGCGTCTTTCTGTGTGCTTACATAGGAGCAAAAGTAAATGGCTTCTGTGTTTACACAGTACGAACCCGGTTTTGAGAATGAACCATGACATGATTACTGATCTGTCTCTTTCAGCTCATGATATTACAGCTTCTATACCAATGGGGAGAAGATGGTTTCCTGGCTCATGTTGACAGGTATTGAGTCAGTTGTTAAAATTTTTGTGAGCAAAATAGGAGCCCGGAATACAAAATACAAACCATCCAGAATAGTGATGTATCATTTACCCTTCTTTATATATATATATATATATATATATATATATATATATATATATATATATATCTTTTACTTTGTATGTATGTGTGTTTGCCTGTACATATGTCCATGTACCACACGCCTGGTGCCTGTGGAGGCCAGAAGGAGGCATTGGTCCCTGGAACCAGAGTTAACAGACTGTTGTGAACTAGCTATAAGCTGTTGTGTACCGTGCTAAAACCCTGGTCCTCTGTAATAGTAACAAGTGTTCTTAGTCCCTGCGTCATCTCTGTATCCCCTTTATTCCTTCTTCCATGTCCAAAAATCACACAAATGAAATGGGCATTTTATTTCACTTGCTTTTCACATAGACAGCCTTCTCAGCAGTATCCAAGGTACGACCTGAACTCTTGTCCCCCACAACCCCCATCCCGGACACTCTCAGTGAGCCAAGTTTCCCAGGTTAGAGTTCACTGTTTTAGCTGAAAAACAAGCTACACACTTAGACAAGTTATTTGATAATCAGCAAAGAACACAGGGCATGGGAACTGGTTCAACTATGAATGTCTGAAAACACACTTTGTCAAAATAATGAGACCAGTCAAGAATTATTTTTGTTATGTAAATGTGGTGTTTCCAAGGCCACTTATAAACAAACTGCAATAGAGTCACCTCTTTCCCAGACCAGTGACTCAGCATTTCAATACAGTTCCCTCTGATCTCCAGTGGCTCAGCATTTCAATACAGTTCCCTCTGATCTCTAGTGTTCTACTACCCTAAACATGACACTTCCTTAAGTCAACTAAACACAAGGGTCTATCACGAGACTTCTGCTACATCTAGATTCCATATTTTATGTAGAAATAAATTCTGCTATATTCATTTTTATACTTTGATTTCTCTATAGGTAAGGGGAAGAGGTTTTTGGTTTTGTTTTTAAGTTTTTCAGCGCACACCTTAAAGCAATGCAGTGTTCTTCTACAAAGCAGTTAAAGCAGAAAACAAAATCTTACAGGCTGGAATCCAGAGCTTTTTTTGTGTCTGTGGTCAGTGTTCTGGACACAACAACCCTGATGCTTGTCATTGCCTTCTTCTAGAACTATTGATTTCTACAAGAACCAGAGGGATTTGATACTGTCAGCTGCAGACAAGTGGTTAAGTGGTGAGTAGGGAGATTCTGGTGGTAACATAAACAATGGCATCTCTAGAGCTGATGACAGATAGGGTGTGCTCAGTCCTGGTGCGGAGAGAAGGTAGTATAAGCACTCTCTTGCCAAGGAAACGTTGCCTTATGATGGTCTCACAAGAACATCGATGTCAACCCTTGAGTTCTATCATCTCCACTATCTGCCACAAGATTTTTTTCCTTTAAGACAGGGTCTCATGTAACCCAGGCTGGCCTTGAACTTGTGATTCTCCTGCCCCCATTTGCTAAGCGCTGAAACTGCAGGTGTATGCTACCACATCCAGTTTAGAGGTGTTGGCAATGAAACCCGGGTCCCAGGAATTCAAAGCAAATACTCTATCAACTGAGCTATAGTGTCAACCCCAGCTTTTGTGGTTCTAAGGAAAAAACTCAATCAAAAAATTAACCAGCAATATTACCTGCAGCAATATTACCTGAATAAAACCCATCTTCAAAAACTTTAAGCAATTATTATTAAGTGTTATGAAATATAATGTGGCGGGGGGGGACACCTGGCAGGCACACGCCAAGGTGGCCCCTGAGAAATCTTGCCACCATGTGACAAATCTGGTATAAAGGAGGTTTATTTGTGGGAAAGAAGGGGAGTGACAGCCTGGGTACAAGCAGAGCAAATAAAGGAGAGACAGAGAAGAACAGGAAGAAGGACAGAAAGGGACAGAGGGACACGGGCCAGGAGCACATGGAAGCAGGGAGAGAGAAAGAGTAAGAACTGGAGTGTCCAGCAGTCCTTTTATATGCCACACTTGGCAGCGGCAGGTAATGGCTGTAGACAATGATGTAGGTCCCTGGGAGGGTCCTAACTGAATCGCCTATATGCTAACGACAGTTGTTTCAAATTCTTTGCTCCCAAAATAGTCTGTTTATAACCAAAAATGAATTTAAACAAGTAGTATAGTATTGTAAGGGTCCAAAAATCGCTGAAGGAAGACCCCAGACTCAGATGGTATGCAAAAAGGAAGAGCAATTATTCTCCAGAAACATCTAGCATGTGGGGTCAACCATTTTCTAAAATGGCTACCCCAGACAAAAGCACATAGGCCTTCTTATAGGGAACCAGGGGAGTTCTCTAGAAGGATTAGGTCATCTAGAATTCCATTGGTGTATGCTAGTGGGTCACAGGTAATCAGTGGTCTACATTTCTGTGTCACTATGTTCAATCATGTGTGGTCAGTGGTCTGCATTCTATGTCACGAATGTTCAGCCCTCTGATGAGATAGGGCTGCCCAGCACAGATAGCCCATTCTGAGATAAGATATTTCCCCATTTTTGTGGTTATCCCCAGGCTGCTCCTTGGGAGAGGGTTTTATGATCTTGTTCTGGATTTTATAGTCTTTTCCTAGAGCTAATGTCTTATGACCTACTTTCTGGGTCTATTCCTGCTGGTGCCTTATGGCCTTTTTTTGAAATCAGGCCTGGTCCTCAAAATAGAGACAAATGGGGTCCTTAAATGGAGACAAATGGGGTTTATATTGTCCTTTCAGTATAAGATTCTTAAATTCATTAAAATCCTTCACCTTCTATTCATTAGCCACAAATATGTACTTGATATTTTCTATTATTTTTAATTTGGGATGCTTTTCATTATTAAAAAAGTCAGATAAATTACTCAGCTTTAATTATAACATTAAAAGTGCATTTGGTGTGAAGACTAGTTAGTAAAAAATACCAATGTCCTGTGTCTGTCATATATCATTCTCTGTAAAGTCTTCATTAAAAACAATTGTTATCTGTATAAGAGTGATTTTCTACCACTCTGTATAGGAGTGATGACAAAAATATTAATGGCAATTTTTAAGTAATTTAATCAAAATACTTGGCCTTTCTTCTTAGTTTTGTCTATAATACACACAAAGCTTGAGATCAATCAACAGTTCTTGGATTTAAGTACTTTTATACAACTTTATTAAATTTCTGTAGAGATTAATCTATCTGGGCATGCAAACTATTACAGAAACAATAGGATTTATGAAGCCCAATGAGATTCCCTAAACAACTGAAGAAGTAAGGTTAAACTTATAGCAATCCTTTGTCTTAGGTGTGAGTCTAACTGTGAAAGAGACACTGGATCTCTTGCTCTCTAAAGGCTGACAGCTCTCATTGCATACCAAAGCATACATTCTCCCTTACCTTAAGCCTTTTATCCCATCTATTGCAGGGCTTTCTTGGATCCTGCTTGAGGTTTAATAATTAAGACACAGAAATATCTACAGCTCTTGGTTGGCCTTTGGCTGAGGCAGGCTCTCAACTAGCCTCTCACTTAACTCCACTTCTCCTCCATTAACTGGATATTCTCCACGTATCCTTTGTATCCTTTAGTCTGCTTCTCTCTGTCTGTGTCTCCACCTGTGAGGACTTTTTATTTTTTACTTTTTCATTATGCAAACAGCCACATTCCTTACTTAACCAGTTAGCTTTAGAGGCTACTTGTTAAAGGTGACCTTGCATTTCTTTGGAAGTGGCACTTACATATCTTGCTAGCCCGGTGTTGGCTCAAATGAACAATTCAGAACACAGAAAACAAAATATTTGTGGGTTGTCCCAACACCCACAAACACTGAAAACATCAGTTTGGGGGGTGTGGTCAAATCATATTTTTGACATGTTTCCACTGATACAAACTGCCTAGAAGTGCTGGTTCATAATCACTGTGCCTGTGTTGTGGATCTGTAAATCATCAGAGACATGCCTCGAGTGTGCTATCTTGTTTTCTTTGTAGGCTTGGCAGAGTGGCATGTTCCCAAAGCTGGCATGTTTCTATGGATTAAAGTCAAGGGAATCTCCGATACAAAAGAACTGATTGAAAAAAAGGCTATTGAAAAAGAGGTAAAAGTGGGAAGAGGGTGGAAGAGATGGCCAAAAGAAAAATCCATACTATTTCTTTGAATAAAATGAAGAGATATTTTTGTTGCCACTTGCATTTTTGGAATATGTTATAATAAATTTTGAAGTTACAATTCAGGTGGACTAAATTGATGGAAACAGTCATTCACATCAACGACTGGGTTGGTGCCCCAGTTCAAACATCCTGCTTGGGGTTGACTTCATCATCACTCTTTACCACATATGTAGCTCTGGATCTCTTACCCACCTCTGTGATTTATTGATCAATAAAGATAGCAAGAATCCTTTCCTGGGCCAGTAAGAGAGCCTGGCAGGAAAGTGCTTTGTTGTGCTAAGCCTGGTGTGACCTAAATTCTGTCTTAGGACTCATATAAAGATACAGGAACAGAACGATTCCACAGCCTTGACCGGACAGCACAACATGCACAGTGTAGCCTGAGCACACACGGACATGCACTTATGCACAAACTGTAAGAATCCCACCCCATCAAGTTGCTATGGTGATTAAATGGCATGTGCAAACTAACTCCTGGCCTTTTGATGTGTTCGCAGTAATTGCTTGGGAGACATTCACCCTAAGTACTTGACATAGAAATACTATATTTTGTTATTTAAAAAAAAAAAAAACAAAAAACAAAAATGAGGCTGGAGAGATGGCTCAGCCGTTAAGAGCACTCACTGCTTTTCCAGAAAACCTGAGTTCAATTCCCAGCAACCACATGTTGGCTCCCAACCATCTGTAATAGAATCCAATGCCATTTTCTGGTGTGTCTGAAGACAGCAACAGTGTACTCATATACATAAAATAAATAAATCTTTAAAAAATAAATCCCCCATCATTTTATTACCCAGATTCATGAACATTTGTGCTGTGTTCTAGAAGAGTTTACACATACTCTAGCTTTTTGACTAATTATTTTACATGGCTAAAATTACAAAGAAAGTTTGGGTCTATTTTTTTTTTGATGTAGGTTCTCTCTCTCTGACTCTCTCTCTCTCCCTCTCTCTCATACTGAAATTATAAGTTTTCTTAGTGTTGTGTTTTATTTAAAGGAGCCTAGGATATGTTTGATAGACCCGGGTATGGTGCTGTGGGAGGGGTCCCTTGGTGGGCCCATGCTGAGGCATCCATTCCCCCTGAGTTACATTCATACAAGGAGTATAGTATAAAATAGAGTTTATTATGGGAAGGGGAGTTGAGAAAGGATGAGGGGGGAAGGGAGGGGGAGGGAGAAGAAGAAGGAGAAGGAGAAGGAGAAGGAGAAGGAGAAGGAGAAGGAGAAGAAGAAGAAGAAGAAGAAGAAGAAGAAGAAGAAGAAGAAGAAGAAGAAGAAGAAGAAGAAGAAGAAGAAAAGGAGGAGGAGGAGGAGGAGGAGGAGGAGGAGGAAGAGGAGGAAGAGAAGGAGGAGGAGGAGGAGGACGAGGAGAAGGAGGACGAAGAGAAGGAGGAGGACGAGGAGGAGGTGGCCACGAACATGTGGAGAGAGGAGTAGGGAAGGGGAGAGGGGGAGAAAGGGGTCAGAGAGAGAAGGGGCAGAGAGAGCGAGGAGGGGGCCAAACAGCCCCTTTTATAACAAGCTAAGCCTACCCGGCTATTGCCAGGTAACTCTTGGGCAGAGCCTAGAAAAAATGCTAACTTCACTTGCAGGCACAGAGTAAAATCAAAACTCTAAATGACATTTTCTCTGTAGCTTTTCAGTTGACAAACTGAACTCTTTCTTTTCCTCCATTAATTCCCTTATGTTCATGAGGTGTCTCTGTAAGACCTGCAAACTATTTCCAGAATCACTGTTGTCTAGATATTAACTCTAAAAGAACAAGTTGGCTTGACAGTGGCAAGATACCATGCAGGTCCATTAGAAACAAGTCCCTCCATGGTTAGACCCAGAGAAAGACTGCCCAGGCAAGGATTATCTATCCTCTGACCAGTTAAGAGGGCAGGACTTATGTTTTGCTCATTCCACTTATTCTAGTTTCTGCACACAATTGGTACTTAATCCACACACACATATAGCTTATTTCAAATGAATTCGTTTCAATATAATTGGCTAACTTGATCTTTTCTTCAGTTTGATTTTTTTATTGTCAATGACATCATTATTAGTAACTTTTGGTAAGTAACTGTTTGAATGCATGCACGAGCTATATGGTAAGAATGGAGACAGATATAGTGTCCACTTTTTTCCCCAAACTCTGCATCTATTATGTGTCTCTGTGTTAATGTGTGTGTATACCTATTTCTTAACCTATTCTAAATAGTCCCCAATTATATCACCAATGCTTTAGCCTAAGGTTTTGACAAAATCCTCCCTCTCTTACAGGTGCTTACTTCTAGTCCATCTCAAAACATTTCCTCTATATTGGGAAAAATGATGGCTTTCACATTTTATAAATCAAGATAATGATCTGCCTGAAATCTTCTGTGTAGAGTACCCCATATCATTTCAGTCTAAACTCATCTCATTTTAATTAGGAGTACCCAGATTTATAGAATGCAACAACCAATTACTTAATGTTTCTGAGGATCCCTGGCAACTGCTATATAAAATATAAACTCTAAATCTTAAGACAAAACAGTATAATTTATTTCTGACTCGCCTAAAAATTAAAACCTTGGGTCCTTCCATCTCTGGCCTCCAGCCTTAATGAGTATTCTAAGATTGCTACAAAGTGTGGCCTGTATAGCTACAAAAAGGCTAGCAGTGCTGGGGGGTGAGGGTGGGGTACAGATTACATGCTTAGAATGCCTGATGTCCTAAGTCAGCCCCAGTGTGTATATGAAGATGGAAAGAAGGGACAGAGAGAGAAGGGAGGAAAAGAGGGAAGATAGGGTGGAGATGGAGAGGCAGAGAAGGAAATAAAGTATATGACTATGATGGAGTGAGTGCCTGGTCACTCAGCTGTTCCTACCCTCATGATCATAAAAAAAGCAGTTTGCGCTCTCCGCACCTCACCTTAACACACTTACTAACTTCTACTTTATGTATTAAACATTTGTATCCTTTCTGTTCTTTAAGTGTATCATTTTCTTCCTATTCAAGGACCTTTACATTTTAAGGTTTCTCCCTAATATACTAGTCCCTACTCTTTGTTAAGCCAGCATCTAATTGTCATTAAAATCTCAACATTCACATTCATATTACTTTTGTAGCTAGGTTAGCTACTTATTTGTATTTTACTATTTCTCACTAACCTCTCTTTTATACATTTAAGCTTAAATTCTGGTGTTTTCTTCTCATTTTTATGCATTCCTTATATGTGAAGAAGAAATAACATTGGTCATATTGATGGTAAATATTGTTTCTAATTCTACATACTCTAGTTTGTCTAGCGCATGCCGTGTATCTTTTTATTTTTTTCCTATTTTTTCAAGATTTATTTATTTATTTTATACATATGAGTACACCACCTTTCTCTCTTCAGACACACCAGAAGAGGGCACCAGACCCCATTACAGATGGTTTTGAGCCACCATGTAGTTGCTGGGAATTAAACTCAGGACCTCTGGAAGAACAGTCAGTGCTCTTAACCACTGAGCCATCTCTCTAGCCCATGTATTTTTGTATGATATATTTTTGTTTTCTACTGTGACTTCTTAGTTGATTAGTAGCATTTAAGCTTCAAATATTCCTCCCACAGTAATACTAGATTTTCCTAAATTTTCTTTTAGCTTTTGTTCAGTGGTGTAATCACTTATTTTTGATAACCTCTCACAGATCTTATTTGTTCCTGGAAATGGTTTCTACGTCGATGCTTCAGCTCCTACCTCCTTCTTTAGAGCATCCTTCTCTCTGGTTACTCCAGAGCAGATGGACATAGTGAGTATCCTCCTCCAAGCCACACAGTCCTGATGTTGGATGTTCTGATGTTGGATGTGTGGGTTCTCCTTCTAAGTTAGAAATTATTTGCTTTCTTCTTACGCTTCTAAAAGTCAGACTCTGGTGCACCAGTCACGAGTTTAATAAACACCTCCTTTTCACTTTGTTGCTTGGCAGTTGTGGGCAAATGAGACTAAATTGGAGACAAAGTTTGTCGTCTTTCTAAGTGACTGGTCAGAACTCACTGAACAGTTCTGGGAGAGTTCTCAACAGGTTCTAGGGAAAAACTTTGCCTTTCCTTCATAGCCTCACATAAACAAATTGTAAAAATCATAAGCCATTAGTCCATTTCCTAAAGAAACATGCTGTAACAGGGACTTAAAATATTCTAAGAACTGTGTGCAGAAAAATCCAAAAGAAATCTACTAACCAAGCACTGACTTTGACTTTTAAAAGTGTGTGTATGTGTGTTGGAAGACAAGCTCCCTCTTTGGTCCTCTCTTGACTTCAGAAGTAAGTGTGTGTGTGTGTGTGTGTGTGTGTGTGTGTGTGTGTGTTTGTGTGTGTGTATGTTTGTGTGTGTGTTTGTGTGTGTGTTTGTGTGTGTGTATGTTTGTGTGTTTGTGTGTGTGTATGTTTGTGTGTGTGTGTATGTTTGTGTGTGTGTTTGTGTGTGTGTGTCTGTGCGTGTGTGTCTGCGTGTGTGTCTGTGCACATGTGTGCGTGTGTGTCTGTGCGTGTGTGTCTGTGTGTGTGTGTGTGTGTGTGTGTGTGTGTGTGTGTGTGTATGCTGGGAAGAGGTTCCCTGAGGATTCTCTCTTTAATTCAGAAGGTGTGGGTATGAGTACTGGGGACAGGCTACCTGTGTGCCTCTCCTTACTTCAGGGGTGTGTGTGTGTGTGTGTTTGTGCGTGTCTGTCTGTGTGTGTGTTTGTGTGTGTGTGTGCTGGGAGGAGGTTCCCTGAGGATTCTCTCTTTAATTCAGAAGGTGTGGGTATGTGTGCTGGGGACAGGCTCCCTGTGTGCCTCTCTTTACTTCAGGGGTGTGTGTGTGTGTGTGTCTTTTCAGGCTCCTTGTGTGTCTTTTCTTTACTTGTTTCTCATGCTGCTAATATGCTGTCGACAAGCACATTCTGGACAGACTTAGGCAGTCCAAACTATATGTCTGCAGATGAGAGAATATATTTAAATATTTTGTGGTTTTATATAAACAAAATATTTGTACTGTGGACAAAATATAAAATTATGCATGAAAATTCTAATGAAAGCACAATCTGGAAGTGTATAAGCTTGGTGTCTACTGTCTATCTTAGTTGCCTCTGGATGGAGCTCTGCCAAAGTAAAGCTACTGTCAAAATCACCATTTACTGTGCCATCCCAGCTTCAAGCACACATTCTATTTAAATCTCTAGACTTACAATAGAGGTTTTTCAAAGTAGTATCCTAAATTTCATCAGTTCTTACCTCTTTTCTATTTTAGGCCTTCCAGAGATTGGCCCAACTCATAAAAGAGTCTTTATGAAGAAATCAAACTCAGCATTCGACTCATAATTTTTAAATAAATTACTTCTGTACTTTGCTGAAGAAATGATTGTTGCTGTTTGGCTGATCCAGTTTGTGAAACATCTGTAGCAATTTCACTGAATATCTGCAACTTTAAAGTCCCCTTAAATCTATCACATTGCCAAAATAGCTTTCTGATCTATTTTTGCCCTTTGATTAATTTTTAACTGACAAAACATTAAATTTTATTGTAAAGAGCTCTATAGTTGCTTTATAATGTCCAATAAATTTTTCTTGAAACTAACATGTTATACTGAATTATTTTCAAATTACAATGAAATTAGCTAAAATGGCCTATAATATGCAGGGTGTTTCTATTCTAAGGAAATTTCATGAACATTTACTGCAAAAATTGCTATAATCTGACAGCTATAAATTACTTTGTAGCCTTACATGATGTCACAGAGTCTCTTTGAAATTAAAATTCTGAAGCCAAGCATACCAAAAAGAATCGTACATATTAATTCCAAGTAAGGAAAAAAATTGTAATCTTAGGAAACTTCACTTGTCTTTTCACAGGGTTACATAATTCACAGAAGCACAATTTACAAATACCTCAGAGCTGACTCCTCTTGCAGCCTTCAGGTTTACAGTTTACTCCTCTAGTTGGTAGGGCCTGGGATAATGGAGCCAATAAACAATGTAGACCAAAGTCTTATGCAACGGCCCACATTATTCAGAGCATCAGACAATTGTACTCTGAGGATCAAGAAGACTCACAGGAGTAAATTATATCATCACAAGGGTAAAGTGCACATGACAAGCAAACCACACTAGGCAAAAACACGATTTTCCATAAATACATATAAACAAATAACAATAGCCAGTTGTAATGAATAGTCCGAAGTACACTCACTCTTATCTGCTACACCTGGGAGAGGCACTAAATCATACTCCAAGAACACTTCTGGGTTTTGTTGTTGTTGCTGTTTTTGTTTTTTAGAAACTAAGGTCACAAGACTCTTATCTTGTTTTCTTGTCTTTTTCTCATAAGCACTCTGAATTCTCCTCATATGATTCCATTCTTGGACCCTGTTCCAAAATCTCCATTCTTTATTATTTTTGGTAGCAGGATATTCAGAAATTTGCTTTGAGATGTTGTCAATAAGTCTAATTGTCATTTGATGCATGGCTGTCCTATAAGCAAGCAAATTATAAATGTAATAAGTAATATTAGAACACTGAAACCATTGTAAAATCATTCTTCCATCAAGAAGAAGGATCCAAACTATGCTCAGTACTATTTAGTTACATTAATATATTAATCAGAAAAATCTAGAGAACAGCTTGACAAAAAGACGCATATAATTAGCAGTTCTAATACCCTGTAAATCATAAACCCATATGAACACAAATGTAATGATGCTCTACGCAAATGGGAAAAGATTCAAACTCCAAGAAAAATCAGACTCAGACTCTTCTTCAGATAAAAGAATGAGTCTGTCATGGCTCCCAATCCTCCATAATCCCTGAGTCATTAGTACTGGATGCATCTAGTCTACAAGCTGAAGTAAAGAAGGATGGGAACATAAGACCAATGCACATGTTCAGAGACACTCACCACAGATGCACAGGGCAGACCAGCTAGTATGGCCAGGAAAAGATCCTCAGGTGACATAGGGCTCTCTGTGCTTCATAGAATAACTTCTCCCTTGGGGCCTAGGGCTATATAACTTGGCCTCAGGTGGGCAGACTTCACTTCTGATGATATGGTGGATATATTTTTTGCCCTTTAGCTGGAGGACTGCTATCTTTCTGGTGATGTCCACTTTCTTCTCACCCTCTGCCCTTGTCCTTGAGGATCCAGGGATGAAGAAGCCAAAGAGAAATCCATAATGTTTTGATGGAACCATCTGCAATTCCAGAGGCATACTCCTTCCCAATTTTCTTCTGGGAAAGGAAAAATGGAGCATGTTAATGCATCAGCTTCAGTTTCCATTAACCAGGGAGGTCACAGTATATAGCCATATAAGCAATAAACAAAGAATGTGTGTGTGAGTTTAACCAAATATTGTATTTAAGTGTTTATGAATTAGCCATAATAGATTAATCAAAACAGCCCATTCCACCTGTTGGGCTGAAGGGACAAGAAGCATTAGTAGATTGGAGAATATCTGGATCATGAATTCCTTCTGTATGCTTAGATGAGCCTTCCACTTGTGATATAATACCTGTAGGAGACACTTTTGTGGGTACAGTGAATACGTTTAAAGGCAACAAAGGACCCACACAATACACAAATGCTTCTTTTAGTTGTCTGCATTCAAATAGCTGTAGTTCTTCCCTTGCCTCTCGAGATAATTTGTGAGGACTGTCCAACGCTGCCTTTCCTTCTAAGGTTTCAAATAGATGAGTGCATTGCAAACACCACCTTGTGCAGCTCACAAGGCCAGGGAAAAAAATTGGGAAACCAATTCCTTTTTCTTGCTCTGCCCAAGCTTGCCTAGGTTGCAGAATTAGGATTTGTTATAGGCTCTCTTAAGTCCACAAAAAAAAAAAAAAAAAAAAAAAAAAAGGAGAGAATTCAAGATTAGGTTGATTATGAAATTTCTCTACTCATGCTTGAAGGTCATTTCCAGACAATAGGGGGTACATAGCTAAAGGAGGCTCCAATAATGGATCTGAGACCATCTTCCCCAGCATAGCTATCAGTGGTGCTTATTTTACTTTCAATTTTGCATGAAATGAGGAAAATTACTTTTTGCCTATTTGACCAATTTAAGGTTTAATCATCCAGCTTGCATTCATGAAAGGAATTAGTTGTCTCTTCCTCGTGATTACTATCCTCCTTTCTCTTCCTTAATTATTTGATAACAGTCCAAATTAATGCCCAAGTGACCTAAAATTAAACAGAGATTTTTCCCTCTTGTTTCTATGCCTTTTCATTATTCATTCAGATTCTGTCCCATACATCTTCCCCTAAAGCTCCCTTTTCTGGAAACCAGGAATTACAATCCTATACAACTTAGAAGCAATCTAATAGTAGTGGTTCTATTATCTGTGCTTCTCCTTTCTTTAAAAATGATGTACAAGCTCAACATAAGGCAAAGACTTTCCTGGTTTCTGCCCCATTATTCTCTCTTGCCCCCTTCTTTAAGGGTCCCTACTCTCTTATTTCATAGCTGACTTCAGGTTCCTATTGGGCAGCACTTCTTCACTGCTTTAGTTGGAAGTGGGACCTGGGAGAAAGGAGCTGATAAGAAGATGGGCTAAAGTCTCAGGCAATAACCACCTTTATTTAGAACATCAGACAATGTGTTCTCAGAGGGTTAAGAGAAGTCACATGAGTAAAATGTACAAGGATAATCCGTACCTCCCATAGAGGCACACAAACAAAAACAATAGCTAGGTGTAATGAGTAATCTGAAGTAAATGCACTCTTATCCACTATGCCTGGGAGGGGCACAGAAGGATAATCCAAGAACAACTCTGTTTTTGAAGAACCTGAGATCACAAGACTCTAGTCTTGTTTTCTTGAAGACTTATCCCCAACACTCAGAATTCTCCTCACACAATTCCACTCTTGGACCATGTGCCAGCATTACATAATTTTTTAATGGTTTTCTTCACTTCCAAAATATTTTTCCCATCAGATGGGTCATATATTATCATCTTAAATTTACAAGATTTCCAGAAAGGTATAAGAAGAAGCCCTTCTGTGCCTCAGTATCTGCAGCTACTCATGTTCTGGTGACCACAGTCATCAGAATCTACCCCTTTTCCTCCATGCATACACAGGAACAGCTAAGAGAAGAGGAGCCTCCTAAGGCAGAGGGGCCCTCCATTCATCTTCAAATATATTCACTGTTGAACAACTTAGCCCAGAGTTTCAAGACAGCCAAAACTTTAAAAGGCTAAAGAAAAAAAAAATGAAATATCCAGAAGATGGAAATATTTCTCATGCCTGCGACTTAGTAGAGTTAATATGTGAAAATGACTGTATTGTTCAAAGTAAGGCACAAATTTGATACAATCCCCATAAACATGTTAATGATGTTCTTACAGAATGTAGAGAAATAACAATTAATGTAAATCAGAAAAGATTGCAAGTAGCCAAAGCAGTCCTGGCCCAGAAAAAAAAAATGACCTCTGTGAACACCATAGAGCTATATTAGAAATACATCATGGTACAGGCACAAAAGCAGACACATACACGGATGTCATAGAATCGAGTACTCACAAACAAACCCACACCTAATAGCTGCCTGATCAATGACAAGGTATCAAAAACTACATCAAAGAAGAACAGCCACTTCAACACATGTTGCCAGGAGAACTGGATACTCATATGTACTATAGAGCGAAGCTAGATCCATGTCTCTCACTCTGCACAAAAGTCAAAATGGAACAAGAACCTTAAAGTAAGAGCAAAACCCTAAAATCGCTAGAGGAAAACAAGATACAGGACTAGCCTAGGACTTTCTGATGGGTTCTATCCTAGGTCATTCTAAATCCTGACAAGTTGACAATCATTACTTGGGACCATCCTACAGACCATCATACAAACCAACATGAACTACTACTATTCCTAATCACAATCCTCACTATCATTGGGTAAGGGTAATAGAACAATATGGTTAAGTTATAACTGTAGATAGACATTAGAAAGATAAAGAATGGCACGTGTTTCTATTAGTTTCTATAGGTGAAAACGGCTGTTTGACTGGAATTTAGTACTTTCCACAGCATATGAGATCTGCAAATAAAATTGATTTCCTAAAATCAGCTGCTACTACTGTATGTATGTTTTTGAAACATTGAGGATATGCCTGAGCAACTGAATCTAATTCCAGGCTACTCTTTCCCACATGTTTTACATTCACATGCTTCACCCTCATGAACAAACAAGATAGAAGGTTTAGTAACTGGAAATTCCTCAGGTTGATAGTGGTTTCTAAGGCCAGTTTAGTTTAGTTTAGATTATGGCTATCTTCCCAATTTAGAGCCCACCAAGTTCATTTTTAATGAATTCATATAACAGTGAGGACGTATGATCTACAGAATGTTCTTTGACTTCTAGAAAACTTTTTTGTCATTTGGTTGAAGGCCAAGGAAAGTTGAATACTTTTTAATCCTCTCAGCAGTCAGGTTTTGTTCTAAGTAGTGAAACATTTTCCTTAAATTCTGCTAAGCAACTTGCTAAGACACTGCTGAACATTGAGTCCATCTCACAGCAGTCTTAAGTACAAGGGAATGATGTTACATTGTCTATGGATTGAATTAAAGTGGAATTGTAAAAAAACTTCTAGATTGTTAAATCCTAGCCAATGCCTTCAGTGAGCTCTGGGAGTGCTATAGTGAGGTGCATTCTTGACTTTTCCAACTGCAAGCAAAGAACCATGACTCTTTCTCAGCAGGAAAATTAATGAAGACTGAGCAAAAGTCCATAACAGTACACCATCTGGTGTCTTGATTTTATGGGGTTTTCTTTGTTTGCTTACTATATCTGCTTTATTAATGGGTGCTGTTTTATGTCAATATGTCTAGTACAGATAAGCTTTCACTTTCTTTTTTTTTTTTTGAAATTTCATTTCACCCTTCCCTTTATTCTCCCAAATCTTCCCATCTACATCTCCCTGATCTCCTTAAAATTCAGACTTTTTCATTAATTGTTATTATGCAAATATTTATTTATATATGCATATATATAACCTTGTTGAGTCCATATAGTTTCCTGTATGTATGTATGTTTTCAGAGCTAACCTTTGGCACTAGAAAATTAATTGGTGTGCTCTCTCCTCAGCATAATCATCTCTCCCACTCCCGGTATTCCTCAGTTGCCTGTAGCTCTTTGTGTAGGGTTGAGGCTTTGTGGGCTTTTCTCCATCTAGTTTGGCGTGTCTGTTGTTGTCATTCTTGTTTAGTTCATAATTGAGCAGTTCTGTTGCTGGGACTTCATGGGTGTAGCTTCTGATAGTGCCAGAAGATCCAATCTCAGTAAAATTCCTGATCCTGTGGCTCTTACAACCCTTTTTTCCTCTTCTGGAATGTTCCCTGAGCCTTAGAGGTAGGAATATTTTGTACATGTATCTACTGAGACTGGTTTCCACAGCACTGCATATTGATTGGTTGTGGTTCTCTGTAGTGGTCTCCATCTGTTGCAAAGAGAAGTTTTTTGATGAGGGGTGAAGACTACATTGATCTAGGGGTATAAGGACACATGTTTATAGATTGTTGGTAGATATTATGCTGGTTTTGTAAATTAGTGATTGTAGATTCTCCTCTAATAACCATGACTTCATTAGAACAGATTAGCTAGCTAGATTTCCAGTACCAGGCCTGATATTCCTCTTGTTAAATGGGCTTGGCCAATAAAAGTAAGGTTTACAACCAAACATATAAGCCTTTACTTATTTTTACAGATTTTTAAATTTTTTATTATTTCCAACTATTTTCAAACATCTTTTGAACATATTCTTTCCCTCCTCTAAGTCCTTCCAGATACTGTTCCCCTCCCTATCCCTCAATACAACAACAAAACCCACAAAAAAATCAAGAAAAAATAATAAAACAACACACTAAAATAAAAGCACCGAACTGTAAATAAAAACACATTATAAAACAAAGACGGAGGAAGCTCCACTCCCAGGTGCTCTAACATGCCCAGGATCAGGGGTGAGGAGGACATAACATCTGTCCCAACACCAGAAGTAACTGGGACCAGCAGGACCAGGCACAAAGGAACTCTGCCAGCCCAGTGGCTCAGGTGCTTCAGGTCTGTCTGGGCCTGCCAGTGCCCTGAGCAGACTTTGGGCATGAACTCTGCAGTCATTCCCAAAACACCCAGAGGAAGCTCCACTCCCAGGTGCTCTAATAAGCCCACGGTCACAGGATCCCAGAATCACAGGATCACAAAGACAGCTTGACTCTGAGAAGTTCTGACACAACCAGGATTACAGGAAGGACAGGCTTCAGTCAGATTTAGCAAGGGCAGGTAGCACTAGAGATAACCAGATGGTAGGGGGCAAGCATTAGAATACAAGCAAAAGAAACCAAGGTTACTTGGCATCATCATAACCCAATACTCCCACCATTGCAAGTCCTGGAAACACCATCACACTGGAAAAGCAAGATTCAGATATAAAATCACTTATCATGATGATGATACAGGACTTTAAGAAAGACATAAGTAGCACCCTCAAAGAAATACAGGAGAACACAGGTAAACAGCTAGAAGCCCTTCAAGAGGAAACACAAAAATCCCTTAAAGAATTATAGGAAAACACAATCAAACAGGTCAAGGAAATGAGCAAAACTATCCAGAATCTAAAAATAGAAATAGAAACAATAAAGAAATGAGAAAGAGAGACAACCCTGGAGATAGAAAAACTAGGAAAGAAATCAGGAGTCATAGATGCAAGCATCA
>NW_022196905.1:200012122-200076476 GCF_008632895.1 Mastomys coucha
CAATATCTTTCCACAAATCCAGCCCTACAAAGATAATAGATGGAAAACATCAACATAAGGAGCAAAACAACACCCTAGAAGAAGCACGAAGGTAATCTTTCAACAAATCCACACAAACCTAATTCCACCTCTTAAAACAAAAACAACAGGAAATAACAATTACTTTTTCTTAATATCTTAATATAAAAATTAATATTACCAACATATCCTAATCGATTGAAATCCAAAAATATGAGGAATTAGAAATTTATTGACTGTCATCCAATGGTCTCTCTAATTTGGTAATTGAAAAAATAGGCCCAATATTATATAATCCACATACACTTTCAGCTTGTTTGTTCGTGACAATGCCTTGCTGTGTACAACATAATGGTCTTGAGATCTTGCTTCTCCTATCTCAGCCTCTCTATTAGTAGTATTGTTTATTTCATGTTTTTCAGAACAGCTTACATATTTTAAAAGTATTTATATACCAAAAAGAAATGTAGACAATTAAATTGGGAAGAGGTTTGTAAAAGAACAACAAAGAGTAAGACTGAATGCTTTGCGCGACATTTGTATCTCTTGTATCAAATCAGCACAGTAAGAGCCAAGATTTTAAGCTCTAACTAAATATAAAACAAACAAACAAAAAAAACTTTATATATTTATGGTCATTTAAGAAAATATTAGTAGTGATATATTATTTTGAAATATACAAGTAATACATTTGGAGTTATTTAAAATTTATATTGAGAAAAATGTATGTATTTTCAGTATTGCCATAGACAAGCATCTACATAAGACTGTTAAATTTATTGATGTTTTATATCAAACAACTTTTATAATAGTCATTTTTATTGTTATAATATTTGTAAGTTTTAAAGAATATGACAAAAAAGATATTGTAGATATTGAAGGGGGTTCTCTGGGAGGAGTTGGAGTACAAAAGGAAAACAAGAATGTGATTTAATTCTATTTACTTAAAATATGTTTTTTAAATGTTAACAAATTCAGATAAATTGAAATCATGTAACTTTTCTCATTATAATGCAATAAAACTTAAAAAAATTTTAATTACATAGAAACAAAACTAAAGTATGATTGGTGCTCTTCAGGGAGGAACAATGCAAACAGCCTGAGAGAGCCACTGTAGGAAAAAGGTTCTAATCCTGGAGGATTCACACTGCGTCCTCCCAGCAAATACAGAACTACATAACTGGCTCTCCCCGTGGAAAGCAAGAGGAAAATTATGGAAAATTAAAGGTAAAAACTAGTGTTGAAATGATATTCACTATAGTGTTCTCCATTCATCTCTTTCAATACTTGGAATGTATTTCAAAAATTTATACTCTAAAAAAAAGCCTCAATAATGAATATTGAGAAATCTCTACCTTCTAAACTAAAAATGTCTTAATAAAAGTTATCAACAAGGAAGAAAAAAAACAAAGACTACAGAATCTATGATCTATTGGAATACTAAATATAAAGCCTTCCCTGGAGTAGTTGATATACCCAGTGTCACTCCATTGGGGAAAATTGATTTTTTTCCTTTTCTGGAAGCTATAAATGACGGTTCAGTTGTTAACTGTAGTGGTTAGGTTTTCATTCTTTCACTCATTTATTTTTAAAAGCTAGCAAAATAAAATATAATAAAATCAAACAAAAATTGTTACAAAGTTGAACAAACAAACCAACAAAAAGAGAAGAGCCCAGGAGAAGGCCCAAGAATCAGAGACTCACTTGTTGATACACTCAGGAATCCCATAAAAACACTAAGTTGGAAATCATAATATTTGTGCAGAAGACCTGGTACAGACCCTGTGTGTGCCTGCTGCATCAGGGTCAGTTCACATGAGCTTTACTCATGCTGGTTTAGAGGGTCTTGCTTTCTTAGTGTCTCCCACCCTCTCTGACTCTCATACTCTTTCTACCTCCTCTTCCTCAGGGATCCCTGAGCCCTGATGGGAGGGATTTGATGGAGACATATCATTTAGAACTAAGTGTTCTAAGGTCTCTCATGCTCAGTGTAATTAATGTCTGGCTGTGAGCCTTTTTATTTGTTCCCATCTGCTGCAGGAGGAAGCTTCTCTGATGGTGGCTAAATAAGGAACTGATCAATGAGTATAGCAGAATACCATTAGGCGTCATTTATTACTACATTCTTTTTCTTTTCTAGACCAGCATTATCTGATTTTCCCCCATATCCCTGGGATATCTACTGTTAGGTTCCTGATCACCCAAGCAATGACAGGTATGTGTTCCATCTCATGGAGTAAGCCTTAAGTCAAATTAGTTATTGGTTGGTTACTCCCACAAGGTTTGTGCCACCATTGCCTAGCATATTTTGCAAGCAGTACCATTGTAGAACAAAGGGCTGGTTGCTGACTTGGTGTTTATGTTTCTTTTTTGTAGAAGCAAAGTATCTTCTTTACCAGACATGCTGGAACATAGAGTTAAGGGCTCAATGTAGGCACTAGCTTGACATTTCTATGTTCAGTTATTTGTATAGGTGTTATTTACAGCAACGGGGGCTTGCTTTCTGTTCATTGAGAACAACCTGTAGCTTTGGCAACAGCCTGTGTTGTTTGAGGGTTCAACATAAAACCTATTTGGCCCTCAATTGTAACCCAATACCAGTACTAGAAGCTTCATTGCTGATAAGAAATATCCAGTTGGGGCTCTGTCTTCTCCATTATTTGTGGATTTAATTTAAATCACTTTCATATGGGAATAAACTTTAAGAAGCCTCAACTGTATTAGGTTTTCATACTACAACTCAAATGGACCTTAATTTTAGCTGTCTTTCTCTATAATCTCTTCCTTATCCCCCTCTCTCCTGTGGGTATCCATTTATTGTTTGCATATAGGAGGGCTACTGATTTTCTATGAGTTATTTTTGTATGCGTGTACTTTGATCAAAGTTTTTATCAACTGTTGGAGTTCCTGGTAAACTTTTATGGATCACTTATGTATACTATCCTATCATCTGTAAATACCATATCAAATATATATAAAATTATATCATTTGTTTGGTCATTGATTCCTTTCTTTCCAATGTGTATCCCTTAGATTTCCTTCAATTGTCTTATTGCTCTAGTCAAAACTTCAAGTACTATATTGACTAGATGGGGAGAAAGTAAACTACTTTATCTTGTTCCTGCTTTTAGTAAAATTTAACTTTCAGTTTCTCTCCATTTAAGTTTATGTTGGCTCTGGGATTGCTGTAAACTGCCTTTATTATGCTGATGTATGTCCCTTGTATCCTTAATATCTCCAGGATTTTTATCATAAAGGGACGTTGAGCCTTTTCTGAATCTGAAATAATCTTGTGGTTTTTGTCTGTTTGTTTGTTGAACCATCCCTGCATCTCTGGGATGAAGTCTACTTGATTGTGGCTGATAAACTTTTTGATGTATTCTTGGATTTGGTTTGCTAGCTATTTATTGATTATTTTTGTGTTTGTGTTCACAAGGGAAATTGGTCTGAAATTCCCTGTCATTGGTTTAAGTGTTTTGGAAACTGTGCACTCATAAAATGAATTGGGCAATGTTCTTTCTGTTCCTATTTCTGAAGTAGTTTGAGGAGTATTGGCATTAACTTTCCTTTAAAAGTCTGGTCAAATTCTGCAATAAATCCATCTATTTCAGAACTTTGCTTTTTGTTGCAGAGGCAGGGGGAAAAACTTTAAATGACTGCTTCTTCACTAGGGATTATAGTTAATTTGCTTTTCTGATCTTTATTTAACTTTGGTAAGTAGCATGTATTGGAAAAGTATCCATTTCTTTTAGATTTTCCATTTTGGTGGAGAATAAGTTATTAAAATATGTTCGTAACATTCTTTGGATTTCCTCAGTGTCTGTTGTCATGTTTCCTGTTTTATTTCTAATTTTGTTAACTTGGATATTCTCTTTCTGCCTTTTAGTTAGTTTGGATAAGGGTTTATCAATATTATTGATTTTGTCAAATAGCATTCTTTGTATTGTTCTCTTTGTTTCTTTTTTTAAAAACTTTTATTGCATTATGATGAAAAAAGTTACATGATTTCAATTTATCTGAATTTGTTAACATTTAAAAACATATTTTAATTAAATAGAATTGAATCACATTCTTGTTCCCCTTTTGTACCACGGCACCTCCCATAGACCCCCTCTTCAATACCTACAATATCTTTTTTGTCGTATTCCTTAAAATTTATAAAACATTATAACAATAAAAGTAAGTATTATAAAAATTGTTTGATATAAAACAACAATCAATTTAACAGTCTTATGTAGATGCTCATCTACAGCAATAGCGAAAATACATTTCTCTCAATATAAATTTTAAATAACTCCAAACATATTAGCTGTATACTTAAAAATAATACATCACTACTAGTATTTTCTTAAATGAACATGAATATATAAAGTCTTTTTGTTTGTTTTGTATTTAGTAGAGTTTAAAATCTTGGCTCTTACTGTGGTACAACCCCAAAATAAGAACAATTTTTAGACATTGGGTTTCATTGTAATAAGGCTGTATTTCAATGACCCTCACATCACCAAAGGATTTTGCCTCCATCATAGCTAAGCTGGTTCTCTTTGTTTCTATTTTGTTGATTTTAGCCCTTAGTTTGATTATTTCATTCCATTTATTCCTCTTGGGTGTGCTTGCTTCTTTTTGTTCTAGAACTTTCAGATGTGCTGTTAAGTTGCAGAATGAGATTTCTCCACTTTTTTACATAGTCACTTAGTGCTATAACTTTTCTGAACACTGTTTTCACTATGTCCTGTAAGTTCAGATATGCTGTGTGTTCATTTTCATTGAATTATAGAAAGTCTTTAATTTCTTACTTTATTTCTATCTTGATCCATGTTTCATTTAGTAGAGTTGTTGTAGTAAATATTTAATCTCAGTTCAGGGATTTCTACCATCATTCAGTTCCTTCATAAAAGATACACAACTTTATATTTATGATAAGCCTTTATCAGCACTAAAGCTGGGCAGATATCTATATCTATATCTGTTACTATGTCTACTTCCTTATCAATAACCCTGAGTTATAACTTGCTATGTTCCGTCTGGACTGCTCTGAACTCCAAATGGCCAGCCTTCATGGCTACATTTTCATAACTTACCTACCCATGGCGACTTCTCCTCTCTCCCTCCACATTCTTTCTCTCTTCCTCATAGTCCTCTTCTAAAAGCCCAGGAACCCAAATGCTGTCTATCTCTCTTCTTCCCAGCTATAAGTGGTAGACTTCTTTATTCACCAATCAGGGGTAATTTAAGGGACATGATTACATAGTATCACTTGTGTACATGCAGATTCTCTTGTCCCTGGAGGCAACCAGGCCTTGGGAGACCAGTATTTAGCATTACAATGTGTAGCAAAAGACCAAACCTCAATAGAGAATTGTTCAATTTCCATAAATATGTAAGCTTTCTGTTGTTTCTGTTGTTGATAACCTGCTTTAATATGTGACCTGATAGGATGCAGAGAGTTATTTTAATTTATTTGTACCAGTTGAGACATGCTATATATCTGATTGTGTGGTCAAATTTGGAGAAAGTTCTATGAGGTGATGAGAAGAAAGAATATTCTTTTGTGTTTTGAATGAAATGCTCTGAATGTTCTATAAATACCTGTTAGGTCCATTTGGTTTATAACAAGTGTCAGTTCAAGCAGGCTCTGTTTTTTTATATGAAAGATATGTCTGTTTGTGAGAGTGGGGTATTGAAGTCTTCTACTATTGGTGTGTAGGGGTTAATATACAATTTAAGCTTTAGTAGTGTTTCTTTTACAAACTTGGGTTCCCTTGTGTTTGGGGCATAGTTCTTAAAAATTGCAGTGTCCTCATGTTGGATTTATCCTTTGAGGAGTATGAAGTATTTTTCCCTATCTCTTCTGATTAGTTTTGTATTTGTTTGTTTGTTTGTTTTGTTTTGTTTTGTTTGTTTTGGTTTTTGTAGATATTAAAATGGCTATACCAGTTTTTTGCATAGACCTATTTGCTTGGGATATCTTCTTCCAGCCCTTTACCCTGAGGTGATGTCTATCCTTGATGTTGAAATGTGTTTCTTGGAAGTAGCAGAAGGAAGGTCCTGTTTTTGCATCCATTCTGTTAGTCTGTGTCTTTTTATTGAGGAATTGACACAGTTGATTTTGAGAAATATCACTGGCCAGTAATTATTTATTACTGTTAGTTTGTTGCTGCTGGTAGTAGTGGTAATGGTGTGTGTGTGTGTGTGTGTGTGTGTGTGTGTGTGTGTGTGTGTGTACACTTCCCTTCTTTTGACTTTGCTGGTCTAAGATTATTTTCTTTGACTAAGGTATCCTTTTCTTCTATTGTATCTTCTATGACTGAGATTCTGTCTTCTATCTTTTGTATTCTGTTGGTGAAGTTTTCTCTCTATGGTTCCTGTTCAACTTCCTAAATTTTCCATTTCCAGATTTCCTTCTGTTTAGGTATTCTTCATTTTTTTTTTAAGATTTATTTATTATTATATATAAGTATACTGTAGCTGTCTTCAGACACTCCAGAAGAGGGCATCAGTTCTCATTATGGTTGTGAGCCACCATATGGTTGCTGGGATTTGAACTCAAGGCCTTCAGAAGAGCAGTCAGTACTTTTAACCACTAAGCCATTTCTCCAGCCCCCCTGGGTTTTCCTCATTGATTCTATTTCTACTTCCTGATTTTGAACTAGTTTGTTCATTTCCTTCCACTGTTTGATTGCTTTCATTGGTTTCTTTAATGGATTTCTTTCTCTTTCTATCCTCTGTAAGACCTCTATAATATTCATAAAGGCTGTTCTGACATCTTCTCTTGCGCTCCAGCTATGTTAGAATACTCGAGACCTGCTGTGGTAGAGTCACTGGGTTCTAGTGGAGACATATTTCCTTATTCATTGGCATCTAGGCATCTGGGATTGGGAAATCATCATTCTAGGTACTGACGTCTAGTTTTGTCTTTGTTGGATGGGTGTTTTGCTCCTTTGTTTCTGTTTTCTCTATGTTTCTTAGGAGCATGTGGTAGCTGAGTGTTACCTGGTAGGAAAAAAAAAAATTCTGTGGTCCTAAAATGTATGACTACTGGGGATTCCAGGTAAAATGTTTCTGTACATTGCATCTGCTGAGACTTAGGAATAGGAGTGGTTTGGGGGAAGGGGCAGTAGAGTAGCTTCACAAGAGGCATGAAAGCAGGTTATTCCATCAGCATGTGTTTATTTAGTCCCCTGGCAATAAAGGCAGTGAGGAGAACCCAAAACAGAAAGTCTGCTATAGAACTGGGCATGAGACTTGGAGGATTGGAGGGAGAGGTGAAGGTCTACAGTTAGCCTACATGCTTTCCTAGCCAGAGTCGTCAAAGCCTTCACTTCTTAAGAGAAATAATACAACATCAAATTATATTGCTACATAACGTTTCAATAACTGAATTCTAAATTATGATATAAGTAGCATTATTTAGATAAAGCTAATTTATAAAATTGATATTCCAGGACTGCAGAGATGGTTCAGTAGGTAAAGTACTTACCACTTATTTGTTAGGGCCTAGTTTAGATTCCCAGAATCCATGCAAAATCCCTGTGGGCATCTCAGCCTGCCTGCAATCGTGGTGCACAGGAGGTAAGTCACTGAATCCCCAGAGAAAGTTGGTAAGCTATACTAGAAGAAGAGGGAATCCCTGGGTTCAACAAGAGACCTTGCATCAATATTTAATGTGGAGAGTGATACAGGAAGACATCTGGAATTCCACACAGAACCACATGGACACATGTACCTACATGCATGCAAGGCTACATGCACACTTGCAGCAGACACACACACAAACATTCACACACAAAGGAAAAAATAATTAATTTAATTATATTAAATGGACATTTAAAGTACTATGTCATGGCCTGACATCTCATTACTATTTGCGAATACTCCGGTGACTGTTGCCCCACTACTATGGAACACCTCTGTGATTAACAACTTCTATATCTTTCAGAGCCTATAAACCTGTTCTCATTCTGCTGCTAGATCAATTATTTCATAGTCCATGTTTGATACTGAGCATTGGACAAAGACCCTAGAAGTTTCAGTTTTTGTGAACTAAACTTCTCTTTTTTTCTTTCTTTATAAAAAAAAAAAAAAAAAAAAAACTTTATTCTGACAAGGATTATCATCTGCTTTCAGGTACAGTGCAGGTCATGCTGCCCTAAGAGCTGCAGAGACAAAGTAGAACATCTTGGCTTGTCTCCAATGTTGTTCTGTGTTTGTTCCTTGAGTGCATCTATCTGTGCATATGCACATACATGTGCATATGTATTCAAATAATTACATGTCTATTTCATATATATTCTGCCTGGATGGTTGAAGGCAGAGAAAGAAGCAATGAAAGATGGTAGACAGTGTGCAGGATTTTAAGCTGGACTGCTCTCCTGGGCTCTGAGCTACTGCTGCTCCAGTTGCTGCCTAAGAGTTAATCCTTTTGGTTATTTACTATGAAAAAGGATGCACCGTGAGTTAACTGACACAGCCCACTCTGTGGGTGCCAGATGGTCAGGCATCCGTGCCTTTCTCTCTCCCTTCTCCTGGAAAGCCTTTGTCCTGGTACTGGCAGTGTTTGTGGCCACTGCATAGGCTGTGGGTGTCAGGAGGTGACTGTCTAACCTTTCTGCATGATTTGTTTCTTTCAGAAGCATTGTAGTTCTGTCTCTGTGTTCGGTTTTGAATCTGTGTGTCTGTCAGACAACAAGATATTAGGATTTGGAGCTTTAGGAAGCAGCCTTAACGATCTCATCAATCGCTCTAACTCTTGAACAAATCCATAGACTCATCTTTTTGACTCTCAGGTGGCATGAAGAGAGTGTGACAAGCCCTGGTACACAGCGTGATAATCTGTTTAATTGTAATCCTCCACATTGAGAAGAGTCACTAAAGGCTTCAAGCTTCAGTGACTATTGGGGTCACTTAAAATTTCAGAACGACCTATTTGAACTTTTATACTCCTCACACTTTTAACCCTTCTGATATAGGGAAGAGACCTACAAACAACCATATTTCAGGACGATCAGGAGCATACAGGCACAGGGTTTGATCTTACCACTTTCTGCCTATAGAGCATATGACAGTGCTGAGTCGGGTATATCAAGAAGTCCCACGACTACTTCTGATTCTAAGGACAATTTTTAAATTTTTTTTAAGCTTACATAAAACAACTCAAGCTAGCAAGGTTCTGAAGCAGTTTAGTGAAAAGCTTTGTTCACTGAAAATGGTTCCAAGATCCACTGGGAGAAATAATAGGAACTTTGAGAATCAGATCCCTCAGTACAGAAACGCTCTGTTTACTCCGAAGGATGTCTTGACTTATTAAAGCAGTGTTTTCAGAAGGCAACCCTGCCAAGTTATACACAGGAACAATTTGAAGTTCTCTGTTGATCTTTGAAAGTTTGTGTCTCTGTATTTCTGAGATCTGCTAAGAATCTGGTTATTACTATCTCATAGGCTCCCTCTAGTGGACTCCGTTGGGCGGCAGGGAGAGAGGGATCGCCCTGGTTGTCCTCCTAGAAGAGAGATACTCTGAGATGATGAATTTCTTGTTTGAAGACTTCTTAGTTATGGTTTCAGGAGAAGTGAGACGTACTGTTTGCCCTTGGCCCTGTGGCTTGCAATTGGAGGTATTAAAACTGATTGGCTTTGGGGTTTTCTCTTGCTAGCATCTTCTTAAAATTCTCACTGGGGGCTGACGAATTCTGTCAGCAGACCTCGCCCAGTTTCTGTTTTCTAACTAGGCTAATAAAACTAGTCCATTTTCAAATACAACAGGAAAAGTTCTTTAGCTTCTATAGAAAACACTCCTTACATACAAAATCCAGATTGGTTTTAAGTATTTTATTCTCAGGGATGGAGAGATGACTCAGTGGTTAAAAACACTGTATGCTCTACCAGAGGGCTGGGCTGTCCGTGACTCCAGTTCCAGAGGATCTGGCGTCCTCTTCTGACTAGGCATGCACCAGGCATGCCCAAACATATAGATAAAGCTTTTATATACATAACATAGACAAATATTATTTTAAAACAACAAAACAAACAAATATTTTTCTCAAGCTCTGTAATCTGACAGCCCCTACAAACCTAGTAGCCATGAATTCTGCAGATGTCCAGCTTGCCTCCTGTGGGATTAATTTTTCCTTTAAACCAATAAAATTGTCTTATAGCCTTTAAAAGAAAGAAAGAAAGAGAGAGAGAGAGGGGGGAAGGAAGGAAGGAAGGAAGGAAGGAAGGAAGGAAGGAAGGAAGGAAGGAAGGAAGGAAGAAAAACAACTCTATACCCTGAAAGCAGTTGATCTGGGGGTTTAGTTGCTATTGGTGGTAATGGTTTGGTTTGCCTTTCAAATTATACAATTAATAAATCATTTTAATGTATAATTTTTATAGAAACACCTTGAGGACTGGATCTAAACTTTCCAACTTTTTTTTTTTTGACTAGTTTAAGAAAGGGTCTTGGTATAAGATGAAGAGTGTTTTAAATCTTCCTAGTTTTTTCTCTGTTCTACTGTTGCCATCCAGGCTACATTATCCTGCCAGTAAGTACGGGAACATTGTATAGTGCTTCTCTATAAGCCACCATGATAATTCCCGAGTCTTTGTTGTTTAAACTCTTCAGACAATGGTAGTAAAGAGTCAAACTTCTCTTACTATGCCTGGCACTCAGTGGTAACAAGTACGTCTGCCTTATCATTTTCACTTAATATGCCATTTTTCTAAGTCTAGGCTTCTTAGCAACAACATGAGAAGATAATTGAGCAACTGTTGACGGAGTCAGTATCTAAATTAAAATTGAAGAGTAGGGGTCACTTTGGTCATGTGGGTCCTCAGCTTTTCCTCTGCCTTGTATGGAAATTTTAGGTAAGCTACTTTAACTCATCAATCCTACATGTCTGTCCACACCAATGACAAATTCATCCCATCAGTTTTGGGGGGGAGGGATTACTTGAAATCTCTTTTCTAGTTCATTCTGCAAGTAAATAATTTTATATAAGTTTAACTGTGATAACTGAGCAAATAGGGTCACCTCATAAAAATACCAAGGAGCAAGGAATGTCCATTAAGCCTAAAGATAGAGCTTCAGAAGGGTTTACTGAGCAAACATCAGTCCCCAGGAGATGCCCTAATTGCATGGAGTAATGCCTGGTTCCAGGAAATGTCCCCACAAGGGGTGCATCTTCCCCCACCCCTCCTATGTACAATTGGGATCTCCTCCTCAACTGGGGCACAGAGGTCAATGGAAACAAAAGACAATGGGCTCCACCAATGAGAGATAACCAACTCATGCTGTAAACCTATGTGCTAGGAAGGTATAAAGAGTGGGTGCTTTTGTCCCTGGGGGTCGCCTTTACTCCGAATGTAGGAAGACCCCAGTATACTGGTTCAATAAAATCTCCATCCCTGTTTCTTCTCGAGTGGGGCACCCACACCAAATTTAACATAACCTTTTCCCCATGTGTTAGAAATTTCATCCTAACTCCCAATAAAGTTAACCCATTGTAACACTTCAGTTCTTACACATGAAATTAGCTGCAGTGTAGCCGTCTAGCAGTCATGGAGAACTGGGTTTACCTGAAACGGGGGCTGGAAATAAAAAGGACTGGGTTGGGGGGGGGGGATGAGAGAAGTATGAAGCCAAGACAAGGTTCTGATCAAGGCTCAAAGTTTAATTCTGCAGCTCCAACTTAAAAAGGGAAAAACACAAAACCCATCCTTTGTTTCGGCTGGGTTATGTTGTAAATCAAACTCAACGGGCAGTCTATTCTTCTAAATTCCTGTAGGAAATTGCAGGGGCAGCCAGGCAGATGACTCAACCTAGATTGTTCAGGTCCATTGTGGCAAGCATTCAAGGTCTGTTCAGCCTGCTTAAGGATGGGGAGGGCACACTGGAGACCAAGAAAGGGAATCCCACATCCCTTGGGTTGGAAGAAATCAGAACTGTACCTACTTGAAGCCGGCTGGGCCTCATCAGTTACTGGACTCAATCTAACCCTAAACTCATTCTAAAGACTGTTCCTATAAACTTAAGAATTCAAAATACAAACTCCTGTAACTCAAATTCCATAGGGTTTCTCGTCATTCTGCAGATCACTGGGCACAGTCAGCCTTGTAGCCTTAGAGGACCCTGTGCTCTGTGGAGCTCTACTTTGTATACTAGTCTTAAAAGAAAATCATCAGACAAGTTGAACATAATAGAGTTTCATTGAGTTGCTATGGGGTTGGGGCATGGATTAAGGGAGCTCTGCCTGCCACCCTGGCCTAGGAATACTTAGAACCTGGAATTGGAAGCTTCACTGAGAAACAGCTTGGTAGGTCAGTCTGCCCTTTTCTTAATTAAACATGTTTTACCAGTTTGCAGCTTGTGACTGGCCTAAAGCTTAGCCATTTTGAATGGCCATAGTTCAAGTTTGCTTATGAGAACATGTTCTTTGTAGAGGGGTAGGGGTCACATGGGTGCATGTGTATGCACATGGGTGCATTTATGTGTGCGTGTATGTGTGTATGTGTGTGTGTTCGTGTGTATGTGTGTGTTTGTGTGTGTGTGCATGTGTGTGTGCATGTGTATGTGTGTGTGTGTATGTGTTCATGTGTGCTCATATAGAGGCCAGAAGTCAACATCAGATGCTATCCCTGAGGAGCCTTCCAACTTGTTTTTAGAGACCATGCCCTTTATTGGTCTAGAACTTGATAAGTACACTGTATTGACTAGCTAGCAAGCTCCACGGATCTGTCTATATTCACCTTCTAAGTGCTGGGATTACAGGTGTGTGCTGCCTAGCCAGCTTTTTTTCTTTTTTATAAAGTGAACACAGGCATGCAGCAACTGAGCTACTGGCTTAGCCTATCCTCTACATCCTACAAGAACATTACTTAAGGTAGGAGATATAGGTTGTCTGGCTGGTTTGAGAAGTGAAGTCTCACTATATTGCTCAGGCTGGCACTGAGGCAGTAGAACCCTCCAACCTTAACCTTCCTCTTAGGTGGAAGTTTATTTACACACTAAATTATCGTACAGTTCACAAAAGAGGTAGAGATTGAAATTTAGTCTAGTAAGCATCTTTTATGGCAATATGTTGTTACTGTGCATCGTCTCACTGTTGTGGCCTCTCATTCCCCTCTGTAAAGTCTATAAAGGAAAAGTTCACCTCTAGAAGCAGTTCCAGATACTGGGCTTTTTTTTGTTTGATTTGGTTTGGTTTTTGGTTGTTTTGTTTTTTGTTTGTTTTTGAGACAGCCAGATATTGTTTAGTCTCTGTTTTTCACGTGGCAGAGTTAAGAGAGTAGAAAGGGAGTCTTTTTTTATGAATCATAATTAATACTATGACTTTATAGCAAGCAATTCTTTGGTTTGGTAGCCATCTGATTCTGACATAAGTGTAGTTCTTTGATATAAATGGTTATTAGATGCCCTATTACTTTCTCAGTTATTGCAACAATTCTAGAAACATGGTAATAAATATTTGCTCCTTAAGCCAGCAAGAGTGGACTGCTCTATCGACACCTGAAGGCTAATCTACAAGATCAAGTGTGTCAGTCAGTCATTTCCAAAACTATCTTCAGGGATGATAATTCACCAAAAGGACTCATAGGACCCAAAAGGCTATACTTGGAGTTACTGCTGGGATTCGATATGGACAGAGTAACTCAAAGAGAAGAGATCAAACAGCACAAGAGAAACCAGATCCAGGCTTTCTTCCAAGACACCACCACCCTAGCCTTTGGTTTTTGTATTACTCTGTAATATAGCCCTTTGGTTGTACAATTTGACAATAAACTTATTTTTAATAACAAAAGCCAACTAGTGGCAGAGGTTTTTTGTTGTTTTGTTGTTAGGTAAACAGGTTTGTAGTTGCTTGTATTACAAATACTAATTATGTTCCCCAAAAAACTGCTTACACAAGAGGGTCTGCATGTAATTTCTAGGAACCAGCTCCCAGTGGGTTCTAATTGGTAAATAAAGATGCCAGCAGCCAATACCTGTGGAGGGCAGACAGAATAGAGCTTTTAGGATTTCCCAGGCTTGGGACTGGGAGAAAGAGGGAGGGAGATCCACCACGCTTTAGGAGAGTGTGGAGAGAGAAGAGACACAGAGGCTGCCATGGGGTAGAGAAGCAAACAGCACCCGGGCTCTGGACCAAGAAAACATGGCCCAGCCTGCTGACTAATTGGAGTTAAGAGCAGTCAACATGGAACATAGGAATTAGTAAGTAGTAACTCGTAATTATTAGCCGGAGGTAGATTCTAGCAGAATGATGGCTAGACAGTCACCCAGCTATTGAGCTGCTTACGGCATATTAAAACATAAATGCTGTGTATGTGTCTTTCATTTGAGAACCTAGAACACTGAAGCAGGAAGAACACCTCATGCCAGGATTTATTAAATAAATATTAATTAATTCAACAGAAATAATAAAATAAAATCTAGGAGTAGCAATGGGAAAACCATCATGAAATAGAAAATCAAACTGGACATCATATCATAGTCAGTGTGGATCTGAAAAAAAACTTAAAAATCGCAGGTTAGCTGGTCTCTCTGGGCTGGTGCACTGAGCAGACCTTGGGCACAAGCTCTGCAGCCAGTCCTATAACACCCAGAGGAAGCTCCACTCCCAGGTGCTCTAACATGCCCAGGATCAGAAGTGAGGAGGACCCAGCATTTCTCCAAACACCAGGAGTAACTGGGACCAGCAGGACCCAGGCACACAGGAACTCCTCCAGCCCAGTGGCTCAGGTTCCTTCTGGTCTCTCTGGGCCAGCAGGTACCCTCAGAAGACCTGCAGTCAGTCCTACAACACCCAGAGATAGCTCCACTCCCAGGTTCTCTGACACACCCAGGATCAGAGGTGAGGAGGACACAACATCTGTCCCAACACTGGGAGTAACTGGGACCAGCGGGACTAGGCACACAGGAACTCTGCCAGCCCCAGTGGCTCTGGTACCTTCCAGTCTCTCTGGGATGATGCCCTGAGCAGACCTTGGGTGCAAGCTCCTCATCCAGTCCCACTGTCTATCCTCAGTAGAAGAAGATGTGCCCAATCCTACTACAACTTGGTATGCCAAGGCAGGTTGATATCCATGGGAGGTCTCCACTCCTCTGAGGAGAAAGGGAGGGGCATAGGAGGAGAAGAGAGGGGGGAGTAGGAGGAGAGAAGGGAGGAGAATCTCTGATCAAGATGTAAAATTAATTAATTAATTAATTAATTAAAAGGAGATAAAGAAAAGTCAAACTCTAAATCTAAGCTGTGGGGCTTAAAATCAGTCATTCTATCCATTGCTTCAACAAGGGCCCACTGTGTGTTCACTATTGTCACCACATGATGTGAACATCCTGGAGTTAATAGAGTTACATTTGGAGCAGGGTGGCAAAGGAAGACAGACAAGAAGCAATTTACATTATAAGTGGTGGGGGGGGGAGAAAAGCAACAAAGCAAGAGGAAGTAAATGATAGAACAGCATGCCATTCTTAATTAGAGGGCTCAGAGAAGGTCCCAGAATGAGTGTCCCTTGGGAAGAGATGAGAATGTGGCACAGAAACAGGAAGTGCAGCTCTGTGTACAAAGAGCTGATTGCAGAAGACACTCCCAGTATGAAGCCTTGAGGAGGACCACATATGTGGTCTGCTTGGGGCACAGTAGAGAGTCCTGTGTAGCTAAAGTGTCAACAAAGGCATCCACATCTCTTGTGGTTCTGTAAGAGAGTACCACAAACTGAGTGCTTTGAGCAAAATAAGTGTATACGTCTTACGGGTCTAGAAACTACAAGGTCAGGGGCAAAGGTGTCATCAGGTCATGGTCTCTCCGAAAAAAGCAGAGAGGGGTATTTCAAACCTCTCCTTTGACTTCTGACTGTCTTCTGTCTTGTGGCATGTAACACCCGTCTTTAGAGAGAATCCCGCTCAAGAACATGTCTGTGTCCTCCGTAAGGACCAGTCATACTGTATTCAGGATGTACCATGTACCTTGGACATCTGTTTAACTGTTACTTTGAGTATGAAGTGTCTCCCATGGGCTCTGATGTGAGCAGTAGGCCCTCAGCTGGCAGTATTATGTTTGAAGATGGAGGGAGATTTGAAGGTGGCACACACCCAGAGGAAGTCGTTCAGGGGGGTGATGCTGCTAATGTTGCACCTAGTCCCCAGTGCGTTCTGTAGAAATTGAACCAAACGAGGATGCTTCATAAAAATGTCAGAAAGCAAGGAGGTCCACTAATCCTTAAGACAAAGGGGTTTTTAGAAGAGTTTACAGAACAAACACCCATTCCCAGGGAATGCACGTTCCCATGAGACATCCCTGGGGGAGCGGATCTCCCCCACCCCTCCTGCAAGTCACAGGTGTCTTATCCTAACCAGGAGGAGAAAGATCAATAGAAACTAAAGAACAATGAACAAGATAAAGTGTAACCAGCCCATGTTGTAAACTGTAACTAGCCCACATAAGTTGTAAAACTCTGTTCTGAAATAGTACAAAAGCTTAGAGCCTTGTTTCCTCGGGGTTGCTCTGGTCCCGATTACAGAGTGACACTGGTATACCAGTTTCAATTAAAAAATTAACCTCGTGCTATTGCAGTGGCCTCCTTCTTGATTCTTCGAGAGTGGGGTACCCGCGCTGAATATAACAGTTCCTCTCTGTGTGTTCCTGTGCTCCCTCTGCCATGAGATGAGTATCCTCTTCCACACCAGTTTCCCATTATCATGATGCTCCAGCTCTCTCTCAGGCTCTGAATCACCAGAACTGAGGACTGTGGGCTAAAACCAATGAACTATGAGCAAACACCCTCCCCAGCCAAAAAACAAAAACAAAAACAAACAAAGAAAACAAAAAAACAAAAAACAAAACAAAACAAACAAACCTTCCTTAGGCTTTCAATTCAAGTATTTGATCGTAGGGATGAAAAGCTGACCAGCATACTAATTATGACCACATTCTTTCTAGCTTCAGATCTAGACTGGCAGGAAAGGCTGAGAGAATCTCAGCAGAAAATGGTAGGAGAGTGAAAAGCAAACAATGATTGCCAGTGTCAGGTGCTGAAAACTGAGAACTGACCTTCTGGATGACACAGAAGGGAGTTTATAGTACCTGCATGAAGCCAGTTTGTAAGTGGAGGGGAATTGGAAAGCTGACTACAGGGGTTGGTGAGATGGATGAGCATTTAAGAGAACTGGCTATTTTTTCAGAGGTCCAGTGTTCAATCCTCAGCAACTTTAAAGGGATCTGATGTTCTCTTCTGTCATGCAGGTGTACATGCAGACAGAACACTCATACTTAAAATAAAAAAAAATTGTAATTCATTTATGTATTAATTTACAATCCAGTATCAACCCTTCCTCTCCTCCCAGAACCCACTCATGAAAGTCCTCCCCCATTCCACCTTCCCCTTTACTTTTGAGGAGAAGTCCCACTCTAGATGTCACCTCCTTGTGTCCTTTTATTTTTAGTGATTGAGTAGTATTCCATTGGGTAAATGAACCACATTTTCTTTATCCATTCTTCAGTTGAGGGACATCTAAGTTATTCCCAGTTTCTGGCTACTACGAATAAAACTGCTATGAGTATATTTGAGCAAATGTCCTTGAGGGATGGTGGAGCATCTTTTGGGTTTATGCCCAGGAGTGTTATAGCTGGGTCTTCAGGTAGAACTATTCCCAATCTTCTAAGGAACTGCTGAATTGATTTGCAGAGTGGCTATACAAGTTTGCACTCACACCAGCAGTGTACCCCTTTGCTCTACAACCTTGCCAGCATGTGCTGTCCCTTGAGGTTTTGATCTTAGCCGTTCTGATAGGTGTAAGGTGGAATCTCAGAATCATTTTGATTTGCATTTCCCTGATGACTAAGGATGTTGAACATTTCTTTGGGTTCTTCTCAGCCATTCAAGATTCCTCTGTTGAGACTTCTCTGTTTAGTTCTGTACTCCATTTTTAAATTGGGTTATTTTGATTGTTGGTGTATAAAGTCTTGAGTTCTTCATATATTTTGGATATTGGCCCTCTGTCATATGTAGGGTCAGTGAAGATTTTTTCCTAATCTATAGGCTGTCATTTTGTCCTAAAGACAGTGTCCTTTGCCTTACAGAAGACTTTCAGTCTCACGAGGTCCAATTTATTAATTCTTGACCTTAGTACCTGAGACATTGGTATTATGTTCTGGAAGCTGGAGGGCTTTACCAGCTGTAGGAGTTCTCTGGTAAAATTATTGGAGTCATATATACTATCATATCATCTGCAAGCTCTTTAAGAATTTTTAATACCTTTTTAAGAATTAGCAGCTATCCAGAAAGAACTGCTTGGACAATGAACACAACTCTTTGATTGATTGATTGGTTGATTGACTAATTAGCATCTACTCAGGGAGAGTTGCTTGGAGAATGAACAGAACTCTTTTAGAATTTTTTTTTCTAAAAGTATTCAAGAATTTTTTTATAGCAGCTTTTCTGACTTTGGTCAGAAAATTCGTGAGCTATCCAGAGAGTTTTTAGAATTCTTTTCTAGCAGAAGAGAGAGGTCTCAAGAGAGAACTGTCTCAAGCAGAAAACTATTTTGAGCAGATGACAGAGCCAAGAGCTATCTACAGAGAGCTGTTTAAGGAGACTACAAGGCTTGTACCCATGACTTGATTTTGAGTTGTTCTTTTTGCTGTTCCCAAACACTTCCTCAGTAACCTTGACTGTGTTGAGGCTGGTCCTTGGCACAGCTTTAACCCATGGTGATCTGATAAGATATGAGGGGTTATTTCAGTCTTCTTGTATCCTTTGAGGCTTGCTTTGTAACTGAT
This sequence comes from Mastomys coucha, assembly GCF_008632895.1. Classification (NCBI taxonomy): domain Eukaryota; kingdom Metazoa; phylum Chordata; class Mammalia; order Rodentia; family Muridae; genus Mastomys; species Mastomys coucha. The sequence goes on from NW_022196905.1 coordinate 200,030,893, forward strand.
TATGTGGTCACTTTTGGAGAAGGTTTCAAGAAGTACTGAGAATAAGGTATGTTCTTTCATGTTTGGGTGAAATGTTCTATAGATATTTCTTGGATTCATTTGAATCATAACCTCCGTAAGTTTCATTATTTCTGTTTAGTTTCTGTCTCAATGATCACAGAATTGAGGTGACATCTTGGTGTTTTTTTCCTTTAATGAGTATGAAGTGTCCTTGCCTGTCTTTTCTGATTGCTTTCAGTCAGAAGTCTATTTTATTAGATATTAAAATGGCTACTCCAGCCTGTTTCTTGGGTCCATTTACTTGGAAAACCTTTTTCTAGCCCTTTACACTAAGATAATGACTATCCTTTTTGCTGAGATGTGTTTCTTGTATACAGCAGAATGATGGGTCCTGTTTATATACCCATTCTGTTAGCCTGTGTCTTTTACTAGGGAATTGAGTCCAATGGTGTTGATAGATATTATTGACCAATGATTGTCACATCCTGTTATTTTGATGTTGGTGGTGGTTGGATGTGTGTGTGTGTGTGTGTGTGTGTGTGTGTGTGTGTGTGTGTGTGTTTCTCTTCAATTGGTTTTAATGCTGTGAAATTTGAAGTGGAAATTTCTGGTTGAGTCATGTGATACAGATTTATGTGATGTTTTATTGAAACAGATCCATGAGAGGACATGTGATGGAGAGAGTATAAATAGGAGCCAACAAACAGTGATGGGACACTAGCATTGCTGGCCATGCAAGGCTTCATTGGTCTTGCATCTTCACTGATCTACACTTCATTGAGAACTTCTCCTGGCTTTCTGGCTTACTTGAGCTGATCCAGCAGAGGCCTGGTTGTTTCTGCTGGATTCTGCCACTGGTGCTGATCCTGTTTGGTGAATTAGACTGTTGATATACAGACACTACTAAACTGGACTGATAGTATTCTGACCACAGAGTTTGAAATTGTCCCCAATTATTTAAAAATAGTTCACTTCTAAACATGTCCCTATCCCCTTGTTCTATTTACTATCTTTCACCCCTACCTTGGGACAGTGAGTTGGAAGGGGGTTGAAGCATTTGAGAACTCTTATTAAAGTAGATTTTGAAAAATCTAAACCAACAGAAATTATTTATTTCCTATGTTTTCTCAAGTGTAATTAGCTTCATTAGGTTGGAGTTTTCCTTCGAGTATCCTCTGAAGGGTTGAATTAAAGGAAAGGTATTGTTTAAATTTGGTTTTGTCATGGAATATCTTGGTTTCTCCATCTATGGTGATTGGAAGTTTTGCTAGGTATTACAGTTTGGGCTGACATCTGTGGTCTCTTAGGGGTCTACAAGACCTCTGCCCAGGACCTTCTTGCTTTTAGAGTCTCAGATGAGAATTCAGGTGTAATTCTGATAGATCTGCTTTTATATGTTATTTGGCCCTTTTCACTTGATGCTTTTAAACTTTTATACTGTATATTTAGTGTTTTGATTATTAAATGGTAGGAGGATTTTCTTTTCTGGTCCAATCTGTTTGGTGTTCTTACATAGAATGTTCTTCTATGATTTTGCTGAAGATGTTTTCTGGCCCTTTGAGCTGAGTCTCTTCTTCTGTTCCTATTATTCTTGGGTTTGGTCTTTTCATAGTGTACCAAATTTCCTGGATGTTTTGTTCCATGAACCTTTTAGACTTTGCATTTTCTTTGACTGGTATATTGATTTCTTCTATTGTAACTTCTACACCTGAGATTCTATCTTCGGTCTCCTGTATTCTGTTGGTGATGCTTATGTTTGTAGTTAATGTTCTCTTTCCTAGGTTTCCACCTCCAGGTTTGCCACAGTTTGTGTTTTCTTTATTGCTTCTATATCCCTTTTTATGTCTCAGACAGTCTTACTCGTATTCTTCATCTGTTTGATTATATGTTCCTACATTTCTTTATATTTGCTTCCTCTTTTATTGTCTCTACCTATTTGAATATATTTTTCTGTATTGCCTTAAGGGATTGATTTGTGTCCCTTTTAAAGGCCTCTAATGTCTTTATAAGGTTGGATTTAAGATATTCTGTTTGTGCCTCAAGTTCATTAGGATATCCAGGGTTTGTTGTAGCAGGATAACTGGGCTCTGGGAATGTCATATTACCCTGGGTCTTGTTGACTGTGTTCTTATGCTGTCTATTAGGCATGTAGATTTCTCTGGTGTTAGTTGGATGATCCTGATGGCAGCAGGACTTCTCTGGAAGGTGGGGGGAACCAGGGGCCATTCAATGGAGGTCAGGGTACCCAACTCTGTTGGCTATGCCTCCGGCAGACCATACCGTACAGGTTGTAGCCAAGTCAGACCCAACTGGGATGGCATGAGGATCCAACTAAGATGGGACTAGTAGAGCAGGGTTCTAAGCTGGTTAGTTTTGGGACCCCCAAAGGTTTCCACAGGGAGGCTGAATGTTCTTGGGGTCCTGCGAGACTCTTCCAGACTAAAGAGCAAGCCCAGGGCTAGAACATAGGAAAATTTTTTAAAAAGAAAGTGTAGTACCAAGTAAGTGTTCATGACCACTCAAAGGACCAATCAGGAGCCGATCCAATGCAATCACACCAGGGTCTTTATTCATAAGCTCAAGCTTGGGCTTAACTCACCTCCAACCCACAGGGAGGTTCCAGTGGAGAAAAGCCTGGAACATTCATCAGTATAAGGTTTTGTAGGAAATGACAAATGAGGGTGAATGTTTTTAGCCTGGCAAGCATCTAATTGGAGAGCTACTATGGCCTTTATCATAATTGGCTGGTGCTGGGAGCCAAACTGTAAACTTAACTTCTGCTTCCTTCCTAATTGGTGGTTCTTAGGCAGGAGCAGGCTTGTAACTTGGAGGTGTGCATTTGTTGAGGAATAACCTTGAAACTGGTGCTAGATGGTGGATTTGTTGGGGGAGAATAACCTGGAAGCTGAAGCAAGGCTCAGGTTTTGTTGAGGGATACCTTGGAAACTGAAGCCAAGTACTGGCCTATTAGTTTACTTGAGTTTAAACTTAAGTCAGGTTTTCTAAGATAGAATCTGAGCCCCCTAAATTTGGTCTCTCATTTCCCCCTTTCTCTGTAACTAGAAGGCCCTGTCATGGAACTTGCTGAAACTCACAGGTTTCATTATGGAGGGACTGGTAGTGAATTTTTATTACTTTAAGTTGAATAATCCCAAGTCCTTCTTTCATAAATTGCACTGATTTGTTTACAATGCAGGGGCCAAAAGTAAGGAGCAGAAGGGAAATGAGCAGAGGGCCCAGCAGGGTATATATCAGAGTGGTCAGCCATGGGAACCTGTTGAACCATGATTCGAACCATGATTCAAACCAGCTTTGTGCCTGTTCTCTTTCTCTTTTTCTCTTGGCCAGGCCCACTCTAAGTTTGGCTATCGACTCTTTTTTTGTTGTTTTTTGTTTGTTTGTTTTTGTTTTTGTTTTTGTTTTTGTTTTTGTTCTTGAGACAGGGTTTCTCTGTGTAGCCCTGGCTGTCCTGGAACTCACTCTGTAGACTGGGCTGGCCTCAAACCCAGAAATCTGCCTGCCTCTGCCTCCCAAGTGCTGGGATTAAAGGCATGTACCACCACTGCCTGGCTTTTTTTTAAGGTTTATTCATTTATTATATGTAAGTACACTATAGCTGTCTTCTGACACTCCAGAAGAGGACATCAAATCTCATTACAGATGGTTGTGAGCTATCATGTGGTTGCTGGGATTTGAACTCAGGACCTTCAGAAGAGCAGTCAGTGCTCTTAACCACTGAGCCATTTCTCCAGCCTGGCCATCAACTCTTTAACCACTCCATAACTTATGTTATGGTTAACATAAAAATAACATTCTTCTTTGAGGGCTGCACATAGCCTTCCCTTGTTACATAAGCAGTAGATTCAGCTGCCTCCTATTTTGGAGTACTACCTCTGCCAGGGAGCCCAGAGAATATTGGAAGAGAAAGACCCCTTTCTCTAATCTCTCTTTATCAGTGTCTATGGCCTCTCTTAGATGGTCATGATTGTTTTTTAACACCAAGGAAGCTACCCCATTCCCGTGCTGGCCACACCCAATGAGAACAGCCAGAGTTACAGCCAAAATTGGTTCACTTGGCTTTTGTGAGGACTAGACCCGAAGCTCTATCTAGGAAATCTAGGACTTGATTGTCAGTGTGATAGATAATCCTAAGTAACAACTGGACAAGTATACAGCATTCTTGGTCCTGATGTAGTACAGCCCCATAGAAACATGGGGTGAGTCCTGCAGTGCATGCATGCCCTCCAGGCATTGTTGGGGTGGCAATATGTATTTATCTTTATCTGGATTTATCTTGTAGGTCCAGTTACAACGATGGCTTATAGGCCCCAGGAACTGTCCCTGTACAGGTGGCCTGACCCTCTGTGGCCTGTAAGGTCAGCCTAGCTTCACCTTGTTAACATCCACACTCACTGAGATTCTCAGTTTCAGTAAAGTCTCCAGTCAGAGTTATTTCTTCAAAGTAGGGTGGTCTTATCGCCTTACACAGCCAACATGACTCAGTCAACTCAGGTCTGGAGGCATTGGTGACCTGAAAAGCCTGGACCATCATATTCCTGAGGGGGTCAGGGTTCTCATTATTCAGTCTTTATGTTGGCCTGGTTGCTTGGGTTGGAGCCTTACTCGCAGAAGATGGGCATGGGCCTTCTGGTAGGATTGGTATATGGGCCCGCAGAGTTGGTGTAGGTGGGGGTCTAGCTGGTAGGATGCTGGGGCTGAGAGGTATTGGGAGTGTCTGAACATAGAGTTGGGTGGTGAACAAGACTCCAGGATCCTTACCAGTAGCATAAAGTCTCAGTCCCCAAATCTTATCAGTAGCCCATTCACCTTTTCTGCTACCATCTGTGAATCTAATAATAAGAGAATTGCTTTTCTCTGCGCAGCTCCAGGTATCGAGCCTAGTCACGGTGAAGAGGTCCTTACTTGGGAGCTTCCAGGGTATCCATAGAGTGGGTTCACATTCTCAGGCTACACAGAAGAAGACCTCAGGCCCTCCACATTTGTTGCATTGGTTATAGCCCTGGGAAGCTTGATGTTTAGTCTCTCAATGCATCAAATGTGTGTTGCAGCCATAAGCTGGCAGGTACTCTTGAGATGTTTCTCTAGCTGGGAGATGGGGCATGGGGGGATTCCATTCTTTTCCCACCAGATCACAGAGGTCGACATGGAAATTGGAGAACCAGGTAACCAGAGGTGGAACCCGGGAAGTGAAATTGACAATCCTCCCTGTGACCATATTGATAAGGGTCCAGGTAAGATTATGGGGCTTGTGGTGGTTGGGTTCTTCAGTACATGCAGTGAGGAGCCTCACCAGGATTACAGTAACTTGAGCTTGAGAGGCTTAGAAGGGTGCTTGATAGCCTTCCATCTCTTTTTTTCGTTGGTCCTGTTTCCTCAATGGCAAATGGATCTGCAATTCGATCGTGAGTATGGTAAATCTATGCTGCAATTCAGAATGGTAGGCATGGTCAGGATGACATACCAGTCCTTCCAGCGAGACTCTAGTGACCCCTGGTGGTGTCTCCAAACTAGGACCCAATCTCCAGGCTGGAATCAGAGGGGCTCAGGAGAGAGAGAGAGCGAAGTTTAGGCCAAATATGTTTGTGTACCTATTGTACACCCTCGAGATCATCCAATAACTAGCAACCATCTGCTTCTGAAATAACCTCTGCCTGTAGGTTGAGGATAATGGTGTGGGGGGGAGTTCCATACTCTATAAAGGGAGAAGGGGAGAAGAGTCATCCAATCACTGTTAGTCTCCAAGGTCAACTTAGTTAAGGTCTCTTTTAGGGTTCTATCCATCCTCGCTACCTGTCCTGAACTCTGGGGTCTGTAAGCACAATGAAGTTTCTTGTCAATCCTCAAAATATTAACTAATCCCTGACTTTTCTGGGACACAAATGTAGGTCCATAGTCTGACCCTATAAGCCTAGGAAAACCATACCTTGGAAGAATTTCTTTGTTACTGTCTAGTTGGGAAAGCCTCAGTCCATCCTGAAAAGATATCTATGAACACAAGTAAATGTCTGTATCCAAATGTTCCTGGCTTTTACCTGCATGAAGTCCATTTTCCAATAGACTTCTGACTTGATGTGTCCATATCGAGTACTGGTATTCTTCTCACTGGCAACCGCATTGGTCAACTGACAGGCCTTACAGTTCTTAACAATTTCAGCTATTTTCGAATTGGCATCTCTGATTCTGATGGGGGACTGGCAGACTAAGCCCTGCATTCTTTGGGCTTCACCCATGTGTGAAGAACAATGGATCTTTTTCAGTAGACCCATTTTCTCTGGTACAATTTGTTTGCAGTACTGTCCTCCACCGTCCCTTATGACAGGAAGATGTGGGCAGGTTTTTGGCCCAGATCACATCTTCTATGTCGGGCAGGCTCCCTGCTGGGCAGAACCAGGCAAGAGAGGGAGAGAACCTGGTCCAGCCTCTCTCTCTCTCTCTCTCTCTCTCTCTCTCTCTCTCTCTCTCTCTCTCTCTCTCTCTCTCTCTCTCTCTCTCTCTCTCTTGGGGCTGAGCGGGATGGTGAGTGTCTCTGCTCGGATCTCCTGCCTCCGGAAAATAACCACCCCAAGCCGGGAGACTGTCAAAGAAGGAATTCATTTTACTGTATCAATCTTTTCTTTATAAAGGGCTGAGAGAGGAGGTGTAGTTTTCTGCTGAGGTGAGATGACATAGGGGGAGGGGAAAGCTGATGAAGGGTATGGGGTGACTAATGGAACCAACAGTTACTCTATGTCAGCAGGAGTTAGGCAAAGGCAGGCTTAAGCAGGTTGTGCTGAGTCACTTCAGTACAGAAGTGACTGAGACAGTTTACAAAACTTGAGCCAGGCTCAGGTTTGTCCTCAAGGCCCAAATCAGGGCCAAATAGAGCCCAACACTTCTGTGGGTAGGTCAGAAAGTGTGTTTGCTCTGGGGTCTAGGGCAAACAAGAACATGAGGAGTCCAATTTCTAGGGCCACCCACTGGACTGTTTCACCTGCCTTGTTGTTGCCCTCTGAGACTGGGTCTTTTCCTTTCTGGTGTCCCAAGCAGTAGATGATGGCCAGCTTTTTAGACCCCCTCTCCCTTAGTAGGGAGACCAATGCAGATGCCAGTGAGAAGAATCCCAGTACTTGATATGGATGCATCAAGTCAGAAGTCTATTGGAAAATGGACTCCTCTTTATTTTTGAGTCTTTCCATCTGCTGTCAGAAGGCTTCTCTCTCTAAAACCAGCCCCATGGACATGAGCAGTAGCAAAGGCACACTGGCTATCTCTGTCTCTTGTCTTTTCTCAGCTCTAATGCCTTAGTTGGAGCTACCAGTTTGCTGCAGACCGAGATTTCTGGGCTGACATTCCTGCCAGGAGTGGCTCCTCCAATACAAACTCAGTGTTTGAGACCACCACTGCCCCAGCAAACCTCTGTCTATCCTGAATGAAGCTGTTGCCACTGGTGAACCATGTTACCTCTGCATCTATCAAGGGGGTATCTTGAAGATCTGGTCTGGACCTATGGATGTGGGCCAAAATGTCTGAGCTGTCATGCAACGGCTCATCAAGGTCTGGGACAGGAAGCAGGGTAACTGGGCTTAGGGCAGCTGGGGCCTGAAAAGTTATGCTAGGGGCATTTATGAAAAGAGATTGATAATGAGTCATTCTGACATCATCCATAACCAGGAGGCCATTGCTGCAATGATGTGTAAACAGGGGGCCAGCTTCTGCCAACTCGATTTATTTCTTTGACAGGTAGGCCAATGGCTGGTGCCAGGGCCCAGAATCTGAGTATGCATACCCTGATCTAAGGAGATCACCTGTGGTTGGCAGAGTAGGGCCTTCTTAGTGGAGGCTTGATAATCCAAATTTCCCAGGGCCTCCAAGGGGTCCTGGGTCTCTTGTAGACACTTTTGCTTTATTTCTGCTGTCACCAGGAGGTCATTTATAAACTGTTGAAGGGACTTTATCTTAAGGTTTATCAAGACAGAATGTTGAGTTCTATTAATTATCAACAAGGAAGCTGGTGGGTTCCCCCTCTGCTTTTAGGGTTACCCTGGGCTTGGGGAGGGGATCTGAACCTATGTCCCCTATTCTTTATTTTCTAAGACCAAGGTTTGAATAGGCTTCTTCTTTGGGGTGGTGGTGGGGGGGGCGAATTCCCTGGCCCAGTGTCCCTTCTCCTTACAATAAGCACATTGGTTCTTTCTTAAGTAGGGGGCACTCTCCATCCTTAGGGTCCTTTTACCTCTTTCTTCAGAAACCATCTGGTTTAGGTGTCCTGGTTTGGGCATGGCTGCCATCTGCATTTTGCCAGGTCTCAAGTCTGTTGCCTCTGTCCTCTCATCTGCTTCTCTTCTGCCACTGTTCCTACCACTAAGTCCCTCAGACTCTTCTCCTAACCTCTCTCCCTGCCTAATGTCATACTCTTTGGCCAGATTGATTGGCTGTCTTTCAGCCACTCTGAGACCTGCCAGCAGAGCCTGACAGTAAACCAAGAGCCTTCTCTTACCTTCAACAGGGTTGAATTCCCCGTCTGAGTAAAGGAGAAGCAAACATTAATAGCTGCTATGGTGTTGGGGAGGAGGGCTCACCTGTGGGGCCAAGAACCAGGTTCCTGGCCTCTGTCTGGATTTTCCCCCTCCTTTCTGAGGTATAGGGAACCTGCAAAAAGTTGTTGACAAATAAAAGTCACTAGTAGCAAAGGGCCAATAGCGATAAGGTTGGTTTCCTTGATGATCAATTGGCCCAGCTACCCACCAGGGCAGGAAGACAGACTCTGGCTCAGAAGGTAGCCTCCATAGGCTTTGTGTCCCTGCAGCAGGACTCCCCTACCCTGCCTGCTATGGGGCTGCCTGTGGCAGCTATTGTCCTGCCTGAGAGGTTGAATAAGGTGTGGGTGGAAAGATAGCATCCTTTCCTGTTCTTCCTTGGAAGACAGGGTTGAGGGATGGTACAGAAGGAGATGGACGGTCAAGTATCTCTTCCTTTGTATCCTTGGGCTTTTTGGTAGCCAAGGCAAGATCTTCTGCCTATTGTCTGGTGAGAAAAGACTTAAGACAAGAGGGTGAGTCCTCTAGGAGGTCTCACCAACATTCACATAAGATATTTGGTCCAGGTGGCCAAATTTTAGTTTGAAAATGACTTTCTTAATCCCTTGGACCAATCTCAGGTCAAAGGATCCTTCTGGGGGTCAGTCAGTGTTGAAAGTGGGCCATTCTGACCTGCAGAATGTGGTCAATTTATCTTTCTTAATAATGACTGAGATATGCTCTCCCCCTAGTTTTAACATCTTTAAAATTACTAAGGAGCAGTTCCAATGGGGTTGAAGGTGCCTGTCCCATGTTAATAAGTCTATCAAAGTTACCTTGTAACAAGAAATCCAAGTATAACACACAAAATCACAAATTCGACCTTTCCTCTCTATCAAGCAGAAACCAGAAACAACCAGAAAGTGGCACTCATACACACAAAAAAGAGATTCATCCCTTCTTCTCTGTCAGGTAACACACAAAAACACAAGTTTGACCTCTTCTTTTTATCATACAGAAATGAGAAACAAGAATGTGGCACTCGCCAGGCAGTAGTGGCACACCTTTAATCCAGCACTTGGGAGACAAAGGCAGGCAGATTTCTGAGTTTACCAGCCTGGTCTACAGGGTGAGATCCAGGACAGCCATAGCTACACAAAGTGACCCTGTCTCAAAAACAAAACAAAACAAAACAAGAATGTGGCACTCATACTCATACACAGAAAAGAAACTCACCCCTTCCTCGTTGTCAGGAAGAAACAAAGGTAGTCAGATTGGTGTGGGTGCCCTTGTCTCTCCAAACCCACACCCACCCCAAATCAGGGTTCAGAACATCTCCTGACCCCTCATGGCCACAGTCCCCTGATAGATTTATCTTAACTGAATCCCAACCACAAATACAGGTTCAAGGCCCCCCTTTTTTTTTTTTCTGAACAGAATTGCAGATGTGGCACCACTCAGAGTTTACCAACAAAAAGCAGCATAGACCAGGCACTGTGTGGAACCAAACTGCTGCGCTGAGCAGATACGTGGACAGATTTAGCATGTGGACAGACAGGAAGCTCTTTTTTTAAATAATTTTTTATTGATATTTTATGTGTGTACATTTCAAATGTAAATACATAATCCCTTTCTTAGTTGGATTCCCTTCTGGAACACCCCATCCTATCCCCTCTCCCCCTGCTTCTATGAGGGTGCTCCCCTCCTACCCACCTATTTCCTGCCTCACCACCCTGGCATTCCCTTACACTGGGGCATCGAGCCTTCCCAGGACCAAGGGTCTCTCCTCCTACTGATGCCAGACAATGCCATTCTCTGCTACATATGCGACTGGGGCCATGGGTCCCTCCATGTGTACTCTTTGGTTGGTGATTTAGTCCCTAAGAGCTCTGGGGGTCTGGTTGGTTGATATTATTGTTCTTCCTATGGGGTTGCAAACCCCTTCATCTCCTTCAGTTCTTCCCCTAACTCCTCCATTGAGGACCCCAAACTCAGTCCAATGGTTGACTGTGAGCATCCACCTCTATTTGTCAGGCTCTGGCAGAGTCTCTCATGAGAACTATAACAGGTTCCTGTGAGCAAGCACTTCTTGGCATCTGCAGTAGTGTCTGAGTTTGGTGTCTGTATATGGGATGGATTCCCAGGACGGGCAGTCTCTGGATGGCCTTTCTTTCCATCTCTGCTCTACACTTTGTCCCTGTATTTCCTTTAGACAGGAGCAATTCTGGGTTAAAAATTTGGAGATGAGTGGGTGGCTCCGTCCCCCAACCAGGGGCCTTGCCTAACCTCTCTATATGGTCTCTACAGGTTCTCCCTCCCATTTGTTGGTATTTCAGCTAATGTCATCCCTGTTGGGTCCTGGGAGCCTCTTGCTTCCCTGGCATCTGGGACTTGCTGGTGGCTACCCCCTGTTCCTCATTCCCCATTGCTACACACCTCTGTTCAAATTCCTGACCCTCTGCATATCATACCTGTCTCCTCCCATACTTGATTCTGAGGAAGAGAGAAATAAGAAGCTCTTTACATGGACAGATTTAGCATACAGGCAGGCAGGAAACAGAAGTTTATCTTGGCACTACAAACACACATATAGATAGACCTAGACTGAATTTGCCAACATCAAGACACTCTAGATTGGTAGTCCTGAAGGTCATGGGGAACTTCCCTGCCAACATAACAAAATGTAGTACTAAGGAAGTGTTTGTCAAGCCCAAAGGACCAATCAGGAGCTGATCCAATGCAATCACACCAGGGTCGTCATTCATAAGCTCCAGTTTGGGCTTAACTCACCCCTGACCCACAGGACAGTTCTGGTGGGAAAAAGTCCCAAATATTCATTGAGACAAAGTTTTATAGGAAATGACAAGCAAGGGGTGAGTGTTTCTGGCCTGGCGAGCATCTAACTGGGGGCTACTGTGGTCTTTCATAATGGGCTGGTGATGGGAACCAAACCATAAACTTACCTTCGGTTTCCCTCCACATTGGTGGTTGTTAGGCAGGGCAGGCTTGGAACCTGGAGGTACAGATTTGTTGGAGAATAACCTGGAAACTGGTGCTAGATGGTGAATTTGCTGGGGGAGAGCAACCTGGAAACTGAATTGAGGCTCAGATTTTGTTGGGGGGATAAGTTGAAAACTGAAGCCGGGTACGGGCCTATTAGTTTACTTGAGTTTAAACTTAGGACTTGTTTTCTAAGATAGACTCTGAATCCAAAAAATATGGTCTCTCAAAAGCACGCTTTAAAAAAACAGAAAGAGAAGCTGACTACAGTGGATTTAGCATAAAACAGAAGGAAAAGAACTGTTCACAGTAATATTCAAAGCAAAAAGCCTGGTGGTGTCCATGATCATGTGGACAAGCAATATCTCTGAGTCACGGATACCAACACCTCTTATTCTCCGTGTCTTTTTACTCATTAACTGAATTGAACACACAGACCTTTCATGACGAACACAAACTCAAGGTTATTATAAGCATTCCTTCCTAAGTAGTTCATCCCCTACCTGCCCTGACCTGAGGTTGATGCTGGAGTTCCAAGGATGTAGGTCTCAGACACAGGCAGTGCAGATTGGAGTGCTGGGGTGCCAGCTTCCACTCCAAGGCAGTGTCGGGCCTTCTTTGTATCCCCACAAGTACCGAGTTGTGTGCGCCCTGTCTAATGCCTCCAAATCTAAATGCCAATCACGCTGAAGTTAAATGTCACCCTGACAACTTGGAAATCTTTGCCAATGACCAAAACAAGTGTTTATGGGATACTTTCCAGGATTTGATCAACACTGCATACAAAAAGATGAACGTTCATCCTGAACACCTAATTCAATTCACGCAGCAGGCACTGTTTGTTCTGTGTAGCCAAGAGACCCAATCAGCAGCTGTATTTGCTCAAATCTCTTAGGGATACAGGCAAATACGGGAAACCTTGGGCCCCTGAAGCTGAGAAGAGCAAGAATGGAAAACAAAACAAAACAAAACAAATCTGGAAAAATCCAGTCATGATATGATATAGTACCTAAAATGTTACCTCATTGGGAGAATTAGCGTAGAAGAGTATTGTCTTTCTAGGTGGGGGCTCTGTTTTCCTGATCATGGATTCTGGCACTTTTCACAGAAGCTAAGTAGAGTTAAGTCTTATCGTTGAACGAATTGCCTCTCTTGCTCCTGTTGCAACTGTCTTCATCATTATCCTTTCTTTCTAACAAATACATAGTTAGGCTTAATGAACAAAGGCTTGGGAACACACTAACAAACCTAAAGGAGCTTTAAACGTACAGGTGACTCCGGGAGGCATCTCTCCAGGCACCTATCATGATCCTAGTGATGTACAGGTTCAAGGAACTTCAAATTCTGTCTACCAGTGAAGGGACACTTTCAAGTAAAGAAGGGGAGTAATTACATATAAAACATGAATTTACCACTGTAGATAAGAGAGGAGGCCATTGTAATGACTGGTGATAGAATTGTGTAGCAGTACCATATCTGGCCCTGAGATAGCAATAACAAAGTTAACAGTTTCCATGTATATATTGAAATCTAATTGAACCCTCAAGACAACTAGAAATTGTTAGCCCTATTACAACAGAAGTATTAGCCCTGTTGCAAATAGGGAAGTACAAGATTGTAAAGCAGACTTGCAAGCTCACATGTAAACAGTTTCTATTGTCACAATGCAAAATTGTGTCACTTTATGAAGATCTCAGGAAGTCCTTAGTGAGGGACAATCCTAGGGCTGCCACTGCCAGCCAGGGGCATAAAGTAGCCTCTGGTGGCAGTTCTGGCAGAGCACAAAGGGCATTCCAAGAATGTTAGAAAAATTGTGATTAGAAAATGACTTCAAATGCACACGGTTTAACAATGCTTAGAGACCACTCACCTACAGCCATATACTTATTTCACAATCATTCAAAAGAAATGAACCTGAGTCACAATTGGCCTGTCTTTCAAAGACTCAGATGTATGTACTCATGGTTTGTTATTAACAGCCAACAGGAAAAAGCACACATGAAACATTTAGAAATGATGGCTTTTTGGGACTTCTAGGTTTCAGTCATTTATGGCAATCTAGGAAACGCTAAAGCCTAGGTATATGTTTCAAATTCAGTGTACATTGAGTAAAATATGCAATTGTTTTCCATGTAAAGTTACCAACTTTTACCAGCAGGTGGCAGCCTTGCAGAAAAGATCAGTGGAAATTTGGGAAATCTGAAAAATATTCCAAGTTTTAGAAAGAACTATGCATCCAATATGATTGAATTATACTGTAAGCCTGAAATTTTATGAACAATGCCAACTATACATGTCCATTCAATTAACTTAAAAAACACAAGGCACTGTATACAGGCATTTAGTGACCCCACCAACAGGGTACCCTGCTGCACACTAGATGAAGATACGAGGGTGAAACAATTCTAAGGAATGGTGGGAAACAGAATCAGTTTAAATATTGATTTTTACAACTAACACACTTAATACAATTTGACTTCTTATGTGAGACTGGCAGAACATTACATATTCTTGGTCTTGTTTTTATGGTTTTTAATACTTCGTTTTTCACTCTAGAGAAATATATGTATGTGTATAGATAGATAGATAGATAGATAGATAGATAGATAGATAGATACTTCTTAAGAAGGTCAATGTACACTTACACTTTTTATAATACTTTAATGTGCATTCAGCACATTGTTCAAAGTTAAAATGGCAAATTCCACTTGGCATGCATGGCAAATGAGTATTTACTCCCAAATTATTTGCTGGGTTTCTAATAGGAAACTAATTTTTCTTGAAGGGAACCACACATTCAGAAGGTGAACTGTATCCCCCATGGTTCCTATAACAAATTCTTAATTCCCATTATCTCAGAATCTGATCTTACTTGGAATCAGGATTGCAGCCCTGGTTAGGATTACATCATACCCCAAAAATGGACAGGGTGGCATCTGCTTATAATCCCAGTACTCAGGAGGTAGAGAGAGGAGGATCAGAAGCTCAAGTTGACCTTTGGCTACTTAGTGAGTTGGAGGACAACTCACTAAGCTACATCCCTGTCTCAAAATTAAAAAAAAAAGAAAAATTAAAATAAAAATAAAATTTAAAGCAGATATGAGTGCTTCCCTGACTGGACAGTCCTTTCACTCCTGCCATTTGGGACGTTTTGTGCATAAGAATTAGAATATGAAACAGAGTGTGGGGATATACACCTCTAACTTTCTTTGGAGCTGAGGAAAAAGAATGGAGTTCATGAACAGTCTGTGCTAGCAAGACGTTCTGACCAGCCTGTTCTACAAGACATTGTCTCAAAACAAAAACAGCAGACAAGAACTAGTATTTAGAACATATGTATAAATGGTATGGTAGATGTTGTGGTCAGCTTAAAGAATCTTCCACATTCATTTTTACCATCTACTAACTATGGAGCCTCTTCCTGCCTCAGAAACCTCTCCCCAAACACTCGGTGGCTAAAACCCAAACAATCATAGTTTCTTCTTTCAAATGAGTAACTATTCAAAATGAAGTCTTTGGCTTTCTTTCATATGCTAAATTTCCCGACACAGACCATTTTATCAGAAAGCTACATAAATCAATAACAAATTAATATTCTCATTAACAGACACTTAGCAAGCTACTTTTAGATGCAGGATCCAACCTGGTTGCCAAGGCTGTAAAAACAGATGTTACTTCTGTTTCAAGTGGTTTTAACTCTAATTGGTGAAGGTGAATAATACATACTAAATGTGGTTTATACAGTAAAACAATTTCCATGTTGTATCAGAAAAAAATATGTAACTTGATGTTTAACAAAATTCTGCAGACTGATTAAAAATGTAAAATTCATTTTATTTTTTGATTGCTGATATTTTTCCTTGTTGTAATCCTGTCATTGAAATTACATTTATCATGCTTAATATTTTTATTAATCTTCTAGCTCTCCTGCCATAATTAAATCATAGGATGAGAGTCACTCTCTAATTAGCTTTATGGCTTTCAGAAAAGATACCCTGGTTCTTTTTTAAATGAACTGTCACTATAAATTATGCAGTGTACCTAAATCATTAGACAAATGTGACATATGTATTTTATAATAGATTAAAAGGTATGCATCAGACTTAATTTTCCTACTTACTCCCAATACTAGTTTCACTCATCCAACATATTGCATCTGGTCCATTCTAAAGCTTCATGAATTATTTGGTGAATTTCATATGATGGCATCAAGAGAGAACCATACAGAAGATTACCTATCATGATTAATCTGGCAGCGACCACGGCCATCCTAATGCCACTCTAACAATCAGTGTAATATGAGAAAAATATCCTCTACACAGACATTGTGTTTCTATGTGGAAAAGATACTGCCGTTTCAAGATGGTGCCATTTCAAGAGTTGTACTCCTTTCACAGGAGCACGAAGTTAAGGCGGACATCTCCTCCCCAAATTTATGCTTGCTGTTATCCCAAAGCCCTACCCTGGGCCACTCTTAAAGGTATTGCTGAGCCGGGCGATGGTGGCGCATGCCTTTAATCCCAGCACTTGGGAGGCAGAGGCAGGCGGATTTCTGAGTTCGAGGCCAGCCTGGTCTACAGAGTGAGTTCCAGGACAGCCAGAGCTATACAGAGAAATGCTGTCTCGAAAAAAAAGCCAAAAAAAAAAGGTATTGCTGAACAGAATGGTCAATTCCAGAAAGGAATGTAAACCCGAAGCTGGATGGCTTATGAAGGACACTGGAGAAATCCTCAGAGGTTCTACACTGACCAAGATGGGAGCAGGAGGTACAACAGCACTCCAGCACAGAAAGGTAGCAGACCGTCAGAACAGGCTCAGGGAAGCAGGGCATTTAGAGGGTGGTAGGAGAGTCCTTTCAGTAACAACAGCTATCAGGAGGATCTGGGAGGTCAAATGATCACTGCATTCGCCTCAACCCTGATGACAGAGGATAGGGTCCAAGGAGCAGCTGGGGTGTTTAGGAAACTTGTACCCAGAAGCAGTCTTGAGCATCTAGAAGCATCCATGAGCCCGTGCTTTAAGTTTCCAGTCCCCTTCCACCTCATGCAGCATGACCTTCGGACAGGGACAATTAGATATGGCCTTTTCCTAGAGGAAATGAGTCCCTGCTGAACCAGACACTGAAGGCGAACATAGGAAGTAGCATAAGGAGAGAGTGAAACAGTAGTGTCTTTGAAGCTGGCAATGTCTCCTTAAAATGGTTCCTCATAGTTCAGCAGGCGCATCCTATAAACAGGGTTCACAGGGAGGAATGGAAGAGATGCGTCACACCGAACAAGATGGCTCCATCAGTAAGTGCTTGCCTGGAAAACATGAGTACCTGGATTCAGATCCACAGAAGCCATGTAAAAAGCTGGGCTTATGCCTGTGATTTCAGTGCTGGGGTGGGAGCAGCATTTTTGGGGGCTTCGTGGACAGCAAGTCGGTTTTTCTTAAAGATACTTATAGCATACAGGAAGGAAGGAAGGAAGGAAGGAAGGAAGGAAGGAAGGAAGGAAGGAAGGAAGAGAGGAACAGGGAGGCATGGAGCGAGGAAGGTAAGGAAAAGGAAGGGAAGGGAAGGAAAGAAAGGAAGAAAGGAAGGAAGGCAGGGAGGGAGGGAGGGAGGGAGGGAGAGAAGGGTCCAGGAACCCTTGAATTCTACAATTTATGTGTTCTTTCCTTACTCATCATAGTTTCCATCTTAACTTAGACAACAACTATTTAAAGGAATCTTTCACCTGAACTGGTATCTTAGAAAACATAACTAGACATTTCCGCACATGGATCCTGAACACCAACTCGGGAATCCAGCCATAGGAGAGCTATCACAGGCAGAGCTGATGCCGGTTTAGATCCGAGAAGTGCCTCCCATTCCTCCCAGAATGGACGCAATTCCTCACGTCTCCATCCAGATTCTCCTAAGTTGTCCGGTAACACTCTGAAAGGAAAGCAAATGACGTAGCCAAGGAAAACCGAATTGCCTAAGAGGAAATGAAACAAGAAGCCGACACAGACAATCAGCCCGAGGCTGTTAGGACCCATAACACCAAGAACAAAGGAGAGCACAGAAAAATGCAAACCACACCAAGCTGTCAGGGCGTAGAGAGCAAAGCAGAACACTGTTTTACTCTGTAGGTGGCTGTCTGGATGTTCTGTAATACACCCTCAGAGATATCTTTGGTTCTCTGGATATTCTGGTATTCCGTGGATGGAGGTCCAGCTCCCGATGAATTGTGTATGGGTAAGTAAGTAAACGACTAGGAGATGAGAGGCAGTTCGACTCAGAATGAACTCATTCCTGACTATGTCTTCCACAAGCAATGAGCAATAGTGGGCTTTTAAGGTAATTAAATGTGATATTCATGTCACAGTGAAAGATTCTTGAAGATGGCTGGTCCATTTTCAGTAATTAGAGCTATAGGCCAAAGCATAATGTGTGGCACTATAAATCACTGTCCCCGATCACGTTGTGAGAGACCTACAGAGTTCCTGGCCCTTCCCTCTGTTTTCTACTTCACGGTGCCAGCCCATGTCATCTTGCTTATTGGTTAATTCTCAGTGGCATCTTTTACCCTACATTCTGTACATGTGAGGAGGAAGCTGTAATTTCTATGCAGTTTGAGAAAATTGCCTCATTTCATTCATTAAATACAATCACAACGTTCCTCGAGTTTTGGAAGTGGTTAATTTTAAAATGTCTTTAAAATTAAAGCAATTTGGAAGGCTCATTAACATTAATAACAGAGGCTGGTGACATAGCTTAATAGACCACTTGCCTAGCATGCATAAGGTTCTGAGTCCAGTCCCTGCCACTCCAATAGTAACAATAACGACAGAAATGTCAACCTATTACAGTAAGCCTATAGATTGTAACACTGAAAGAAAAAGCTGCTAAATATCCCTTGGGTGTCTTAGCTATTATTTGTGTATCTGCTTATACACTTACCTTGTGAGTATAAGTAGCCTAGGTTTTTATCTCCTGACTCAGGCCAAAGAGGAACATGTGCATAACAGACCTGAAACATTCTCAACAAAGAGGAAATCAGAATCAGAATAACTCAATGGCAGTGAGGCTGAATGGCACTGCAGATCGACCAAGTGTGCAGAAGGTCTTTTCCTATAAGATACCACCAACATGTGGGTAACAACACACACACACACACACACACATACACACACACACACACACACACACAAATACAGCTCTCCTCTCAAAGAGAGGAAAAGGTAGTTTACTCTGGAGCCAAATAAGTGTGATCATGATCCAAGAACTCAAATTTGGTTTTCCTCCAAATACTATGTTCTAACAATGTAACAGTTAAGCTTTAATGGTAACAGAACAAAGAGTGCTATAGATCAAGACACTTTTAAAATACAACGGTGGAGACATCATATATAGGCATGTTATAGCAAAGGAGGGAAAGCTCTGCTATAGGCCTCAGATGCTATCGGATGGCATTATTATCTTTTGGGTTGGTGTTTAACATTCCAAAAGGCTTTACCTAATAATCACAAGGGTGCTGCATCAGAAACAGATGTAGGTAATCAATGGCTGTCTAAGGGGTTAAGATAACTCAAGGTAATTTGTCCCTAGATCTGTAATATTTTTTAATTCCAACAGCCACTGGCCTTCTAATCCATCAACCAGATTTGAAGAGTGGCTAATACAGGCACAGCTCTTTCCTGGGAACTTCAGTCAACAAGCCTCAACAGAACTTAAGGGGATCTACATTGTGCAAGAAACTGTGAGATTAGATCAAAAGGAGGCCTACAGAGAAACCGCATTTGATATCTGTCTGGAAAATCACCTGTGATTTTCAATAATTACAATTATTATACAGTCCTCACATGATCCCTAGATTTTTTTAAAAAAAAGTCTGCTATTCATAAGAAAACTTATCTTGGACAAAAACCAATCAAGCCAAACAACCCTGTAACTACAAGTGGAAGAGAAATTGGGCCCCATCCTGAATGTTAGCATTTGGATTCTGGAACAGATATTTCTTTTTTTTTTTTTTTAATTTTATTTTAGATATTTTCTTTATTTACATGTAAATTTCTCCATTCCCAGTTTCCCCTCCAAAAAACAAAGAAACAAACAAAAACAACAAAAACAAACCCCTGTTGCCTCCCCCTTCCCCATGCCTGCCACCCCGCCCTCTCCCACTTTCTGGCCCTGGCATTCCCCTACACTGGGGCACAGAACCCTCACAGGGCCGAGGTCCTCTCCTCCCATTGATGATCGAATTTGCAATCCTCTACTATACACATGCTGCCAGAACAATCAGACACCTCCATGTGCAGTCCTTGGTTGGTGGTTGAGACCCTGGGAGCTCTGAGGGTACTAGTTAGTTCATATTGTGGAACAGATATTTCTATTTGTTGAAAAGGTTCATTTCCCAGGGTCGAATCCAGTTAGAATTGTGACATTACCCAAAGTAAATATAAGTGTCAAATCCTCTTTCCCATTCTGACAACTAACGCATTCCCTGGGTCTTAGAGCTCCCTGTATAGAGGCCCTAAGGTAGGATGAGGCTTTGGCCATCTGGCTTCCGGATCTGTCCATACTTTACCTAGTTGATCCCCAGAAAAGAAGCCAGACATCCACTTAGTCATCCTGTGTTCTTAATGCCACCTATGCGAATAGATCTCAATAGCTCTTTGCATCTCTCCCCATCATTACCTCTGCAAGTCTCTGGGATTCCCAGAGGACTATATGCCCCCTCAGTGCTTCTCATCTTTCTCCCTGGGAGAGCTCTGTGCCCACTCCAAGAATTTGGTGTCATGTCTATTCAAAGGATAAAACATAGAATTCTCTTCCCTTTCCTCTTAGTTTTAATCAACAACTACATCAATGAGTAAGGTTTGAAAATACCCCAGAAAGAAAAGATAGGTGCAAACTGCCACATTTACTTTTGGATTTCTTCTCCTGCTTGCACAAAGTCATAGTTGCTCCTACAGAGGTCTCCACAAAGAGGCCAGACTTCTAGGCATGAGAGACCCTTTGTTCTGGGGAATATTCTGAAAAGACCAATGTGGCCTCCCCAACAATTCTGAGGACAAAGAAGCAGGCCATACTCCTGGAGAATATCTTAGTCTGTTTTGGACCTTTTTGTTTCATTGTGTGGGAAACAAAACTCCCAATTATATACAAGACAAAACTTTTCCAGAACTGAAGCCAAAACGCCTACAAAGTCAAAATTGTTGCCAAGGGGTCTCATAGGGAGTGCAGCCATCTCCCTAGTGGTTTCTAAACATCCCATGCAAACATCTGCCCAGCTTTCAGGAAACCTGCCCATAAGAGGCAGAACCCTGAGTACATTCTTCCCTCCCCACCTCCCGCCAATAATTTGATCCTAAATAAATGAAGCCTTGGGAGAGATAATTAAGGAGTGATCAGTTGTAATGGCTATTAGACTCATAGGCCGGTGACCTTTGTCAGGGGGAAAGGCTTTGTTGTAGTGTGGAAGGAGGTCCAGAAGGGTGTGGTTTCAGCTGGGCCCTCTGCCTCCTGTTAATTTCAAGCATGCCATTTGATATCTAGATTATTCCAGCTGGGTAACTGGTTAGACCACACACATGCTCAAACACCTCCAAAGGCTCAACCACCTCAGTGCACAGGCTCAACTCGTAAGAGGAAGAGAATATTTTCCTAATACTGACTCAGACTTTTCAAGTGGCTTTGCTATCCTCAGCTACCAAGACTTCAGAGAAACCCTTGTTTCCTTTTCGCTCCTTCCACACACATCCCACTGTCCCAAGTATGCTGTTTCAAACTCCCAGGAGCTAAGAGAAGCCCAAAGTAGAATTCTATATTAAAGTTTGACTTTTGTCTACTTCATGGGTTCTTTTTTCTTCCACTCTTTCAACCCCCTAACACCAGATAGGAGAGAAAAAAAGATAAAGTGGAAGAGGGTGCTATTGTTAGACTACTTCCTGTTGATTAGGGCTATTGTCGTCAGGATATTTAATTTCTTGTTGTTTCTTCTTTACACACAACTACTAAACAAACTTAGACCAACAGCAACCAACCAACCAACAACAAACCCTCAGGGCTTTAGCATTTATATACCCTCTGGAAAGTCCTCAGAATTCCAAATATCACACAATCACAGAAACTATCTGCAGCTGGCAAAATCACGCCCCTGCTAGAGTACAAGGCAAATCATAGTCAGCTGCTGTGGACAATCTGAAGCGGCCCTACATCCTACATCAGGGACTTAAATAAAAACACATTCTTATAATATTTATGACTTTTAAAAGAAGCCAAATTTCTCACTAAAATACACAGATGTAGAAGTGTATATAATATATCATAGTATTAATAATGTAGCCTCTTATTGCTCCCTTCTGTAGAGTCTAAAGTGAAAACATCTACTGTCCTAATCACATTCCAAGGAGGCAGAATTTAGGTAAGATCTATCCTTCATCAGTCACCAAGGAAAATCCCTGTATGATTCAACTAGGATGAAAACTAGCTAGCTCCTTATGTAGGTTGCTCTTCTCCACTCTCCAGATTCTCTGATAGAGCTTTGGCTATTGAATGAACATAAACATGCATAAACCTTTTTTTTTTTAATTAACTGAATGTCCTCTTATCCATGTGAACCTACCCCCCCCCCACCAAAAAAAAAATGGAAGCCAAACTTAAAAGTTTGGCACTAATGGCTTTTTATTTTGTTTGGTTGTTTTTTCCTTTCTTTTCTTTCCACCTTTTTATGTTTAAAGAAAAAAAGTTTATTTACCATACTGCAAGGCAAGAAAATCCACACGTCTGTCACTCTCCCCCCTCCCTTTATCCACATGGGTGAGAACTGTTTCTCAAATATAGTGTGCAGAAGCTCCTAGAGGAATTGTTAAAGGCTTTGGATGGTCTTTCCAGGAGAGTCACTGTTGCAAAATTAACTTAGGGGCAAAGGCTGTGGCGGGCCTGAGCATGACAAACACGGCAGCCACAGGTTTTGACCTTTACCCTTCGTTCCCTTGCTAAACTGTTAGACTTCCTTCCTAAAGCTGGCCCCCAAGATCTATTCCCTTATCTGGCTGCTGACTCATTCCGGAGACTGGTCACCAAGGTCCACCTATCAAGACATCATGATCCAGCAATCAAAATCCATTATTTTGACTACCCTAACACCCAGTCAGAATTTCCCAACATACCCTGGCTCATTCTAACACAGACCTCTCCCTTTTCCCTCTTAAAATCAACACGTACAAAGCTATCTGCTTCTGTTTTTGTCCGATTCAGATTTAGTGACTTTGCCTCTTTGCCTTGGTCAATAAAGGATCTCTTTGAATTTGGTCTGTGCTTGGAAACTGGTGTTTGGGTGTTGCCTGTGCCTGATCCAGGATCCAGAGGGGAGCACTATGCACTATTCAGGTGCCTTCGAGTGGAGGGAAAAATTAGTTTGGCTTCTAGGCTACTGTACATCACTGAGGGAGGCCAAAGCAAGATGACCTCAAGGCAGAGATATGAAAGCACTTAGTGCAGCAGAGACCACAGAGGAACATTGTTTCCTGGCTTGCTTTTCATGGTTTGATTATCTTGCTTTCTTATACAAAACAGAAGCACCTTCAGAAGACTAGCACTGCCTACAGTGGGCTAGGCCCTCTCACATCAATCACTAATCAAGAAAATGCCCCACATAGGAACCTACAGGCCAATCTGATGGAAGCAGTTCTTTGTGTGAAGATGAAGGCAATTCTCTCTTCCCAGGTAACTCAAGTCTGTATCAAGTTGACAAAAAGTAACCATCAGCAAACATCCCCCATTGATTCAGAAGCAGGTGGCTACCCACAATACCCAGGGTGTAGTTCTAGGTATCTATAAGTGGACACTGAAAGTTGAGGGAAGTATTACAATCATATTAATTCCCATATTAATGGTTAGTTTGCCTGTCTTGGGCACTGTGCTTTAACCAGAAAAAATAAAAAATAAATTTAAAAAAAAAAGAGTTCCATTCTAAGGAGTAGAATAATGACCTTCAGACAATTAGAGGGTTGTAAGTACACTGCCAGAAGAAAGCAGGGTAATGGAAAATAATGGAATTTGTGGACTAATTAGTAATGCTGTGCTATTTCATGCCAATGAAAGAAGGGCACCAGATGGCTCAGAAAGCATTCTTGACTTCTGAAGCTGAAGAAAACCTCTGAGGTGTAAGGAGGTCACACCTGAGGTCTCATTTAGGTTCCTCTGGCTGCCCTGGGTGTGACTTTGTTCTGACATCATGTAATTTTATGTGCAATTTGTAATTGTATTTGCAATTTGCAAAAACACTTCGAGAAGAATTATTTTTTAAAGGAGCAAACTTTCCATATTGTAACAATACATAGGTCTATCATTCATCCATCAAGTAAACCTCTGTTGGTACTGGAAACATAGATGGTTGAGATGCAGCCCTGGTTATCAACGGTGCAGTGAATGCAAAGAAACAAAAATTCAAGATCAGATGTCAAAATAGAGACAAGAGATAAGGCACAGATGAAGTATCCAAGCAGAAGTCACTGCAGGAAGGCCAGAGTGTGCCCAGTCTGCAGGAAGGCCAGAGTGTGCCCAGTCTGAACGTACTCTTGAATGCTTACAAAAGAAGTGACAAGCATGGGGCGGTGTCATTTTGCACAACAGGTCATTTGGATTGGCTAGGGTACTGTATGCTAGGGAACCTGGCTGGAAACGCACCTCAGGGGCAAGGCACACATGTACTGTAATATAATTTGCTGAGAAAGAAAAACCCAAGGAGGCACAGAGGACGGTGTGTTGAAGGGGACACAGAGGGGACTGTGGTTAAAGATGTCTAGTGATGAGGAGGGCTGAAGAGAGCAGAGTAGGTAAGGACACAAGGGACAGGAGCTATGCAGACATACCCACAGGCAGGGGGAGGGTGCCTGTGGCCAGCAGGATGGCAGAAGAAAGCAAGGTGACTAGGTCTAGAAATTTCCAGATTTGTGATCTCTAGCTAAGTGGAGGTACCAGGAACCTTGCGAGAAAATATGGCACAAGAGCAATCACAGCTCATGAGCTCTGCTTAGGACACACTGGGTTTGGCCTTCCTGAGGCATACCACTTGGGCTGTTCTGTTAGATTACATCTAAAGTCTGAACTTAGGGATAGAGAGAGAAAAAATACAGTTAGGGGTAAAGGTGAAATAAAATATTGACATATATGGACAAATACTAGATACTGACCAATCAAAATAAGCGTTTGTATCACCTGAAACGATTCTAAGCAATTGGGTATGGCAATCTTCAGAAGGATGAGAGATCACAAGGCAGCAGGAGAGAAGAGAGTAGCCAGAGAATAATAGAGGATAATGGGTTGGGGCAAAGAAGAGAGCATGAAGAAGCAGGATGTGGAGGAAAGGTGACAGGGATTAAAGAACGAAGGGCATGTCACTCAAGGTAGACTGAGGAGGAGAGAGCTTCAAACAGAGTCCAAGATAGCTGTTGAAAAGACATCTTGCCCACCCCTTCCCAAGCTTCACTCTTTGTGATACTCATGTGGTGGAGATCCGAGCAAGATCCAGTGCAGTATTCTAGACCTAAGTAATATCAGATTCTAGAAACCCACGGGGTAAATTAAAATGGCCCCAGATTCAAAGGGGAAGCACATTAGCGTATTTCCAAGAAGGTAAAGTTCTCCTAGACACGGCGACCCCAACCACACTGAAGCTGAACTGGGGCTGGTTCCGGTCAAGAGGCTGACATGAAGAACCACTCTCATTTGGGCTATTTCCTAGAATCTTATCAAACCTCACTGCTCACTCTTCTAGCTCAGTGAGCTGTAGTCTCTCTGTCTCCCCTGACCTCTTCCTCCTCTCTTCCCCTCTGTCCCTTTACACCCCCTCTTTCTCCTGCTCGCTGGGTTTATTCATCTTAAATCTGTACTCCTTTTTCCTGTACTTTCCCACTCCAGTCTTTCGTCACTGAGGTTTAAACAAACCCCATCTCACACACAAGCACACTGCTGTAAGTATTTCTAAGATAGAACGGTAGTATTCTGCAGGTTCTATGACAGAAAAAAAAAGAGTGGGGAGGAAAAGAAATAGAGCCAAAATGAATCCCAAAATACTTTACAAGAATACACATGACTGACTTGAACAAAGGGAGACAGATTACGTGTGGTTCTCAACTACAATTGTACAGGATGCTTACTGAATACCTTGAATAGGTTAGTTTTTTTGAAAGAGGCAGGGAGGTTCTTTGAGCTAAGATGCTATGGAAACTAATGTTCAAGTATGATTTCAATTTCTCAGGCTTTTGGGGAAGGACTGGGTTTTGATATGCTTAGAAACCAGAGCCCATGCATCCACTGGCACATAAGACCCTCAGCACCAGCGTTCGCCCCACGTGCCCATGCTATTGCTTGCTGTAAGCCCAGCTCCTGTCTCCTGAGCTCTGATGTCTTGATGCTCCTCAACCTTGTGCACCCAGATGCCAGAGGCAACCACGTGCAGCTGTCTGGCACTGTTCGGAGCATGCTCAGTTGTCTGCAGCCACTTCTGCGGTCAGAGCTCAGGGCTTGGGGTTACAGATAATACTTTGCCTCTGGGTTTGTCAGTCCCAGAAAGGAGGTGGACTGCTATCCGGTAAATAGCTTCCTGTCACCTGTCATCTTGACAGCTGTCCCTGATTCAAGGTGGAATACTCAGGGTATGACAGCCAGAGCCACTTTAGTAGCGTTAATTTGCTCAATCCAACTCTCCGTGTTTTTCCAGCAGCCTACGACCAACATAGGTGTGGGGGCGGGACTACTGGA
The DNA here is from genome assembly GCF_008632895.1 of Mastomys coucha. Taxonomy (NCBI): domain Eukaryota; kingdom Metazoa; phylum Chordata; class Mammalia; order Rodentia; family Muridae; genus Mastomys; species Mastomys coucha. Next base: position 200,057,146 of record NW_022196905.1, read on the forward strand.
GTTAAAAAAAAAAAAACCGTGTGGGGCGTGGCCGCGGGTGGCGGGGAAGATAAAAGAGCTCAGGAGGAGGAGCCTGGTCACTGTCCCAGAAACTGACAAGATCAATAGATAGATAGATGATAGATAGATAGATAGATAGATAGATAGATAGATAGATAGATAGATAGATAGATAGATAGATAGATAGATAGATAGATAGATGATAGATAGATAGATAGATGATAGATAGATAGATAGATAGATGATAGAAAGATAGATATAGGTAGAGAGATAATATTTAAATAGATGTGGGAGGGCGGGGGAGAGGTCCACCAATATTGTAGTGCTGCTCACAGAAAACTTATGTAGGTGTTAAAAATATTTTTAGAATATTTTTCCCATCAAAACAACAGCTTAACTGCAATTTAGAGAGAACGTCGAAACTGCAAACAATTTTAAGGGGCAGTTTTATAAATTCTCACGGAACCACACCACTCAGAATCCACCGCCAAGACCCTGCTGTGTCTTATCCGTGTCACTTCGAGGCGTCCACCGTGCTTTTGCTGTGACAGCGCGGGCCGCCTAGGAGGCCCCCAGATGTCCCTGCTCGCTAGGTGGTGTGGCGTGACGGCCTTAGAGACTAGGTAGGTTAATATGTGGGTGGGTTGGTTGCCGGTGGCATCCAGGATGACATTCATAGACGCCTTTGCCTGCGTATCCTTGAACGCCACTGCGACGCGACGCTCCGGAAAGTTGCGGTGACAACGCCTGCAGCGCCCTGCCCCCGACAATTACCAGTCATGCTGCCCCACCACCGCAGAGTGTGATGGAAGAGTCAGGGTGGCGCGCAGGAGCACCGCCCCGTGGCCGCCCGGTCCTGCCCAGAGGCGGGGCTCGCTGAGCAGGATGCTCCCCTGCAGACAGCCGGGCCCACCCGGGGTGGGCGGAGCCCACCACCCGCAGCGGCCCGCCTCCGTCCACGGCTGCTGCGAAAACCCGGTTCTACAGAGCTCACCGGAGCTCGGCGCCGCCGGGAGCCGCACTGGGCATGCTCGGCTCTCGCCGGCTCTGGCTCCCGTAGGTGGGAAGCTTCGGCTCTGGGCGGCGGGGCTGGTAACCCGCATTGAGAAGAGGCGCGGGCGGCGGCAGAGGTTGGTAAGCGCTCGGTGCTGCAGAGCTCCCCGGGTGGCCATGGCGAGCGGCGCACGGCGACCACCCGAGTGGCGCAGTGGTGTCAGGTCAGTGAGGGCACTGGGCGGGCGAGCCTGGGCGGCAGGCTACGGTAGGAGGGAGGCCGGCGCCGGGTTGGTAGTCTGCGGCCACCCGAGCTGCAGAACTTTCGGATGCTTGGGCTGGCGGAGGTTACGCGCCTGGAGGTGGTGTCCAGCGTTCCCAACTCGTGCGCTGGTCGCTGGATGCTGGAAATACAAGCAGGGCGGAGACCGGCGGGTTGGGGACAGTCGCGTCCCAGGCTCCTGATGGCCAGTGGTGCGCTGTCCACAGCGCGTTAGCACATAGCCTTCCGAATCTCCCGGGAGAAGGAGGATGCCACGCAGAGACAGGGCTCTTCGTCCGGCTGTGGATCGTTCTGGTCACGGTGCCTCAGTTTCTCCAGACAGAGAAAGGGGTGTACTGGCCTTTGCCCGGAAGGCGGCGTGGGGAGCTCCGAAGCGCCGGGTCCTGATGCTGCAGGACTGTGGGAAGCAGCGGGTGCTAAGAGCTGCCTCCTAGTCTCGGGAGCTCTTGGAGTTTGTCGCATTTCCCACCATAGCAAGTTGACACGAAATTGCCTCGTGGCCTGGAATGGGGAAACGTGCTTCTTTGGCTAAAAAAAGTAAATGCCGAGTCAATCCTTTTTAAGCCCGAGTATTGCTTGTCTCCCTCTTTAAAATAGCCTGAGATCGCAAACTCCAAGGTTTGTAAAGCAAACTGGAAAAAGAAAAGAAAATGTTTGCAGGTGCATTAGCTGCTCACCCTGTAGAAAATATTATGGCTCCGTTGTCATTGTTTTGAAAGACACTTGTTCAAAGTGTGGTTACTATAGCAATGTTTATTTGCTCTAGCTTTATATTAAGAACTTGGAATCGGCAGTGCAGAGACAGTGATTTTTGAAGTTTTCTCACTTTTTTTCCTAGACGAAACACTTTTTTTTTCAAAGTTGCTACTATACTCAACATAGTCAAATGTTCAGGATGAAATATGCAAGATGGAAAAAGAATTGTTTTCAGGAGAGACTAAATTAGAGCAAGGGAGTTTGCAGACACTGAGCTAATGCACAAAAATGCAATTTGTACCTTCTAAGGCAATGCTACTCTTTCCCCCTACAGCTACCCATATACATCTATTAAGTTATTTACAAGTTCGAGGAACCCAGCACATGACTGGTTACATTATCTGGTTCTGTGTGATGCACCACGTTTAAAATCTGCCATGATTGCTCCAGATATATTCCTCATGCTGTTTAGAAAGAGACAAGTAGGATCTCTCCTTAGCTGTGTCTTTCTGATTCATAGCAGGGAGCTGAGCGCATAGGTCTTAGGAGTGTTACTGGGTTTGTATTTCTGTGCCCCGTGGTTTTGCTAGTGACAGTAGATGTATAACAGACTATTTCTTTTAAAAATATAAGTCCCCACACTGGTGTGACCTTATTCAAACCCCACTTCTCACCCTTTTTAGCTAACAACTGAAAAATTTTAAGACTATTTAAGTAACACAGCCATTGTTTAATTTGAACGTTCAATAATTTTTATTTCAAGAACTTCCAAACACTTAAATACCAAGTGGCTACTTGCAGTAACCAAATTGTTCAATCTCAGACTAATTCATTTAGGGTCATTAGGCAAGTGTGTTTGTATGAATTCAGAAAATATGTAGATAGTAGTGTTTGCCTAACTTAGTATTCATCCTAGCATTTGGGGTACAAGTAATCTTTTCTAGCAAAACCCAGGGGAACACTTACAATTCTGAAGGTTTCCACAGCCAATCACATTATAGTTAAAATCAGCATTAAGGTGCAAATGGTTGGTTTTAAATTTGCTCTGACACTTCTGTGGAATGGTTAAAAGAACAGGGGTTGGTTGGTTATATGATTATAACTAATTAAAGGCAGACAGAGCCATTTAACACTTATGCTCCAAAGAGGGGCTCTGTAAATTTATTGGTCTTGCCTCTGCCTCCACCTGAGGTCTCTTCATGCATTAAAATATCACATTGAATTTTCTTCCCCACAAACTTTTATGGCAAGGCTTTAGAAGCTGCAAGGATGAGTAAGACAGCATGACTCACACCATCTAGTTGGAGTGATGTGCCCGAAGACAAATCAATTAGAGTACAAAATAAGTGTTGCAGTCCGTGTACGTGTGTGGGCCTGAAAGAGGCAGAGAAAGATGGCCTCCTTGAGTTTGGAGGAGGAAAGGCCCCTGTGGGAGTGGTGACTTTGTGCAGACTCTCCGGGAGTACTGAGAACCAGTTCAGAGTCTTTTAAGCAGAGGAATGGGCCCCCCTCTTTAGAAAGAACTTACTATGGTAGGAAGAAAAATGCCTCCATGCAGGGTCATGACAAGACTTCCTGGATGTGCTGAAGGAAGAAACTCGAGATAAGATAATTCCAAAACATCCGTGCATGCCCGTGTCATCCCCGGGCTCTTCGAGGCTAAGGAGGAATCCTGTGGTGGTGCCTTGAGGAAGACTCCATGGGCTGCTGCCAGCTTTGAAGATGAAAGGGTCTCACAGGCCAGTGTGGGCAGCTGCAATAGCAAAGGAGAAGACTCTTCCTCCACCAGTGCCCCAAATTTACCCCACTAAGATGCATGTGTGACTAGATGCATTGGTTCTTGTTGTCAACTTACATGTCCTAAGAGGGAACAGTGATTGAAGAATTGCCTAGACTAGATTGGTCTTGTGGGCATGTCTGTGGGGCATTGACCTTTAAAAAGAATTATGAATTTTGTTATTAAGAAAACCTTGCAAATAAATAAAGCCTCACACACCCTAATTAACCACAAGTACATAGAATATATTCTATACACAAAGTGTAAAGTTAAATGGGAACAGCCTTTGTTCTAAATGTCAATTCTAATTGTATAGAAAACACAGACTTCAAGTCTGGTTAATATGGGCATTTTCTTGATTACTAATTGATATAGGAGGGCCAAGTCCACTGTGGGAGGCACTATTCCTCAGCCAAGAGGGCCTGGCTGTATAAAAAGGTAGCTGAGCATGAGTCAGAGAATAAGCCAGCAATCAAGCTGGCAAGCATGATCCCCCATGGTTTCTGCTTTAAGCTTCTGATTGAGTTCCTGCCCTGTGATGATAGACTGCCCTGAGAGTCAAAGCCAAATAAACCCTTTCCTCCCCATGTTGCTTCTGGTCAGAATACTTTACAACAGAAAAGGAACTAGAACATGTGGTGAATTTCCAAACCACAGAACAATGAGATAATGAGTGCTGTGTAAAGTCCCTAAAACTGTGGTAATTGCTTATGGACACCATAGAAAGCTCATGCAGCCTTATTCAAAGGGAGATTTGGTATAATAAGATAACAGACAGAGGCAGCATAAGGGACACAAAGTATTCCCTTCAGAGTGATGAATTAAACTACACACAAAGGAGGGTGGATTCTATCCCATTATAGGTAAACAATGGGAAACTCACTTAGGGCTTTAAACTGCAATATGAAGCAAACAGTTTGTTGACTGGTTTTAACTGCCAGCTTGACATAACCTGGAGAAACCTGGAAAAAGAGTCTTAATTAGGAATATCTAGATCATGTTAGTTTCTGGATATGCCTGTGGGAAATTGTCCAATTTGTTAATTGATGTAGGAAGACACAGTCCACTGTAGGTGGCACCACTCCCTAGGTAGGGGGTACTGAACAGTATGAAAAAGGAGAAAGGTAGCTGAGCATGAGATTGTAAGTGAAATAAACCCTTTCCTCCTCTATTCTCCTTCTTGTCTGGGTATCTGTCACAGCGACAGAAATGAAACTAAGACAGAAACTTTCTATGAGGTTTATTTTCCTTTAAAAGAGCAAGGTGTAGCTGTATTAGTTAACTCTCCTTGCTGTGATAAAACACCATGACCAAAAGTGACTTATGGAAGAAAGACTTGATTTTGGATTATGGTTCCAGAGTGAGAATCCACAATGACAGAGGAGGTATGCAGCAGGCAGCTGGAGCATGAAGCTATCTGGTTACATCTTTAGCCATGCACAGAAAACAGTGACATGCAAATGGGGCCAGGGCTACAAATTCTCAAGGCCTTCCCCCCAGTGATGTCCATTCTCCAGCAAGGCTCTACCTCCTAATGGTTCTGCAGCCTCCCCAAACAGCACCACCAGCTAGAGATCAAGTGTTCAACAACCCGAGCTTATGTCTAAAACCATCACAATAGCTAAACCCCAAATTTCACAGGTCAGTTTGTTAAGGAAATTACCCCCAAGGTAGTCAGTGGCCAGTAGAGATCTCTGAAATAACATCATTCACATGTATTTGTGCAATCAATAGTTTAAGAACACCTTTATTCACAGTTCCTTATAGAAGGTTATAAAAATGAAAGCAAATAGATGAGTCCCATGTTAATTATAGCTTAGAGATGTCTTCAGTGTTAATTACACTTCTTGTTGCTTGAAACCAAACGGCTGACAGAAAAAGAAAAAAAAAACCTAGTGGAAAAGTATTTATTTTGGCTCCTGGTTTGAGAAGGTCTAGTCCTTAAGGGCCAGTAATGGGATCAGGAGGCTGCACGCTCAAATCTCAGCAAAGTATAGGAAGCAGAGAAGATTGGCTCAGAAACGGGGCCTTACTATAGCACCTAGTGCCTGTCCTCCCTCCTCACAAGGGACCCACTTCCTCTAGCTAGACTTCTTAAAAGTTCCACAACTGCGCAGAATAGCATCATCAGCTGAAAACCAAGTATTCAAACACATAAACATATAGGGGATGTTTTGTAACCAAAACACAACTCCTGGTTCAGGATGATTCAACCTAGTGTGTTCTGATTTTATAGCGGCTGATTGGGACATAGCCTCATTTTTAAAATATGACCATCTTCTATTTTTTTTTTTATGCTTAGTGCCATCTTAGCAATATTCTGCTGTCTCCTACCAAATACATTTGAGTGTTGGGGGAGTTGTGAAAACACAAATTTGGGACCATTTGACTGAGAGTGATGAAATTTTGCATGGGCCTCCTTTGCTCAGTTGGTGGCTGCTGCTTAAAATGCTGTGCCTCCATGGATTACACTGGCTGTTCAGATCACAGGTATTATTGACAAGACTGGCTTCAGTCTAAGATCCCACAGAGTTGCTGGGTAAATGTCTGTATAGAATTATTTCCTATACAAGTACTTGTGCTGATTCATCTGGACACTGCTATGGTCTGTCAGCCATGTTTGCGATTGGCTTCCTTCTTGTGGGGAGATCTGGGACAGCTGCTAACATGAGATCACAAAGCCTCATGCTTAAATATAAGAAGTTCAGCTCCTCTTTTCCCAACATATCTAGTCTCTCTTCTGGACAAGGCCTCAGTTCTGGACAAAAACCTAAAGTCTCCTTGAGTTGGTGGCGCTCTGTGCCTTGAAAATCTAAACTGGAAAGAGCTATCTTCTGGTTAAAAGATGGACTCAAGGAGTATTTTTTTTTTCAGACAGTGTAGCAGAGGATGCCCAAGGTGATCAATATCTGTTATTAAAAACAACAGCCATAGGACTTTATTAAAATTTATCTTAATAAAAAGAAGTGTCTGTCTATCTGTATGTATGCACATATGCATGTATGTTGCATAGGTTCCATTTACATACCATACTGCTGTTTTGCTGTTTTCACCCATATGTCTTTCACAATGATGCAGTAATTCTTCTTTTCCCCTGTGGTATTACTAGCTCAGAATAAACTTGTCAATCAAGTGAAAAAGTAATCAGGGAGAGATTCTACAATGAAAAAAAAATGATATTTATTTGGGACTGACAGTGTTTCATTGGGAATATTAAACAATGAGCATATTCAAAGAGGTTGATGTAAGAAGTTTAAAACCCTAGATGGGAAGGATTACACTGGGCATTCAGAGACCATAATCCTTGATCACAGTTATTACTGACAGGAGTGGCTTCCATCTAAGACAGAGTTGCTGGGTAAACATCCTTATTATATACTTTGTATACAGTTTTAGAAGTTTGTGCAAGGATAGTTCTCAGGGGATCCTGTGTTAAGAGCCTGCCCTTTATGACTTCCTGGCTATGTTCTTTTTGTTAGGGTTGATCAAGCAACTCCATTTTTATTCTGACAATCTTTACATTTCTTTCCCTGCTTTCAGAACTTTTTCTGCATAAATTAATCTTTGGACTATTATGCCTTTAGTTAGACCTTTCTTCTCTTAAGATTTATTTATTTTTAGTTCATGTGTATCAGTGTTTTGCTTTCATGCATGTCTGTATCACATGCATGCTTTGCCTAAGGAGACCAGAAGAAGGCTTCAAATCCTCTGGAACTGAAGCTATACATGGTTGCTAGCCACCATGTGGGTGCTGGGAACCCAACACGGGTTCTCTGTAGCCAGTGCTCTTAATCACTGAGCCATGTCTCCAGTCCCTGTACCTTTCTTTTATTTTGTCCTTTCTCTGAGTGCTTGTCCTGTACTTTCTTGGTATTCAAGGCTTGGTCTTCTGATTTGTAAGCTACTCTGTTCTTTCTGAGTAAATGGGTTTCCCTGTGACTACACCCATCATTCACCATACCCCAATGTTTCCACATCTGTATTTTCAACCAGTGTCTCTCAAGTATATTTTCTATCCATTCAGTAACTCATGCATTCACTCAGCAAAAATTGACAGCCTGAGATTTCATCATCCAATGGGGGAATGGACATACACAAAAGGAAATCACCTGAAATTATGGAGTTTGGGATGAAGTTGGGGCCTTTTAACCAAGATTTCCTAGGTAGGTAGGGTCTTTTCAGGTGGGCAAGGGAAGGAAGACAACATTGGAAGCCACAGAGGTTCTATGAAAAGAAGTCAGTAAGGGACATATGGAAGAACATAGAGGGAGAGAGGAAACCAGGATGATAGTAAATTCATGACAGTTCTCAGAATGAAAAACATCATGAAAAGCTGTGTGTGTCCTGCTCAAGAGTTCAGAAACACTCTGAACAAAATGATGTTTTATTTGTTCATTTTGTTTTATTTGCAATCCTAGGGATTTGAACCCAGGCCCAAATGTATATCAGGCAAACACTCTGTGAACTAAACTGTATCCCCAGCCCCTGGAGTATGTTTTCAATCAGCTTTTGGAGAGTCAGATGATTATAAGCAACAAGGCTTGTGTGGGGAAGGCACGTGGGCATGTGGGTTGGAAGCAAATCAAGGAGGAAGGAGTCTCTTAGGGTGCTGCCTGACGAGGTGATGATCACCAGGGAAGAAGAAGCAAGGTGGTGGCCAAATGCCTAGGAGCGAGACTTGCTAGGACTCGGTGATCGATTTGTACGTCTGGGCAGGAAACGAAGGGAGGCATTTAAAACAACTCCTGGGCAATTAATTAGATTGTCAAGTGTTGCATATAAATGGAGGCACTCCTACTTGGTGCAACTCTCCCTGGCTCTATACCAGGGCAGGACTGGAAGCTCCAGAGAGATTAATTTCTATTGTATACACTTAAAGCAGGAAGAGGAGTAATGCCCAAGCCAGAGATCATGTATGTGAACCTTATTTACCATTTGCAGGGCATTGATACTGTAAGAGAAATATAAATGAAAGGAGTCCATTCTCTAGTTCTTCACCACCTCTACATGGGAGTATGTGGTACCTGCACTGAGAGGGCATCTTTAGAGGACGGTCTGCTACAGTGGACTTTGTGATCAGTGGAAAGAAGAATACTTTCTTTAACAGATACTTAAGTGTAATCCTAGCCCATTCCTTCCACTGAGGACTGGAGACTGATGGTCAGAAGGAAAGCCAAGGGGAAAGGTTTGTTTCCTGAAGAAATAAGTGGGTTGGAGCAACGGGCTCCAGAATTGTGCACTGATGGGGCTCACCCAGTTGACACAAGGTCAGAGTTTGGAGACTTAGCTACTTCAGATGGTCCTCCTGGGTTCATTAAGGAGTGCCCTATACTTGCAAGAATATATACATATAAACATACATACATACATACATACATACATACATACACACACACATACACACACATATACACACACAACTGTTCGAGGCACCTGCTCGAACTAGCATAGGCATCACTTGTGGCCATGGATACTGCAGAGTCTGATTGGAACTAGACCTTCCCCAAAGGTCTAGTTCCTCTGCAAGGAAGGTAGACACACAGCCACCCTGGGGACACATGCACACACAGCTACCATGGGGACACATGCACACACAGCCACCCTGGGGACACATGCACACACAGCCACCCTGGGGACACATGTACACACAGCCACCCTGGGGACACATGCACACACAGCCACCCTGGGGACACATGCACACAAAGCCACCCTGGGGACACATGCACACACAGCCACCCTGGGGACACATGCACACACAGCCACCCTGGGGACACATGTACACACAGCCACCCTGGGGACAGATGAACTCACAGCCACTGTGAGGACAGATGCACACTTAGCCACCATGGGAACAGATGTACACTTAGCCACCCCGGGGACACATGTACACATAGCCACCCTGGGGACACATGCACACACAGCCACTGTGAGGACAGATACACACTTAGCCACCATGGGGACAGATGCACTCACAGCCACCATGAGGACAGATGCACACATACCCACCATGGGGACAGATGCACACACAGCCATTGTGGGGACAGATGTTCACACACCAACGGTGGGGACAGATGCAAAGCCAGTCTTCTCTATCATTAGTTGAGGAAGCTACTTGACTCTCTCCAGGCTTTATTTGGGGCATGCTTATGGGATGACAGTGGGCGGTTTAACTTCTAGAAACCATTCCATTTCCTGCTTGTTGGATGTTGTGACTCATCTCAGGTTCTGTACTTCTGTGTTATTTTAAGTGCAGGCACTGGAATGGCCCATCCTGCCATAGGCCAGGGTGGCTCTTGTTGTCATTCTGCCTCTCTCCTGCCACTTCTGGTAGTAGCCCAATTTGGACAAAAGGCTTTGTTGTCCTTGTTTGTTTCCTCTCACATTCATTCTCTCCCTTTCCCTCTCCCTCTCTATCTCCACCCCTCCCTCTCATCCCCCCCTCTGCCTCTGTGTGTGCGTATGTGCGTGTATGTGTGTGTGTGTGTATGTGTGTTATTTATTTTTTCATTTTTTTTGTTTGTTTTTTGTTTGGTTTTTCGAAACAGGGTTTCTCTGAGTAGCCCTGGCTGTCCTGGAACTCACTTTGTAGACCAGGCTGGCCTCGAACTCAGAAATCCACCTGCCTCTGCCTCCCAAGTGCTGGGATTAAAGGCGTGCGCCACCACCGCCTGGCTATTTTTTCATTTTTAACTTCAAGCTTTTGGACAACCCTAGGTGACCTCATCTCTGAGTTGGACTCCAGTTAGATGTCTCCAAAGTAACCAATTTTTCTCAATCCCAGTATACTTTCCAGAAGCCTGAGACTCATTCCCAGAAAGCATTGGCCTTATGCCCATCTTTTGCCTTCATGGGGGCTCAGCATTTCTCCAGGGATGTTTGCACACTGGGCTACTTTCAGCTTTTAGCTCACTCTTGCCTTTGACGGGCATCTCATTCCAACTTCGAGGCTGTGGTCAGTCACCTACCTTTTCTTACACAGGAGTATCTGGTTTTGCTTCCTAAGTAATAGACCACCTAAGTGCTCTTCACATAGCTCTGAAGATTCTACAGTCTGGAAGCTCCAGCAGCCCATTTGTTAAACTTGAGTTTTTGGGAGACTACTTCACCATTCCAGAGTTCTTGGGATGGCTCTCACAGCAGATGAAGTAGAATTGCTTCGTGAAAACATATCACAACCCAGGCTTCTGTTCCTCACCGTGACAATTTACTTCTACACTTACGCTCCACAGTGAAGCCATTATTCCTGCTGGGAAAACTACGCTGTCTCTTATCTTCACCCCCCAGGTCTTGGCCAAGCCCAGGGAATAGTCTATGACTTTTCCATTTTGTCTCCCACGAATTTCTGTACCTTGCATTGCTAGGCCCCTGGGAGGTAGAAACCTGGTCTTGAACCTTTTTTACTAGAGCCATTGACATTAAACTGACACTAATCACCTTATAAATAATTTGTTCAGTTAGTAGACTCAGCAGCTCCTCATTGCTTTTAGGGCTTAGCTAAGCCTGAGTGCCCGGGTAATCACGAAAAACACCTCGTGCTTGTTCAGAGCCTCCAAGGCCTTTGCCCATCACAGCAGGGAGAAATGGTGTGGAAACCAGGGGCTTCCTATTTTCAGCTGGCTATACGTTTGAACCATTGATTTTATGTTATACATACTGGCATTTTGCCTATGCTTACCTATGGATCTGTTTGTGTGCCTGGTGCCTGGGGAGGCCAGAAGAGGGCATCGGAACCTCTGCAGAGTTACCCAGATGGCTGAGAGCTGCCAGCCACAGGGGTGCTGAGAATCCCACCTGTGCCCTTTGGAGGAACAGCCAGTACTCTTAACCACTGAGCTATCTCAACTGCAAGTTATTCAATTCGTTTCTAACAATTTGCTGTATTGCACATAGGCTTGCTGGGAAAACTTATCTTAATCTACAGAATAAAGCCAGCTAGAAGACAATTCAGATCTAAGCCCAGCTTCTGAAAAGTCATTCATTTGCCCTAAATCTTTGAAATGATGATTACTAAGACATGGGTGTAAATGTATTAAATTTAAATTTAAACGTCTCCAGCATTTGGACAGTTTACCTAAGCTGATGTGTGTCCTCGGGGATCCCTGTGTACACAGCAGACTGGAAATCGGAAATCTGAAGGATGGAGTGCAGCAGGAGGCTTCCTGGGCTAGGGCCAGCAGCTTCAAATTGCTTCTTCCAGGATCATGTGGGCAGAATCACACAGGCCTGCCCCAACTCCAGAGCACAGGGGGCTTCTGAGGGTGGAATGTTTTATAAGCCATAAATGGTGTCGACGATAAAGGAAGTCATTGTTACTCCCTTAATACGAATTAAGTCAGGTGGAGTTTGAATTACAGAATCCCTTCTGATCTGTGTCTCAGAAATCCAGTTGTGTTAGCATGAGTGACCTAACCACTTCCCATGTGGAATGTTGGTTATGCAACCCCACTTTGTGAAAATGGGCTGGTGAACCAGGAAAGAGGAAAAGCTGTTTAACTCACTCTAGTTATTAAGTGCATTTTTTTTTCAAATGGATAAAGTCTCATGCCAATGAAAAACAAAGCCTTAATTGGTCAATGACCATGGCAGTGAATTTGAGTGGCTTTAATCAAATACTCAGAGGCACAGGGAGAGAAGGGTGCTTGGATATTTGGGAATACCGATTAAGAACGTGTATTTCAGGCCTTGAATCGAGCTCCATAGTCAGTGGGGTTCAGTTCTTGCTCTTCTCTGTTTCAGAAGAGAAGTTGGAGCCTATGTTGTACCCAGAAGGGTAGTCCCTGCCAACCTTCTGGTTTGTCACTGCTAGGAGTAGGGTTGAGTCCCAAAGAGGGTGTGAGTGGACAATCCTACCTTTCGAATGTGAGCCCCATGCTTCCTGTGTACACGGGATGTTCTGTTCCCTGTGGAGGAAAGCTATCGCATGCCTTATGGCGCACCAGCAGTTCCTGTGAGCCATCCTTCAAGTCTCAAACGGCTTGTGGTCACAGTTTGACCTGTTGATCCTGAGATGAGATTTGTTTTTTCCTTTTTAAAGAAGGCAGGGTTTCTTTGGGCTCACAGGTTGAGGGGTCAGCCTGTGGTGACGGGGGAAACATGGTTGCAGGAGAGAGAGGAAACATTTGCAATGAGGCAGCAGAGAGATGGATTCTGGGGCTCAGCTACCTTTCTTCTTTTTATTCAGTCTGAACCCCCAGCCCACGGGACGGCACAACCCACATTCAAAGCAGATCTTCCTTTCTCCATTAAACTTAGAACTCTAGAAACACCTTGATATGTTTCTATGGTGATCCCAAACCAGATCAAGCTAACGGTGAAGACTAACCCTGGGATAGGATTTATTTTATTGTTTTATCTGTGTGCTAACAATTCTCTTGTTCATTCTCTTGTCTCTTCATCCCTACCATTTCTTCCCCTGGCCAGCCCCAGCCTTGATTACTGTGCTTAGAGAATCGTGGGTTTGGGCGGAACCTAAGAGAAAGGCCAGCAGTTCAGAGGTTCTGGATGACCCCTGGTGTTCTTGAGAGAATTGTTCTTGTAAAGAAATGAGTTGCAGTCTTCATCCCAGGTTGTAGACCTTAATCCCAAAATTCCAAAGTCCTTTCCTCCTTGCATCCCTTCCTAGGATTTCTGTCCTCCACCTTAACTTCAGAGTCCATCCTGTTTCCCCTCCCAGAAACCCTGCCTGTCCTTTGTCCTCCTCTAAATCTCAACTTCTTGGCTGCAGGAAGGCCCTCATCGTGTGCTTAATTCTAGCTGTAGTCTAGAATATGGTGCATGCCCCTATTGGATGTTATTCAGTTATTCTTTGCTTTAGTGAGAGCTACTAATATCCTGAGGCTCATAATGAGTTTGATAGTTTTATTACAGGCTGTGCCCTTGCAAAATAATCAGCCGCCCTCTGAAAGAGTGCATGGGAAAAACTGCTCTCGGTACTCCTGAGCAGTGAGTTAATTGCATTTGGCCAGTTGGGAAGCTGTGTGTGCACAAAGACTCATTCACGGTGCCAGCCATGAGACTTTATGGAGTTCCCAGAACTAGCAAGACAATCTGAACTCAAAATTGGTTCTGGCCTGTTTTACAATTAAGAAAGTGTGTTGAGACTATGACTCCCTGAGCTGGCAAGATGGCTCACAAGTGAAAACACTTGCTAAGCAGACTAGACCACCTAAGTTCAGTCCCCATCCTGAATTTAATCTCTGTATCTCAATGACAGAGAGAGAGAACCAGCTCCCAAATGTTGTATTCAGACCTCTTACCTCCATATCCACGTTATGTTTCTCATGTGCACATACATAAAAAAAAAAGAATAATAGTTTTTTAATAATGGGACTGGAGAGATGGCTCAGCAGTTAAGAATACTTGCCACTCTTGCAGAGGGACCAAAGTTAATCAGGTTTGTTTCCCACAACCCACATCAGGTGGGACATCAGGTGGTGTAACTCCAGTTCCAGGAGATCTGAGGCCCCTCTGTGCTCCCTGGACACCAGTAAATACATGGTACACTAACATGCATGCAGGTAGTCGTGCATGTTCATAAAAATAATTAAATCCTTTTGTAAGAGTATCATACCACTCCCTAGCTAATAGACCTAAAAGTTACCACAGGGGCATAGGCATGGTGCCAGTCACTCAACTTGTAGACATCGAGGAATTAATACTCCAATAAAACTCCTCTGTGTTGTGTGGGATCTACTTAGCATTTCTTCTAGGCTGTAGGAAGAGTTCTGACCCACTGATATATCCTGCTGGCTTACTCTGACTTGAGGAGGTGCTAAATTATATACACCAAGAAATTGTTAGGAAATGACTTGAGATAGGTTACAAACTGGAATTCAAAATTGGCAGAAATCATAGTACAGATTATCAAGTTAACATTAAAAAATTATTGGGAGGAGCTAGGGACATAGTTCAAGCATGAGATGCTTACAGCAGAATAAAGAAGACCAGACTTTCAATCCACAGAATTCATGTAGAAAGCTGGGTGTGCTGATGTGTGCTTGTAATCCCAGTACTGGGAGACAGAGACAGAAAGATGTCAGCCACTCACTAAAAGACCATGTCTCAAAAATTAAAGCAAAGACGCCCAGTGTCAACCTCTGGCCGCCACAGGAGCAAGAAGGGCATGTACATCCACACAAGCATATGGACATGTACATCCACACAGGCATATGGACATGTACATCCACACAGGCATATGGACATGTATATCCACACAGGCATATGGACATGTACATCCACACAGGCATATAGGCATGTACATCTACACAGGCATATGGACAGTGTCAACCTCTGGCTGCCACAGGAGCAAGAAGGGTGTGTACATCCACACAGGCATATGGACATATAGGTATATAATACACGTGTAGGAAAATATTGGAATTAGAAAATTTGAATTCTCTTCTATGCATACTACAAATGATTAGGAAAGATGTTTTGCTTTTATTAAGAGTAAAATGCTGGGGAAAATATATTCTAATGCTAGAAGCATAGAAGGCAAGGCAAAGAGCAGCTAGAAATGATTCTGGCCCAGCCTTCGCCTGGGAACTCTAGCAAGGATGATGTAAGAGGTGAACAATAAATGCCAAAATAAGCATCCTGACCACTGCAGTCACCTGTCTTTCTCCCGTTTGCTTTTTTGATACAGTATCTCACTGTATAGCCCAAGCTAGCCTTAAAATAACAGCAATTCTTCTGCCTAGCCTCCAGAGTGCTGGTATTATAGGTATATGTTACTGTACTTGGCTATCTCCATGAAAATCTTTAAAAATCTGCAGTATAATCTGTCTTGGACATTGGCTTGGCACCATGAAGGCATTGCAGTAGTACACCTTTCCCATGTGTATTCTCTTCTCAGGTTTCTTCCCTGTTGGCATGCGTCTAAGGAGGTTTCCCTGTGTTCAGTTAAAAGTTTAAATTTATTGGGACCCAAATTATTTTGGGCCATTGCTTCAACATGAGAATTAGTAGACATTAAATATGTGCTACAAGCATGACCAGCTTCTCTGAAGGACATAACTGTGGCTACAGTCTTCACTTCATCTTGCAACTACCGGAACAACTTCAACACTGCCTTTCTAGCTACAAGAGATTGTAACCGGCCCCATCTGGGCAGGAACAGTCACAGGCTCTTTATAGTGGTTCTGCGCCACTAATCCTTGGCAATGGGCTGCCTCCTCTTAGACTCCCTTTCATATCTCACATAAAGAAAACCTTTATGGACAATGTCTAAGGTTTTCCAGGACTAATGTTCTAGTTCAGTGAGCAAATACATATAATAGTCCTGCTTTCAGCTTCCCTAGCAATTATATCTACAGAGGAAAACCTGTAATAATGTTTGTCTTCCTCTATACAGCTTTGTGATTTTTTTCTCTCTTTAAAAGACTGTAGTAATAAATCCCTAGAATGCATCCTTTCCGATGATCAAGCTTAATAAGCATTTGTATTTAATAAGTTGCCAACAGTATCTTACTGGTGCATTAAATGGACATTTAAAATGATTTCATGACCCTGGGCAAGGCAACTTAAACATGTTTTTAAGGCCCATTCTCTCTTGAGACAAAGTCTCATACAGCCCAGGCTGGTCTCAAACTCACTATGAGGCTGAAGATGATCTATAAATTGCTGATTCTCCTACCTACACCTTTTGAGTTGTGGTACCATAGCCACTGAGCTCAGTGCTTGGGATCAACCCCAGGACAATGTGTGTGCTAAATAAGTACTCTGCCAACTGTGCTACACCTCCAGCCCCTATAACATAATTATTTGTAATTGGAATAACAGACTACGTAGGGAAATATGATAAAAATTCATGGTTTCTTAGCATTTATATGCCATCAAAATTTACAGTATATATGTGACATGTAAAGCCCAATAGTTATTTTTTTAAGTTGGAAAAGCCATGATTTAAAACAGATCATTTTTGGAAAACGTATATCTTTTACGTTAAAAACTTAACAGAGCATACGATTCTTTGGGAGGGTTTCACATTGGTGTGGGTGATAGAGTAGAGATGGATAGATATTTATGTAGTATGTGCTCTCAGTTGTGTCTAAGTGGCTATCTGTAGCAATCCAGTAAGTCAGATGTGTATTTTATTCTGTCCAATGAATAGCTAGAAATAGTGCAAAGATATACTAAGTCCTAAGATAAGAAATAGCCCAAGGTATACTCACAGTGCTGTGAGGTCTCCCCTAGTCTTTCTCTTTGTAGGGGTCAATCACAGCCTTTACTCTTCTAAAGATGTGCTGCCGTGTATCTTGGTTTATGACAGTTTAGCCCTTTGGATGGTGTCACTGTTGCTTGTCCTTGAAACATCTGTCAGAGACAGGAAACCAGTAGAGCTAGAAGGAGAAGTGAGAAGAGCAGACCAGAACTCCTGTAAACTCTTGTTGGGCCATGTCTAGCAGACAATGGATAGCACTGTCCAAGGGTACGTTAGTTGAAATCCATAATTCGTGTGTTCTACCAACAGTGCTGCATTGGGTTTTGGCAAATGAGGTATTTCTTCAATAGTTTAATTGTAGACTCCGCTGCTCAGGAAGTCTGATCTCACAGTCGTTAAATCCTGCACATTCTAATCCTCGTGCCCCTTTCCCATTTGCCCACTGCTTTCCGTTCAGACTCTGACTCTGCCTTCTCTCCTTGGATAGTGTGGCAGTCTCCTAGCGACCTCTGCATCAGCAGCCACTGAGTTCTGAGCAGGGTGACCTTTATAAACAGACTGCCCCTGTCTTCAGCATTCCATACCACCACCCACACCATCTGGACAAGCCTGCCTTCCCGGTCTCCTTCGTGCATGCATGGAAACTTATCAGGCATGTTTCCTCAACCAAAAGGTGTTTCTTGGGCTCACTGAACCACCTGTGCACCAGAGAAAACAGTGCTGACTCAGATGTTGTGACAAAACCTCATTGTGTGACTAACCAGAGTACTTGGCCCCATTGATGGAAAGGTGCCAGCAATAATACAGCCAAGACAAAAACACAATAATGTATATTCATTTAGTTTAAAATACTCTTAACAAGATGCCCCCTTTCCCAAACTCCATAAATGCATCACCTATAGTCCTGAAGGCTCTAGATGGAAAAGAAACAGGACTCAACAGAGCATCTTATTAAATACTTGTAGGTAAGATACAAGAGCAGGAAAATAGGGGAGGGTCAAATTAAGGAAAGAACATTTGATGTTTGCTACACATTTTCTTTTCTTTTTTCTCCTTTCCTATTTACAGAAAATAAAGTATCCTATGAAAGTTTTCCCAGAGGCCTCAAGCAAACACATGGAGCTTAACAATTTGCCCGTTGTTGTAGCTTTTGTTAAGCCTGCCTTTGAAACTCAAGCTCTTTGTTCTTGCATTTTGAAGGACTGCGTTTTAAGCTGCTGGATTACAGTACTCACATTTACGCTTTGCCACCTCAATTGTCTTTAACAAAGTTAGAGTGTTATTAACTAAACTTTTCATGATGCTGTCAGATCCCAGTCTGACATGTTCTTCTTTAAAAAATTCATTTGTAGGTTATTTCCTCAACATCCAGTCATATGATATCTTCTGTGCTTTGGGCGGGGAGTTATAATTTATTTACCCATGAACCACTCGATTCCACAGAAGTCTAGCTTCCTAAGGCACATATGTAAATGTGATTCCTAGTGCCTTTTACTAAGGAAATCCTATGGGTCTTTATATGACAGTTCCTCACTCTGAAAGAGAAAACAAGGTGGTAGGGGTAGGAAGAGTATCAGAAGTTCCACATGAATAGCAGATGCCACAAAGACACCGTGAGTTCTGGAACATGCCACAAGGGCAAAGTGAAGACAGCAAAGCTCTGGGGAGTATTCAACAAACATGACCTAGATGTACCTCTCCAGCTGGCTGTGTCACCTAGAGACAGCTGTCCCTCTCTCCAGCTAGAACTGTGAGCAGACATGGCCTAGGATTTATTTAGCTTATAGCACTGCTCATCCCCTATGTGCCTGGCCATATATTGACCACTTAATAAGTGCTAATGCTATAGAAGTGAAAGGGCATGGCATGCAATAGACTGACTTCCTAAAATAACCGCTAATTAATTAATTAATTAATTAATTAATGATTCTCCATGAAGCTGGTGCTTTTTGTTTTTTCCAAACTAAATTTTCATGATTATTTACCTTTTTTTTTCTGAGTAAGATAAATCTTCTGTATGGTCTTTGAATTGTATTACCTGCCCACTAGTAACTCACCTACCCATTAGTAACTTCACGGCGAGATAGGATAGGAGGAAGAAGGGAGGCTTGACAGCTGGCTAACTACAATGCCCACATTAAAATGCAAGTGACTATGTTTGCCCATCTCAGAGACTCTGAGGAGCCAGGTACAGAAGCCATGATGCATTTACCCCAAGTATATTAAAACAGCACTGCAGTGTCCTCTTTACTCCTGGTAGTATAAAAGATGTGTTTGAGAATGCAGTGCCAACAGGGCCAGCCTCTGGGAGGAAACAGCTCTTGACCTGCATGTTATTTTTTTTTAATGAATATCGGTTGTATTTTCCCCAACTGGGAAAAGGGCAATGGTTTCTTTACTCCTACTTTTTTTTTTTTTTT
>NW_022196905.1:200076624-200104998 GCF_008632895.1 Mastomys coucha
AGAGAGAGAGAAAGAGAGAGAGAGAGAGAGAGAGAGAGAGAGAGAGAGAGAGTCAAAGGGGCAAGTTTTTGAATTCTCAGACTAGAGTATCTACCAAGGACCCAAGGGCTAGAGAGTTGGCTCAGCAGTTAAGAGCACCAGCTGCTCTTCCAGAGGACCGGGGTTCAATTCCCAGCATCTACATAATCACTCACAGCTGTCTGTAATTCCAGATCCAGGGGATCCAAATCCCTCGCACAGACATATATATAGGCAAAAACATCAATGCACACACAGAGGATCCAGAACTGGAAGCCACTGCAATGGCTTCTGGTGCCAGGGTAACTAACAATCAATATGGCATTAAGCCACCAAGCTACATTCTCTAAATAGCATAACTTAAAAAGGAGACTTAAGAAGCCCAGCTCCAATAAAGATAGCTTTGTATGTGGAGCCAGTCATTCTTGTTTGTCAAGGCAGGCAATATGCAGTTCCAGTGTACTCAAACCTGTCTTATGCTCAGTAAGTATTTGTCCAGTGTGATTACCTGAAGTCCCACTCCTAGCTCAAGCCCTGCTCCGAGCTACTCTTCTGCACTGAAGAGGTCAACTTGCAACCTCCCTGATGAGAGGAACCCACAAGTTCAGCCAGAAAAAAGGAAGCCATTTCCAGAGCCACATTAGGGTCTAGCCTGCCTCATAGCTTATGCCTTGGTCATAAGGTTTGTATTAATGGGAAGGGTGTTGGCTATGCTGAGACAGCAGGCACTAGAACCCCAAGGAAACTGTAGAGAAAACTCCTTTCTTTCTTCTAAAACAAATAAAATAAAAAGTGGCTAGACAATGTCATCATCAATAGTTACCTCTTTGGGTTGATTGTGTTGGAAACCAGAGGCATGATCCCTTCCCTTGGAAAGGTCTCTGTTCATTCGCCAAACATATGCTGAGCATCCTATGTGTCAGAGGCATAGCAAACAGTTCAGATAAATGAGCGAGAAAGTATGGTCACTATGGTATTGGCATAAGGAGATGATCTCAGCATCAGTGGAACAGAATAAGGAGTTTAGAAGTAGACTCGGCCACTTATGATAGTATTTGGCAGGAAAGCAAGGTAATCCACTGGAGAAAGGAGAGTCTTCTACAGATGGTGCTAAAACAACTAGGTGTCCACAGGAGGAAATGAGCTTTAACCCATTGGAGCTCAATAATCACTATGCTGTATCATAGAATGCTAAAACTGGGAAGGGGGTAACATGGAACTTTGGGTAAGAAAAGTTTTTTAATCAATCGTATTTATTGTGACAGTTGCATAGACGCATACCTAAAATGGCTAAGGATTACTGTCTGGAAACGATACCTCAGTGAGTTTGAAAATTGTTTTTAATTCCCTTGCATAATGTTCTCGGTGAGCATGAGCGAAGATGTAGACTCCTTATTCTGACCTACTCAGGACCTGCCTTACTCTCACCCACCCTGCAGTACCCCCTCGGTGGTACTTCCTTATCCAGGACCTGCCTCTTCTGTTCCTTTCTACCCAGAGTTCTCTTCTCCCAGGTCTTGGCACTGAAGCCTTGGCTCTGTGTCACTCTCTCAGTGAAGGCTTTTCTAACTAGCTAACTCAGCACCAAGTCATCACAGTGTGTGTTTCTAAACCTGCATCATGCATTGATAACGCTTATTTTTACATGTCTGTCCTTTTCTTCTTTTCCCAGGAGACTGTAAGTCCCACTTACCATAAACAACCTTTGCTGTCTACTCTTGCCATCTCCAAGACTGAGAGGAGAGTCTGCCTATGGTCCCTGTTAAATATAAATACTTTTTGAATGTGTGAAAGGGTTAGAATTCAGATCCTGTGGGATGGGAAGAAGAGAGACAAAGGAACAGCTCTAAAGGGTTTGGGCTACGGAAGGCAGTTCCCTGTCCAAGGCTATAGCAACCAGGTGGGAGCTACAGAAAGGACAGACGGAAGCTACAGAAGACTGCCTCACAACATCTGAGAGATGATACAAAGTTGGAGTTGATCCTTACTGCCGCACAGTTACTCAGACGAAGCAGTGGCAAGGATGGAAAAAGTTCCAACCAATATTTTCAATTGCACTTTTGTTTTTTAAAGTAATTTATTTACTTATTCTTATTAGTTCTTTGAAATTTACATATAATTAATTTTGATCCTGTGCATCCCCCACCCCCACACACACAACTCCTCCCAGGTCCACACAGCTTTGTTATCTATTTTTTTCCTTAAAACCATCAAGTCCAATTTATGCTGTTTTATATTTTTGGATATGCAACCTATCCACTTCAGCATGGTCAATCTATCAGGGGTCACGTCTATTTATTACATTTTATAAGTTTTCTTGAGAGTGTTACATATGAGTACACTGTGATTGTTTTATCATTACACCCCTCTCCCCATTCAACTTCTCCTTACAGAGAGTGGCTCCCAGGTTCATTGCCTCCTCTTCTAAACTTATGATTGTCACATACTTGTACATAATATACTGAGTCCATTCATTGTTGTTCATATGTCCCTGTGTTTCGGGCCAACCACTAGGGACTAGATAACCTAGCAGGGGATTAATTCAGCACTGCCCCCCTCAGCAGCTGTGATTGCTGTAGTTCTTCATGTAGGGATGGGGCCTCATGGAATTTTCTTCATCCTTATTTTCATGTCTATTTGTGGGGTTATCTTGAAGGCCTTGTTTAGGGAACCATGTTAAGATTTCATGGGTGCAGTTTCCCTGGCATGTCTAGAAGATACTTTCTCACACCAGGCATCCTGATTCTCTGGATCTTAAAAATCTCTCCACCCCTTCTTTTACTACATTCCTTGAGCCTTTGATGTTGAGAGTTGTGGTATAGATTTACTAAATATGGTTGAGTACTTCACTGACACTTATTCTCAACATTTGACTAGTCACTGCATCTCTATAGTAGTCTCCATTCACTGACACTTATTCTCAACATTTGACCAGTCACTGCATCTCTATAGTAGTCTCCATTCACTGACACTTATTCTCAGCATTTGGCCAGTCACTGCATCTCTATAGTAGTCTCCATCTGCTGCCAAAAGAATCTTCTATGATAAAGGGTAGGGTTTCCTCTTATCTTTGGGTATAAAAATAAGACTTTCAAATGCAGTTAGAAGTAATTGATTATCCACTAGGGTTTGTTGACCGCTCCAGGCATGTGTAGGCCATAGGGGTAGGCACCATCAAAAGGAGTAGGCCTTAATTCAAATTAAATAGCTGTTTATTACTTCTCAGATGCAAATGCCACTATTGCACCATTTAGGAATATCCTTCTGAGCTGGTCATTGTGGTTCCTGAAGTAAACTCAACTGTATGTGTCTTCTGAAGCTCTAGGAAATGAGAATACACATCCAGACCTTCCCAGAGAATGGAGCCCTGAGCAAAGATCATGAATCCAAGAAATAAAGCATATTTTGGGTATAAAAAATGTGTTTGCCTCTGTATTGTTAAATTTGAGGTATATACAGAATATCCAGCCAAAGATGTCTAGTGGGAAGTTGACCACACTGATCAGAAGAAATTCAGGAAAAGGGATGAAAGAAATGGCTTTGGATACAATAGAGTTTGAGTGGGAATAAAAGTATTAGATGAAACCTTTAAAAGGGCTATGTATTAAAAAGGAGGGACAGAGCTAGTGATGAACCCTAGGAATTAATAGAAGTTTAAGAAGCAAGAATGACAGCGGGTCTTGGGCATGGTGGCTCATGTCCTCCTGGGAATGAAGAAGTAGGATGACTGTAGGTTAAGTGCCAGTCTAGGTTATTAAGTGAGGCTCTACCTCATATAAAAAAGTATTCAGTAATAACTAAGTGTACGATCCCAGAAAGAGAACCGGTTGTCATAATGCTTTGGGTAGAGGAAGACAACTACTTGGCAAAAAGGAGTGATGGTGGGATTAACAAGGGCTACTTAATGAAAGAGCAAGTAAAATATAGAACATAAGAGTGTGGGGGAGGGATGGCATGTAAGCAACTGAGCATGAGATACAAGATGCTTTCCAAATTGCAGAATAATAAGTACTGGGGATTTATGACCTGAAGCACTAGTAGAAGAAAGATGGTCTCTGCTATTTTAAGATTAGAATACCACTGGCTCAGGATACTTGATTATCAATCTGATGATGTCATAAGCATTGTGGAAAGACAATTCTAAGCCAAATGAATACGGGTAGACTGCCAGATGCCCCCAGTGCCTGGCAAGAGTCAGTGTGCATTCCTTCATTATCAAAGTGATTACATGGTTGAACAGTTCTTCCCAGCAGTGCTCTGCCTCCTGGGTGTAGAAGTGAGGAAGACAGTTGGCTTGATCAAGGTCATCTACAAGCGGAGTAAATGTGCCATGAAGATAAGGAGAGAAGACATTGTAGTCTGTGGTCTATATGGTTGGGTCTGAATAAAACATGAAAGCCATATATGGGGAGAAAGACTGAGGAAAAACAAGGGTCAGAAAGTCCAGGGAGAAGAGAAAGATATCTGCAGAGATGGTAGATGGCAGCTAAAAGGTTAATTTAGAACCTGGGAATTACATGGAACTTTAGAATTTAGAATTGGTACACTGGGTGTGGCTAGAAGTATAGTGGGTGAAATGAGGGGGTGGTGTAGGGTGTAAGGGAACAAGTGGAAGTTAGACCTTAGGCATAGAAGAAACCATCATGTTACTCTATATATCTGGATGATGTTACCCAGTCATAGGGAGGCAGATGAAGATCAAAACCAGGGAATTCGGTGAGTGACTGTTCGTCAGTTGGTAACTAACACAGATGAGAGAGAGCAAGTCTGTGCAGTTCATAGGGATGGGGAAATTGGGTGAGGTATGGATGCTCTCATGAGTTATGAGACCACCAGGCTGATTCAAGGGAGTCTTTCCTAATGCCGGCAGAGTAGGAGCTGGGACCATTGAAATGCATTGGAAAGACATGTGCTTTGAAAAAGAAATAGGAACCCTTGGGCAAGGGTTGGGTAGAAAGAACCTTGTAATACTCAGTGAATAGCGGGGAAGTCAAGAAATGTTATAAAATTAAGAAGAAGTCGTGTAAATTAACAAGTCATGTAATATTCAGGTATGGTGGTCCATGTCTATAATCCCAGCACTTAGGAGGTAGAGGCAGGAGAATTTGGAATTCAAAGCTATCTTCAGCTACATAGCAAATTTGCAACCAGACTGACTAGATATATGATATCCTGCCTGAAGAGCACAACCCAAAAGACAAAGACAAAAAAAGATAATGTCAATTTATCACAAGGAATATAATTGTTCTTATGGTTTTAATATAAACATGTAAATGTGTATTATTAAGATTATACTCATATAAACTAATATTGGAGTACTAGAACATATGTTTTAGTTAAAAAAGATAGAGGTTTATACTTTCACTGGATTGCTATTATTTTACAAGTTTTGTTTATGGAATCAATGTTAATATTTGTATGTATATATTTTTTCAAACAGATTCTTGATCAAGTACCAACTCCATGGATCCAGGACAGGCTTGTCCCATGGCCTGCTCTGAGCAGTGTGCGGTCTGATAGAAGATTCCATTGGCAAACCATCTCTGGCCTTACAGAACAAGCAAAGAAGATGGGTCTTTGGAAGAGCCATCTGACTGTGTGTTTACCACCTTCTGTGCCCTTTTTAATCCTAGTATCCACTCTAGCCACTGCTAAGAGTGTGACCAACAGCACTTTAAATGGCACTGATGTGGTCTTGGGCTCTGTGCCCATAATCATTGCCAGAACTGACCATATCATAGTCAAAGAGGGGAACAGTGCCTTGATTAATTGCAGTGCTTATGGCGTTCCTGACCTAGAGTTTAAGTGGTACAATTCTGTTGGCAAGCTGTTGAAAGAAATTGACGACGAGAAGGAGAGAGGAGGAGGTAGGCTTCAAGTTCTATTGTTATAAATTAGAAATGGGGACATAAGAGCCCACACCCTTAATGTGGGTGGTCCTCATACAAGTCACTTAAAGATTCTTTTTGTCTTCTTGTGCAAAGACATAAGGGAG
Source organism: Mastomys coucha (assembly GCF_008632895.1). Lineage (NCBI taxonomy): Eukaryota > Metazoa > Chordata > Mammalia > Rodentia > Muridae > Mastomys > Mastomys coucha. Next base: position 200,082,638 of record NW_022196905.1, read on the forward strand.
ACTGTATACTCATAAGGACTCAAAGGTATAAATTAATTCATTTTTTTAATCATTGAATTGGAAGACAAAGGGCAAACACTGGTGTCTTTGGAAAGAACTCTTAGAATGTTATGCTATGATGTACTCAAGATATTGTAGAGGTTAGAGAAGGGTTTTCCTCAAGTATATGTTCCATTATGAGACTTCTATTTCCTATCATAGAAATGGTTCAAATAAGCAATAGAGCAACTGTTTATTATTCAGTATCCATTCAACTTAACCACTATGGATTTAATGACCAATTTCTTAAAGAATTGTCTAGGCAGGCTCTCAGCCACCTGCAGAGACCATTCCATGCTCCTGGGGACCTGGCTGAGGTCTGGGTAGGGGGGTAAGGAGGAGCCTGCATGGGGCTACATATAAGACATTTGGCTTTTAATGAATGAGTTTCTCACCAGAAAATAAGCATCCTCTCTTCCTGAGCCCTGAGCTTCCTTTACCAGAGATTGCATTCAGAGACAGGCTTTCCTAGCATCCAGAATCTACTCTTCTTGTGAGGAATAATTATGTGAAAATCTGAGCATGCTGGGATTGACGGGGAAGAGCTAATCTGCTTGATTAGGGTTTTGACTAATGAAGTAGGGCATTGGGGGTGGAAGAATACAAAGATGGTTGTTCAGAAGCAGCCCTCTTCCCCCCTTCTTCCGCTTTGCCCTCCCCATCCTTAACCCTCTAACCAACGAACAATCCCCAAAAGAGTTTCTGCTCCAGAAAAGAAAAGCTCCATATTTAATCTCTTCCCCTCATATTATCTTAATTGCTCTGCAAACGAACGGCAAATGCTTTGCATCTCCTTAGGAGGTTCTTGTAATTGCGCACGTCTGTGTTATGGTTGTGTTCCCAGTGGAGAAGACTGCTAGACATCTAACTGCCTGGGCTGTGCCCCTGGCTGTCACACTACCACTGACATTGTTTGGTTTAGCAACTCCCAACTATACCATGTAGCTACTTCCCTTCAATCAAAATATTATATATATGTACGTTTAACCTAGACAAGGGACAGCCATTCTCCACCAACTCCAACTGTGCTATCATGGGAGTTCTAAGAGAGAGGGGGCTTCTTTACAGATGTCATAGTCATCTCCTTCCCTAAAATCTGCCTGAGAGGCTGCTGTCAATCAGATTGTTGCCAGAGCCTTCACCACTGACAGTAGAGAGAAACACCACCCCTTCTATCCCAGCCATAAGTCAAAAGGATGACATCACACTAGAGAAGGGCGAACAGTAGCCATGGTAACACACAGGCAGGCCTCAGTAACCTTAGCAGGTCTTAATGCAGGGCTGGACCACTCCTAGGGAGATCAGGATGACTGAACTGAGAGGAACAAGAACCCCAGGCCAGAATCCACCTTTCACGTGAACCATGAAGCAAATGATACCCCCTTGGTATTTAAAGAGGGAGTTTGTGATCTGAACTACCAAGTTCTAGAGAGGAAGAAACTCATAGTAACAATGTAATATGGGAATGGAAAGTTCATCACTTTGGATATTGTTCCATAGTAGTACCTACTGCTTCAGAGAAATGTACAGTGTCCTCATTGCAAAGGTCCTAGGAACCATGGCATCAGCCTCAGCAAGCAGACACCCTGGCTTGCCTTCTTCATCAGCCTGTAAAGGTGATTGAGCTACACTAGACGGTACTTACACCTGTCTTAAATTTATTCCACTCGCGGTAGCTCAAGTGGCCTATTAGAATACCCTGTCTGTAGACTCTAAGCTACCCAGTGCTTGAGAATATGCAGCATCATTCAGCACTCACGCCTTCCCTGTAGACTTGCTGATAAATCAGCTAGCAGGTTTAAATCTCATAAAAGAAGATGTATTTTCAATTTCTCAAGAAAGGACACACGATACCGGTACTTGATGTCCCCCGCACAGCTTTTGTAATTACAATACGTAATAATAGTAATTTCAGAGCACAAGGCACATGGGCGAAATGCAGCAAACATCACACTTAGCAAGTAGGCAGCACGTGGGAAGTGGCAGGAAGGAGCGTTCCACAGGAAGCGTTAGCACTGCCGTGGAACTGGGGCAGCCTGGGAGAGCCCACAGCCTTTAATTTCTCATTATATAAACGTCCATTTTATAACACAGACATAGACTTCTGTTTTCAAGCCAGTACTGGGGATTTAAATTGGACAGCGTTTCATTTGTAATGGAGCAAAAGGGTGATTGGATACTGGATGAAAATTGTGCTGGTATCCCATTTAGTAGGAATTTATGTACCTACAGGGGGACCGTTTAAGCTAGATAAATCAAATTTGGATCATCGCCATTAACAATGACTACATGTAAGCGTGTAGACCAAGTTATGTGTAAAACTTCTAGTCCTTATGGTAAGCAAGTAAGGGAGGTGCCGCTGGACCTAAGGGATGCAGATGGGAAGTCAGAAGGCTGGAAAAGACTACACAACCAGAGCAAAGCCAGTTGTTTTCCCTGTATCAGACCAGAGGCTGTTTAGTCTTAAGTTCTCAACCAGTGAAAAATTTTGTGGAGACTGTTTATCTACTAGCATCCTAGTTCGGATTAGGATTTTTTGCTGTAGGATATGTATGTCATGCACATACACAAATGTGTTCAAAATCATCGGTCAGGTTGCTCACAGGAGCTGATTATCATTGACTTGGTGACTAGCCTGGAAAGTAACAATTTCATATCATATCATATGCAGAGAGAATGATAGAGCTACTCTGTGTGGTGGTCCCATCTGTGCTAGAAAGAATGGGGCCATTTCCTGTCCTGACATGAGCAGCAGCAGCTGGTTCGTTTGGCTTTCCTGACTTTGCTCAGTTCATTTCCAGGAAATGGACCAGGAAAGCATAATGTGTAATCTCCATCTGAGAGAGTTACAGTTTAGAAGTTCACTAAATGTGTGTTTCGGGCGGTCCACCAACCCAAGTTCCAGAATTCAAACACACATGAATGCAACTGGCCAGAACGGACTGTTTTCGGTTTTTTGTTTTTTTGTTTTTTCTTTTGCTGGAGATGAGTAGAAATGTCTATGTGACTGAGAAGGGTTAAGAAAAGTACCCAATTATTTCAGACGTGCTAATTCTCTAATGTAGTTCGCTGTGCTTTCTTACAGTAATGTAAAACCATTTAAATTCACATTAACATCTCCATCAAAGGTGTATATAATAAAAGTAATAATTATTTCAAGAAAGTCGACTCGTACAAGACCCTGGGAATATGCCTGGCTGTTAGAGATGGCAAGTTCCTCCTTTAAATACCCTTCCTTAAAAAAAAAAAATCTCCTTTTTGTGTGAATTTATTTTACATAATACCCTATCGTCGAACTCAGTCAGGAATTTTCTTGACTAAGCAACGTAGGAGAAAACTGACCAGAGCTGCCTTTACATTGCTTCAGTGTATCACAGAATCTTTTAATAGACTAGAAATGCCTTTTAACCAGTTCTGCAAGTCACAAGTCAGTCAGGTTTCAAGAGGGTCATTTCTCTCTCCTCTGCTTTATCAAGCACGCACGCGCGCATGTGCACACACATCAAGAGGGTCATTTCTCCTCGGCTTTATCAAGCATGCACGCGCGCATGCACACACACATCAAGAGGGTCATTTCTCCTGCTTTATCAAGCATGCATGCGCACACACATCAAGAGGGTCATTTCTTCTCTGCTTTATCAAGCGCACACACACACACACACACACACACACACACACATCCATACACGCTCATGCATATACACACATATTCATTGACATGCACACATAGCCCCACACATTCATGAACATACACACGTACACACATACACAAACTCTCACATACATTCTCTCCTGCACACCCTCATGCACACACATACACACACCTATAATATACATAATGTACAGTGTACATAAGATATAGGGGACCAGTTCTCACAGAGTTAATTATAAATAGCCCTTTACCTTCAGTGTAAAGTAGGAAATCAGTCTACAAAAAGGCCACAAATTCTTCATTTAGTACATTAAATACTTGAGAATTTAAAAATAGCCACCCAAAGGCATTAAACCAAGTTTTTGCAATTTAAGTGGTGAGCTGTCCTAAACCCAGGTTTTCTCTTCTGTAAAACAGAGAGAATCCTGTCTTTTCTACCAAGCTGAGTTGCATGTATTGAATAAACACTTGTCTGTTAAATGCTTGGCACAGTACCTAGAACTTACATATACACACACTCATGTGCACACACACATACATACATACACCTGTAATATACATAACATACAGTATACATAAAATATAGTTCACAGAAAATGACAGCTGCTATTATTGTTAATATTCTGCTCTGTCCTCACAATAATATACTTCAAGTGATAAAATCCCCATTTCCTAATATAGAGTCTATTGTAATACAAAGAAGTTTTTGGATAATTTCTCATTTCAAGTGCTAAAATCCCCATTTCCTAATATAGAGTCTATTGTAATACAAAGAAGTTTTTGGATAATTTCTCATTTTTGTCTCAGTTTTTCAAACTCAAAAAAAAATTACTTTGGGGGGTCTGGAGAGACGGTTTAGTAGTTAAGAGTATTGGCTGCTCTTACAAGAGACTATACTCAATTCCCAGCACCCACATAATGACTGATAACCATCTCTAAGGCCGTTTACAGAGGATCCAATGCCGTTTGCTGGCCTCTTCATGTACCAGGCATTCAGGAAGTGCACATACATAAAACATAAAGGTAAAACACTCATACTCGAAAATCAAAGTAAGTGAACCTTTTTAAGTTTTATTTTTGGGCTGGTAGCATGGCTCAGTGGACACTTGCCCTACAAGCCTGGCAACTAGAGTTTGAGCCTCCAGCACCCACAGTGAAAGGAGAAAAACGGCTCCCAGATGTCCTCTCTGACCTCCACACGTGCATTGTGACACACACTAATAATAATCATAAATTTTTTTCAGTAAGTGCAAAAAAAATTAATATCCTCTTAAATGCTATTTGAAATTTCAAAATAACCATCCTGTCAGTTTAGTAGGCAAGAGTCATTTTTGTGTACAAACTGGTTTTTTTGGTAGCTGTTGTCCTTATTCTCCTGAAGGCAAAGTATATAAAAATTACAAAGTATATTCTGTGAAGGATAAACATTCCATTTTGATTTTTTTATATGGAACCTGTTCCTACCACCATCAAGGGTCCTTGTGGTCCATTCTGAGACAAGCGTGCTTCTCATAACTGGGGATCTACTGGGAGCTCCACGGTCCACATGTAATGACCGAGGGCCAAGGGTGGGGCTGGAAGGCCCCCCATAGGCAGAATAGGCCCCATAACACCAGCACCACAGGTAGAAGTGCCAGGATTGAGAAGTCCTGGCCTTCCAGAGAACCCCCCCCCACACACACACACACACACTCACTAAAGAAACCTTCTGAAGTAGATCTTTGAGCAAGGTCTTTAAACCTCTCATGTATTTTCCCATAACAGGGGTCGGTTAATGATATTTGGGTTCACCTTCAAGGTTGGTCCATATTAAAGGTTAACCTGATAACCACCATTTGAATGTTTCTTTAGTAAGTTATGCTTAATTTGGGATGTCAACCCAGACAGTTACAGTCTTCGCCATGAAAGGACCCTTTCAGATCCAGGTCACATAAGAATGACAGCTGAGATTTCTCAAATGGAAGTCATTTTTCTGAAGCAAGTATATTGTGTTCCCATTTTTTTGGGAGAGCTACTCTCAAAAGAGCCTGTCACTAGTGTGCATAGAATGATGTAATTGGCTTTTTTTTTTTTAAATTGAGATTATCGTATCAAATTAGCAAGAGGATCAAATTTTGTTTTTGTTATTTTTCCTTTACCAGAATATAAAGGCAGCAGGTTCCTTTCAGATAACAGTTCCTCTAAGCAGAACAGAACTGCAAGATTTGAAGAGCAAATCCTTCTACTCTGACTATCCTGCCCTGAAAGCTGAATGAACGAGTATCCCAGGATGCCTTTGCTCCATGGGAAATGGCTTGTTAGAACTACCCCAGCACTCTCTCTGAAGAGGGCTCTTAGGAGGCTTGAGGGGTGGGGATAAGAGCCCCATCGTGCTTGCAGGGTAGTGTTTGTAACCTGAGTCTTCAGTGGCTTCAAGGAGCTGTCATCTGCTGCTTGGAACAGGTGCAGCCATGCAGTACTAAATTTATTTTCAATTATATTTTGAAGAGAGGCATGGGGTCCTTTCTCCTCACCAGCCTGTTTTCCATGGTTGAAAATATGCATCACATTTATAGACGCAAACACACACATTCTATGCTATTTTGAAAAGTGTCGATGTAATGTGATACTCATTCAAGAGATCCTCTATTTATATTTGCATAAGCGTGCATTGGAATGCTCACCACCTAATTATTTTTTGTGTATATTGGTTTTAAAGAACAGCATACTAATTTTGTCAGATCTCCTCCTTTCGAGGCTGTAAAGCTTAAGGGTCTAAATACCCAAAGGAGACTGGGAGCAGTTTTACTCTGTTTACCCTACCACTCTGGAGATAGAGGGGAGTATCATATCAGCTGGCTTATGCGTATATTCAGAGTGGTACTATCCAGGGAAAAACTCCTTCGTTTAAATAAGTCACCCGTGGACATTCTGAGAGCAATGATGCTCCTCTTTAGTGCTCAGCCTCAGGAAAAGCAGGGAAGATACAGGTTTTTGGAGAGACAAGCTGTGACCACCTGGGGGGAACTTTATAGGTTGTACCCTCATTTTCCTTGTGGCTCTTTAGCTCTTGAACACATCGATGGTGTTCGCATCCATGTGGCAGTAATTGGATCAGTGGTTGTTTGCAAACGTGTTTGTTGTATGGTTGTGATGGTGCCGTGTGTTGGGTTCATGTTGAGTCATGATAGTCATAATTGGAGGAGCCCTTGTTGCATCCAAGTTTAATTCCAACCACAGCGTTCTGTTGATCTCTTTGCCAGAAGGCTGACTGTCCTGTTGGTGTGACATTATGATGTAACTCCTGCACAAGTCAGCATGCCAGGATCCCAGACTCATCACCTACCTGCCTTGGAACTAAATTGCAGCCTCCTCTAGAGAGACCTGGCAGGGAAGGAAAGTTCTGGAACTATTATTCCCCAATACCATAGTGTGTATGTGGGGGGAGGGGATTCCAGGAGGAGATGTCATCTAAGCAAGACATATTGTCTTAAAAAATGACATTTGTTTTCATTGCCTTGATTTTTGTTGTATCCATTAATGTTTGCCTATTGTTTGGTTGGTGGGGGGGGGTACCTGGTTTAAAAAGTTTCGAGAGGTCTAGAGGAAGATCGTAGATGCCTCCAACCATGCTTCCAAAAATTCATCCAACCAGGATAGTCTACCTGAGTGCAGGTAGTATCCTTCCATGCATTCTGAGTGATGCAATTTGCACTCGTTGCCATCCTCTTTATTTTGGCCACAGAAAAAGTGAAAGTTAATGTTTTAAAATAGGCCTGATCACTTTAAGTTTAATTTTGATTTATTTATCCAGTCCTGGCCAGAAAACTCTGATACTGTTTCAGGTCCTTATTTCTTACAAATTGCCTGTTCATGTATTTTCCCTAATTTTCTTTTGGATTTTGCCTTAACTCATAAGTGGTTGTTGTTGTTGTTGTTGTTGGGGGTTCTGTTGTGTTGTTGTTTTATGTTTCGTAGTTGTTAAGCATTGGTCTGTCATATATTCTAGAATTTTCTCTCAATCTGTATCTTCCTTCAACTTTTCTGTGATACATTTTTATGACTCAAAACCTGTTCATTTGGTGGAGAATGTGATCCATCCACATAGGTGGAAAATGTGATCCATCCACATTTCCCTTTATAGCCTCTGAAATTCTTGAAAATGCCTAGAAAGAACCTCCATCCCCCAAGTTAATCAAAGTTTTATGTCTTCTATTAATTTCATAGTTTTAATTTCATATCCTAAGAGTGTGTGATTGGGTTTTTATTTATTACATAAAACAGAGATGTACACGTCTTTTTCATATAATGTCTGGTTGGTTAGCCCAAAGATCTTTCTCCACTGATTTGAAATGCCTTCGACTCATTCTTAAAACTCCAGCTAGTTACTTCTTATCGGGAATTTCAGACTTTCTTCTCTGACTTAATAGGGGTCAGAGATGGCATGAGATTCGGGAAATAAGAGTTGAGTCAGCCTGTGGACTCACTCAAGTGAGAAAGAGAGTGGTCTAGGCAGACAGGAATTGGGAAGGTATTGGTCCTCTGAAATATAAGAAATGTGTGTGTGTGTGTGGTGCCTGAAAATGTCAGTTAAAAATGAAACACTAAAATCAAAGGGGCCAAAGTCATCCAGTTCTCTTGCCATGTGCTACAGGCCCCCTAACTCTAGCCTGCATTCCTTTCAAGTTTGTCTTCATCTAAGCCCTGCTCTGGTTTTATGCATGGTTTGTAAGCTCAGCACCTCACACCAGTGTTCTCTCTTGCTTCTTCCTCCACCCCCCCTCCCCCACTGGCCCCAAGAGTTCTGGTTCCACCTGCTGGAACTCTGCCCTCCTTCCTTAGCATGTCAATGCACTCCATGCTAGGGCTGTCTGCTGGAGTCCTTCCTCACTGGGACTGGATGATTTTGGTAGTCAGGATTCATTTCTTACTCATCTTTGTATTCTCATCATCTACCAAGCCTGGTACACTCACAATTTATTCAGTGGTATCCCGTTGACTGAATGAGTAAGCAAGATAAACAAGATCACCACCCTGATGGAAATGTCAGCATCTTCATGAAGGCCAGCACACGCCCTGCAGCCCAGCTCAGAACCCACACCTGTTAGCTCCTCTCTTTGTAAAGGAGAGGTTGTCTCAGTAAGTTCATTCTCCTGTGAGTCACGTGCGAGAGATGTCCATGGGCCCGGGAGTTCCCGGAGGAAGACAGTGACAGATTGCTAGGTGACCACAAATCTACAATAATGAATATGTCTGTATTTTAGCCTGAAGCCTCAGAGGTGCTGTCACTTTGCAAGGCAGCACTAGGAAGAAAGACGATGGAGGGAAAGTGGAATTTGAGGGTGGGAGGTTACAACCTGAGCAAGACACAGAAAATGGGTAAGAGAAGGAACTTAGATGAGTACTGGGGAAATGCTTGACATTTCTTCTGTTTTCTTTTCAGAAGGTAAGTCATCATTAACAGCCTGTCCTTTTATTGCCTCCTAAAGCATTGCCTGTGGAGCCGCCTTGGCTTCAGCTGCTGACGCTTCAGGTTTTTATTTGCACTGAAGTGGCACAGCTTCATGAAAATTCAGTGCATAGCTCTGAGATTCCCACCAGCTACAGTTTCAACCACCCGGCAGCAGCCTGGTGTGTGTGTCTGCTTCGTATTCATGGCACCAGAGATTTCCTGTGACAGTCACTGTGGGGGTGCTTATGTCTTTCACGTTTTGGCAGTCAAAGTTGGGACCCTTCCAGAATCGGTCTCAGGGAGGGTATTCTCACAGATGGAGGTGCATGGGAAATTATGGCACACCATGATTCCAGCTGGGGTGCTACCCTGAGGAAAGGTTTCTTGAGCCTGGTCCAACATGAGGGAGGAAAACCACAAAGCATAATTCATAGCCTCTTTCTGGTTTTCAGGTCTCGATATGTTAGTAGATCATGAGTAGATTATTTCCCACTAATCTGAGGGGAAGCTAAGGTGGTGTAGAGTTTTGGAGCCTTACTGTCCAGAAAACAGTGAAATTACCAGCCAAGAGAAAGAAACAAATATGTACTGAGCCTTTAAGATCAGAGGATCAGAACTTTAATTCATCTTACATAAGCATTGGAAGGGGTGTGTGTGTGTGTGTGTGTGTGTGTGTGTGTGTGTGTGTACTCATGTACTCATATGTGAGTGCATTCATGTGTCTATGACTATATGTGTAGTACATGAGTGTGTGTATGTATGTGAATGTGTATGCATGAGTGTTTCTGTGTGAGTGTGTATGTGCATGCATGCTTGTGTGTGTATGTGTATATAGGCTTCCAGTATTTTGACTTCCTTTGTGGCCTGGTGACAAACTGTTAATCTAGATCATGTGTTCATTTTATGATATGATACATGGGCAGTAACCTAAGTGGCTTTGATATTACCTGACTTCACAAAACAAACATGCTGTTGGTTTCAAGAACTAAAATGATGTGTCAATGTCATCCTAGGTTGGAAAAGAAATAGCTGTTATTTAACTGAAATAATGGTAAAAGACCAAACTCTTTGGGGATCCCAGTATTTGTGTTTATATTTGTTATGCCTTACAGTTAAATCATAATGCTCACTTCACACATATGTGTTTGGGCTTCAAAGTTTGAAGACAAACAAGGAGATGGCTTAGCAGTTTAGGGCACCTACTGCTCTTGTAGAGAGGCCAGGCTTATTCCCAGAACCCACATGATACCTCATAACTATCTGAAATTCAAGCCCCATGGACCTGACTTGACATTCTTCTTGGCTTTTTTGCATGCACACATGATGCACATAAACTCATGTAGGTTCGTATACCTACAAATAAATAAATAAATAAATAAATAAATAAATAAATACTTATTAAAAAGAGTAAATGAGATTTTTAAGTGTTAGACATATATTATTTAAGAGACGTTAGTTTAAGTTAAGTTAGTTTAGTTCTGAGCTACAAACCATGATATATTTGTAAGCAATCATTCCCCATAATCAACTGCAGCGAGCAACAAATCAGGTTGTGTTTGGTACCAAACTACACTCCTTTTAACAGCACAAGAAGACACTTGCAAAGTGTCTGAATGTCTGAATTTAACTGCTTGGCCCAAGATTAGATAAATGAGAGTCAGTAGAAAATTTTAAGTATGTCTGGAATAAGTATAAAGGTCAAATTCAGAACATTTTAAAATCCTCAGTAGAGGAAAACATTCCTTGTAGCTGCTCTGTATTTTTGCATTTTCTCTTCCTATAAAAGTGGATGGAATTTCACTAAACCTACTTGAGTATGGGGAGAAAGCTATTGTTAACTTCCATCAGGCACCTCTGTCCCTAGTTTACTAAATCCCCTGCTTTCTCCTGTCCCAAGCCCAAGCTTTGTGTTTTTAATAATTTCTCCAGGTAATGAGTGTAGAAAGGCGGTGGAGTGGAGACAACCAGATTAACCTACTCAATTCTGACTCTTCCTCACCATCCAACATCCAACAGAAGGGAGGCAGGTGATATAAGAACACTTTCCAAGGCTAGTCTCTGAAATCCAGCACCTTCATGTAGAATAAACTGTCCATCCATGAGAGTATTTTTTCCTGTGCCTGCTGTAATCTACATGAAACATGTACATTATAGGAAAATAAACAGATAAAGCAGTTTCCCTGGCCCCAGTCATTGCATATGCAGCTGGATATTTAGCAGAAAGATTAAGGATCATCATGGAGGATGAAAGGTTGCATTTGCTGCATCAGAATGGAGACTATCATGCTATCATGGACCACATGCTGTGTTGTCTGTTTCAACGAATTCACAAGAAACTGAAATTACTAGACTTTCTAAGCCAGCGCTTTCTACTCTTAGGGGAAGTACATGGGCTTGATTGTTTAAACAGAGTTACTTGGGGACCCCAGGAACCACCTTTGCACATGTTCTTTCAGAAGGCAAAGAAATTTGACAGTGTCTAAGTGGGGACCTCTGCCAGAGTCAATACAGTAGGCAGCAGGAAGATCCTGTAACTCCAGGAAAGGATTGCATTGGTGAATCTAGCCTCTTTAAACATGTTCCTTGGCTTAGAAGACACCAGATCATCGGAAACCCCATTCAGTAGTCCTTTGAGACCATGTCTATTTACAAGCTCTAGAAGTTAACAGTGCTGGGTCTCGAACTTGTGAAGGCAAGGCATGGGCTCTGCCATTAGAAGTAGTTGAGCTAGTCTCAACCCCATTAGACTTTTAATTGCAAGTTAAAGCTGCTACTGTGATGGGAAGAAGCAGTTCAGAAACATGGCAATAATAGATACTTAAAGGTGTGTTAAATGATCCTACCTCCTCTAGTTGGCTCAGAGTACAAGAGACTTTTGTGAAGAACTATCCACTCAATCCTTAAAACTCCCAAGAACCTTAGATTGGAGCTTCCTTGTTATGTGGGAGACAAACAATATGAGGCGGGGGTTAGTATTTATTAAGTCTGACCCAATACCTGGAAGCCAAACCTAATGCCCTACCTCACAGAAATCTTGGGAGCTGCAGGGACACAGACTCAGAACTCATCCCATCCCAGTGGATCTAGAATCTCATTCCCAGGCTAGCATGAGGTCATATCTACCAAAACACCTTCTTCTTACCAGGCTTATCATCACTCTGATGGACTTCATTTATTTTCAAGGCTAAAGCCAATAGATGTGAATTCATATTTGACCTCTGAATCTTCATTGTCCACTTATAACTCTAAACAGTATAGATAATTCACTGTGAATTCTCAAAATGAATGACATAAATTATGTTTAATTAGCTGACATCATAGAAGGATGATATCAATCCCAAATATAAGTTGCCCAAGCAAATAATTATAATTCAATTGATTCTGTCCAGGTTTTATGTTGAATCTAAAATGTTTTCCATTCTAAGAGGACTTTACCTCCCCCAGGAAATGTGTTCAGTGAAGGTCTGCTCCCAGTCCAGGGAAAAAGGTTGATGGTACCTTAAGGAACTCTTTCTTAAAAACACTTCATTTTTTACATTATTTATCTTATTTACCACCAAGATTTGGAACTCTGTAGTTTGTAGTTAGCAATGTAAACCTGTCTACTAAGGAAGTTCAATTCCTTAGGGGACTTTGCCTCTGGTAGGCTGCTCAAACTCCAGCAAATGTTCCCACACCCATATATAGACAACCCTAATTGGAATGAGGTATATTAATGACAACATCAAAAGGAGGACATGAAGTTGGGAGAGATGGATATGGGGCAGTGGGGCACTGGAGACTAGGAATGTAGCCCATTTGTAGAGCACTTGGCTAGCATGTTTGAGTCCCTGGGTTTGAACCACAAAAAGAATCAGGGGAAGGGAAAAGAATATAGCTTTTCAAGTACAAATCCACCCTCTAGGTATATATGCTACTACTAAATGGGTAATGTTGTTAAACTTAATCAACTGTGACTCAGTTTTTTTGCCCATATTAGTGTTACCTTAAAATGTCCCAGAGGACATGAATGGGAAGGTATCACAAGTATACAGCAGGCACATCTGTCACATGTGAGATGTTATCATCAGCTGCCTTCGATGTTTTGAGATGGGCGTAAGATTATGTGGCTATGGAAATCATATACTCTTGGTTGAAATCTCTTCCCTCCCTTCTGACAGGAAAATGGCAAATGCTGGATGGCGGCCTCCTGAACATCACCAAGGTGTCTTTCTCAGACAGAGGTAAATACACATGTGTGGCGTCTAACATCTATGGCACTATAAACAACACGGTGACCCTGAGAGTCATCTTCACCTCTGGAGACATGGGTGTGTACTATATGGTTGTGTGCCTCGTGGCCTTCACCATTGTCATGATCCTCAATATCACCCGCCTGTGTATGATGAGCAGCCACCTGAAGAAGACCGAGAAAGCCATCAATGAGTTCTTTAGGACAGAAGGTGCAGAGAAGCTGCAGAAGGCTTTTGAGATCGCTAAGCGCATCCCCATCATAACCTCAGCCAAAACTCTAGAGCTTGCCAAAGTGACTCAATTCAAAACCATGGAGTTTGCTAGGTACATTGAAGAGCTTGCCAGGAGCGTGCCCCTGCCTCCCCTCATCATGAACTGCAGGACGATCATGGAAGAGATCATGGAAGTGGTCGGGCTGGAGGAACAGGGGCAGAATTTTGTGAGGCATACCCCAGAAGGCCAGGAAGCCCCAGATAGGGACGAGGTATACACAATCCCCAACTCTCTGAAGCGAAGTGAGTCCCCCACGGCTGACTCAGATGCTTCGTCATTGCATGAACAGCCTCAGCAGATTGCCATCAAGGTTTCCGTTCACCCCCAATCCAAAAAGGATCACGTGGATGACCAGGAGGGAGGACACTTTGAGGTCAAAGACGAAGAGGAGACAGAACCATCGGAGGAACATTCCCCAGAGACTGCGGAGCCTTCTACAGACATAACGACCACTGAGCTGACGTCTGAGGAGACGTCACCTGTAGAGGCACCAGAACGAGGACTGCCACCAGCACACCTAGAAACAACAGAGCCAGCAGTGACATGTGACAGAAACATCTGCATTATTTATGAAAGCCATGTCTAATCATAACTCCGAAAAGCTATGCATATCAAGAAAATCAGGGGCTGCTCCTTAATACAAATGTAGTATGCACTTGCCGCTAAGCCTTACCAGGAGACGCTCATCCCTTAGGTAAGAGTGATGCCCCACCCCGTGAGAGGGAAGACACCTGCATGGAGTTCATGTGACTGGAATCACCCCAATAGAAGAGGATCTGAAGAGTGCTGGGGTATAGAACTGATAAGATGGAGCAGGGATCTGTCCATGTGATCTGAATTGTAGAGGCCATTCTCTGCCAAATTCCTTAATTGGCGATGCCCTTTTGGCCAAGAGTACACTATTGTAAGACATTCTGAGTTCACGAGCCCTGTCTAAATGCATACTGCATTGCTTTCCCTTTGAAAATTACAGGTCTGCTACAGTAGCAAATGCTCACACATGGGTTTGTTGCACTTTGTTCTCAGTTTTAATCATCTTCGCCGTTCTTTTCTAATGGAGTAGTTGTTATTATATTAATATTAATTGCTCTTTCTGCTGGAATCTTCTGTGTCACCTTTGTCCTTATTTTCTCTTAGTAGGGTTGACCTCAGAGTTTTGGGTGTCAGTCACTGACACGGCTGATATCTGTAAGTCTGTGTAATGCTCCAAAGTAGTTACTGCACTCCTTTTTCTTTTCCCTAATTTTCTCTTTAAAAAAAATTTAATAACCTCACACCTATTTTTCATAGATTTTCTGTTTCCAATGAAGCTGCTATTGTGAAACTGAGAAAAACTTTGCCCCCAAGTAGCACTTTAAGACTCAAATAAAAAAGTTTACCTGCCTGCCCAGTTCTAAGAGCATTCAGCTGCAGTATACAGCAAGATTGTAAATGCTTAGATATACCAACAGCACTCATGAAAATGGTTTACATGTGAGTGTAAGACCACATGAAGACAGGTTCTTTCCCTGGGAGATTTCCTTCCAAAGACAGAGATGTCTGATGATTTCCTGAAGGGACAACTTACCACCTTCCCACGAGGCCTTGCAGAACCCATAGTTTATTGTCGGCTCCACAGTAGATTTAAGGCAGCAACTAGTGGCTCCATGAACAGTATAACCAGGTCCCCATCAGACTGCATAGTTGACTTGTTGGTCATTGCAAGATGAGGAAAATAACATAGATGATTTTTATCCTGAAATGATTGAATTCTTTGTCCCACTAAAATGCAGTATGTGTAAGACAGCTTGATATTAGAGAAAAAAGGACAAACCAGCCATCCAGAGGTTTAATACTTGATTGTGCCAATAGCCAGCTGCCAGGGTTTTGGCAAGGCTGGGTTTCAGTTTTCTTCTAAGACAGGGCAAACTGGAATGAACTCTGAGTGCACCCCCACCCCCATCCAATGGCATCACATTAAGAAAAAGAACTCAATATTTAAACTTTTTTTTTTTTTTGCCTCTTTCATGATTGTTTTAAATATTTTTGCATTCATCTCTGGGGAACCAGTTTTAATGCTGTATTACTTATTCAAATGAGAAGGATCACAGCATCTTCAATAAAATCGAGAATTGTTCCCCTCCAAAAATAAATTATGAGGCTCTCTTCTCCGATTTAGATTTAATCTCAGTAAGAATGATAGGTGCTGTTATTTTACTTTTAAATACAAACAAGGGGGACTGAAACTTTAAAACAGGCATCAGAGGCCACACATAGTATGTAATGGGCGTGATGGGATTGTGACTTCAGAGGCTGCATGGGTTATCAAAACAGATCCAGATGTTTAATGGCCACATCAGAGGAAGTGACCATGGACAACTGCTTTCTTACTGAGGTATTGGTCTTTTTCATCTGAGTGCAAATAGACCAAGCTGGTAATGGTCCGTAGGGTAGGTGACCACTTGAAGCTCACTTAGAATTTCACAGAAAGTCTTTAAACTGTAATAATCCTTTTAAGTCAATGGGAACAAAAGTAGGTATGTTAGGGGAGGTACATGTGTGATATGCACTCTACAGCAGGGGCATCTGTAAGTGACGATAGTAGGATTGTCTATGGAAGTGACCAGGACAAGGTTATAGACAATTCATGTGGAAAGCAATCTGACAAGACTTGGAGTTTGATCACTATTTACCCTTCATGAGAAATTCCCAATTGAAATGTCTTATGGATTACCTAAAGAAACCTATAGCCTGCAGCCAAAAGAAGCCATGACTACTTCTTGGGCTCTCTGGAGGGGGATTTCATTCAGTTACACTGCAGAAAAGTTTTATTCCCAGCTCTTAGAATATACAGACTCCATGATTTTCATGAAGATTAACTTTTGATATATCTGCCCAGAGTACTAACAGGGACTAACCATTGAATGTTTTGTGACCATATGTGGACTCTATCCTATTCAGTTCTCATTCCATCCAGACCCATGTGTAGAATTCCTCATGGAAACTGCAGGGCAAGGTACCCATACCATACAGATACTGATTTAGGATTATAAGCTAAAGGAGGCCGATTTACTATGAAACAAGAGCTGAGATATGTGACCAATGTTTCTAGATTGGAGTCTTCAGCCTGCAGTGGGATAGAGAGTAGGGGCATGATTTTCAAACCTCCCTCTCTAAGGGATAAGAATCTCCTACCATAAAGGGATCTTGGCTTCATATGGAGTTTCTCTGTCCACATTCTATGCTCTGGATATCCCTCTGCAGAGCCTTCCAAAATGAGAACGGCGTCTTACGAGAATGACATGTGGAAGACCTCATTATCAACTTAACTGATGGTTTCCCCAAAAAGTGAACCATTCACATTCTTAGAATTATTCATGGAGTCCCATTGAACACATACACACACACACATACACACACACACACACACACACACACACACACACACACACACACACATGCATGTGTGCAATGGTCTCATTCAGGCAGTTTTAAAAGTGTAACACTCAACTCCAGCACTCAATGTTCAATCCCAATCTTTGGATCTGCTATAGTCATTCTTTAAAAAACAAAATCAATTTCTGGTTTCTGACTCATCCTGCTTATACCTCTAACAATTTTTTTTCTTGAAATTCTGAAGATGATTCACATACATATGCATATTTAATTATCTTAGATAATCTATAAACTTGGATGGTATTTATTCTGAATGGGAAAAATACCCAAAATTTTATATGGGGAAAATCTATGTAATTTATAATGGTTTGTTTAATATATTTATATTTTCATATCTTTAGGGCACATCTGTTGTTCTCATCTTTTTGTACATCACAGTTGGCAAAAAGAAATACTAATACTTGACTAAAATCTCTAGGAACCAAATGTGATATATGTCATACATAATGTATATAAATTGCTCTAGAAATACCCGAATGTTCTCACCCAAGCCAAGCATTGTTTTGTCGTGTCATTATAGCCAGAATGTCTGAGGTGCTTATAAACATTACTTTTTCACAAGGAAAATTGAAAGGCCTGATATCCTACCTAGTAGCTCTCGGAATCTCTTTTCCTTCATTATCTTGTTTGTCCCTTCTTTAACTTAGCATATCCTTCTAAAAGGCAATGAGAGCTGGTGAGAACACAAGAGGAATGAATCTAGTTATGGCTTATGTAAATCACATTAACAGAGTGAGGGCATGCTTTAAATCCCAGGCTTGGGTTGCCATTCACTGGCAATGTGGCATCTGCTCAGTTCTATTGCACACAGAGGGTAGGGCATGAAGAATGAATGAATGCTTGCATGTTTTGAACAGGCACAGTGGACATTTAGTGCAGCCACTGTTGGTAACTATGGGGATACCCACATGGCACTGGAAGAAATGGTCTAGAAAATCAAATCAGTTACCGTCTCTTAAAGGCTTTGAAGTAGTATGTTTATTCCTGTGTTAGAACTTTCAAATGGCAGTCCAGTAGTTACATGAACTAGGGATTTCCTTCCAGTGTTTTCATTTCATAACGAGCATCAAAGTCTCTTTAAAACAATATTTTCTCAGTATGTTCAACTGCTTTCCTGCATATGTCTTAGCACATCCTCTCAGAAATCCCATAAGTAATTTGTTTCTATTGTTGCTTCTTAAACACTTACTGCTAGTCTTTAAATATCACTCAAACTCCATTATGTATTTACACACACACACAGTTTTGAACATCTGTTAACTTTAAGATCTTGATTTTACATTTCACCAATAAAGCCTTCAAACCAATAATGAAGTTCATTTTATTAATGACCTTTCTAAGATTTCTTCAGAGATTAACAGGTTTTGATGATCAAATCACTTATGGGTAAAATAATCAAATAGTACATAATTATTTATTATATTTTCCAAAAGACTAAGTGATTGATTATTATACAAGAAAATCTCATGTAAGGAAGATGCTCTTTGAATGACTTTTCTTTGCCTTAAAATGGGCATGTAAAGGGGCTAGCTCTGAGAATACTACAATCACTAAAGATAGCTAGAATAAAGCTAAAAAGTAAATCATTCTAAGAACATTATGGAAAAATTAATTTTATTATTTAACCAATTATAAAAGCTGCAAAATGTATCTCTAGTGCTATAGAACCATGAAGAGTGAGTTGGTTCTAGAGAATATGTTCGCATCTAGTTTTGGTTTACTGTGCT
Organism: Mastomys coucha; assembly: GCF_008632895.1. Classification (NCBI taxonomy): domain Eukaryota; kingdom Metazoa; phylum Chordata; class Mammalia; order Rodentia; family Muridae; genus Mastomys; species Mastomys coucha. Next base: position 200,101,428 of record NW_022196905.1, read on the forward strand.
TCACTAGTTCTGAACATTCTTTGTTAAACTGGAAATGAGAAATGAGATGGGAGATGTATCAGAAAGAAATAAGAAATAATTTAAAGGTATAAACAAATGACTAAGGTAGAAGTTGATATCACTGTAGTAAAAAGAAACCATGGCTTGTGATCCATCCTGTAGTCTGATTGTTGCTTTAATAAAGGGTTTACACAGGTGTGTGGCATGTGTGTCATATCTTACCTGAAGAACACTTAATTGTGACCTGAATTATGCTTTGCAAATAATATGAAATCTGTTCCAAACTCATTTACCCACCTTTTTTTTTTAATGGTACCTGCAGTGCTTCTTGGGAAAAGTGGAAAATGAATTTGTATCCTAGTTCAGAGCTCTTAGCTTTACCCTGACAAACTTTATAGAGCAGTTTATCTCTGCCGTATAAATTTTAGCCATACCACCAAGTAGAGAATCCTTCTGGAATTAATTTGGGCCAGGAAACTCACACATCTCAAATATCACACAGAAAGAATGCATGTGGAGTAGAGATTCTTTGAGTCACCTGAATACCACCAGACCCAGGTGGAATCCAAACACTCATTGAGTAGGTTCTTCATGACCAAGTAAACTGCAGAAGCTCCAATCCTTTTAGATGTCATATAGGTGAGTAAAAAAGACTTAAAAATGTGTGGAAAAGAACTAGAACATTCTGCTATAGGTAGAACAACTACTACTATAGGTAGGCCAGACACAATAGCTGATTGTGTTACCCAAGACACATTGCATATAGCATCTGTCTGTGCTTTTGCTTGAACAACAAAAAGATTTAAGAGATTTATGTTAGCATCATTGAGCACAGTGTCAGCTGCACCATGATAGGAGAAAAGTGAGAAAAATTGCCCTGGTAAACTTGAGCTGATTTGTATCATAAAGATCCAAAACAGTACTGATGATTTTTTTTTCAGGTTCTGGAGTGCTATGTTCATAAGTAGATAAGGTTGAGTCCAGTGCTTGTGACTTTCAAAGAAGCATATAGTTATAGAGTTGAAAAGCAAACAATAACAGGTTAGCTGATGAAGTCTTTCCTGGGATGTCACTGACAAATAGTTCATCTCTGCTTGGAATTACAAGGAAGAATCCTTTACCCCAGAAGTAAAATATTCTACTGTTTTAGGTGCTGTCAAAAATCTTAAATGTTAACAACAATATGAACCAACCAGTACCCCCAGAGCTCCCACAGACTAAACCACCAACCAAAGAGTACACATGGAGGGACCCATGGCTTCAGCCACATATGTAGCAGAGGATGACATTGTTGGACATCAGTGGGAGGAGAGGCCCTTAGTCCTGTGAAGGCCCCATACCCCAGTGTAGGGAAATGCCAGGCCAGGACAGGGAAGCGGGAGTGGAAGGGGTAGGGGGGTAGATGAGCAGAGGGATGGGGGATGGGATAGGGGCTTTCAGGGGAGGGGAAATCAGCAACATGGATAACACTTGAAATGTAAATAAACTTTTAATAAAATAAAAATCTTAAACATTTGTCTCCAGTGGTCCTTTGTGTCACAAGCATGACTTGGTCCTTCCATAATAAAACTGTCTTCTTCACTGTCAACAGAACCCAAATTTAACACACACAACATAGAAGATTTTAACAAAAGACTGAGCCCTTCTCACACTATTGCATTAGCTGGGCCATGTTGCGGCCGTGAGTTCCTGAATGGCTTTTTTTCCAAAAGAGACATTCTTAGTATTTCTCCTGCTATGGTGATGCAGGCTAACTATAAAGAAGAGGTTTAGTTAGTTCACACATCTGGCTGCTGGAAAGAGCACAGTAGTCTGTGCAGAACCCACCTGGACTGCTCTCTCTCTCAGCGTGGATAGCAATGGCAGGATTGTAGATGGGAAGATCATAGAACAGGAAGACAAGGAGGGCCTTCCCTTCTGAGAGTACACTCCCCAGTGACCCAAGAGCCTCCCACTATGCTCCATCTCTTTGAAATCCCACTACCACCACACTGAGGACAAAGCCTCTAACATGAAGTGTTGGGGGACACAGCAATAAAAAAACATTAAAACTGAGAATAGAATCTCTGACCACAGTTAAGACCTAACACTCCAGCAAGGGCCAGTCCATCACCCGGTCATGAGACTACCCCTTAGAAAGGGGACTCGCCTTGAGCTGTGCTAGAGACAGAGTGATTTTCCTTTCCAGGAGATGCTATACTTTTCCTTCCCAGGAATTCTCCCATCCCCCACCCTCACCCTCACCCCAGGGAAGCCACCCCAAGCTTGATCTGGGTCTGCCTGCCTTTTGGGAGGCTGAATCAGAATGGCACAACTGTCTCTTTTTCCATCTCTCTCGGGATGGTCCTTGCGGGTAAGGGGTAAGAAGGCACAGAACCAACAACGCAGACTCCGGATTCAGTGAGAAGAAGAAGCAGACTCGTTTATTGCAGAATTGGGGAGTGCCTTTATATCCTCCACCCATGCCCCATTGGTCCAGGGCATCTTGCCTCTTGTTGCTGGCGCCATCTGATTGGCTAGCCAGATCATGCACTCTGTCACTCTGTCGTCCTTTGTCTCCATGTGCCAGGCAGATCTCAAGGTTATAAAATGCAGATGCAGCTGTTGTGCGTTTGTGGGCCATGATCTCTGTCACCAGCTAACTCATTTCTCCTACAGACCAGAACCTAAGTATGCTTTTTCTGATACTTTGGGCTTCCTTATGTTCTTCCAAAGCCCTCACCAATACTGGCATGTGGCTGCTTGTCTGCCATATATATATTATATAACCTCCATGCTTGCTTAAATGCTGTGAGATTTTACCTTCTCTCCTCCATTGTTCTTTCCTGGTCAGCTGCTGATATTTACAACCTGCCTGACATGAGGTGGTTTGTTTACTAGTTTTCTCTTCTCTAATAAAATTATCCTCAGACTTCTGTATCAATCTATTCTTAAATTCTGTTTAACAGCTGGGAAGAGATAGGTGTACAGATTTATTACCTCAATAGATCACTATGTTTTCAAGGATTTAGTAGAGTCAATTTGAAAAAAAATATGGCTTGTATGTTACATCAAGATACTTCTTAAATAGCCAGCGCTAATTGACTTTCTAATGTCAATTAGCGTTAAATAATTTTCTTAATGTGATAAATATTAAATACAATTACATTTAAAATAAGATTTAATATGGTAATATGACTTTCTCCAGTCAGTAAATCTCATTCAATTTATAATTCCACATATGTTTCCTACTTTCTGCCTAATATTTATAACAAAGGTAAGTTATTTCGATGAGTACATGGAACAGATTAGAAGGAAACCAAAGACAAAGGGCTAACCTAGGTGCCTATTAACACATCAAAGACACCCGCAGCATCTCAAGTACCTGTTACAAAGTCCTGGCTGCACTCAGCACTTCTCACCTTTGACCCTAACCCTAAAGTTCTCCAGGCCCTGCACTCTGTTTCCACCCTGCCTGTTTGGCCACATGCTCTCTTAGTTCTCAGCTCCTCTCTTCATCGTTTGCCCTCTCTCCTCCTCCCTTTCTCTTCTCTCCCTTTCTTTCTTTTTTTTTTTTTTATTTTAGATATTT
>NW_022196905.1:200106772-200107806 GCF_008632895.1 Mastomys coucha
GCAAATAGGCACAGGGGAAAATTTCCTGAAGAGAACACCAATAGCTTCTGCTCTAAGATCAAGAATTCTCTCCCTTTCTTATTCCTTCCCTCTCCTCCCCCACCAGCTTTCCTGCTGGCCATGTGCAGCCTGGGCTTTCCTGGCTGCTTCTGGTTGTTCTCCCTCATATCGACAATAAAAACTATACCTAGGGGTGGCCATGCCCTTATTTCCATTCACTAAATAGTATGGGTTTTCCTAGATTTGAATCTGGTTGTAAAATTCACAGTAGACTAGGAAACCCAGTGAACCAAACAGAAGTCACCTAAGCGCACTTCTTGTAAACACTGCACAGCTTGTTATGGTGCTGAAAACCAGGATCTAACCCTGAGATACTACAAAGTAAAAAACATTTTATTTATGGTCCAGCCAATCTTGTAGTCTCAGTAGGAGAAGGAGTCCACCCAGACCAAAAGCAGGGAAAGAAACTTCTTTATAGCAAGCGAGCAAGGAATTACAAAAGTGGAATTTTGCAGGTATTTTATGATCATGGGCATGGTACATGTTATGGGTTTATGGTCAGATACTTCCTGTAACATACCAAAAAACAATGGAAATAGTTTATGACATTTGAATCACAAAATTATAGAGAAGGGACAAGTTTTAAAAAAAATAAACAGAAACAAAAATAACAAGTTGACCTTTAGCTGAGGACATGAATATATAGGAGAAAGACACTGTAAAGGACAGTATAGGAATAAATAAAATTTTAACATAATGTTTAACTAGGAAAAGGAAAAGGAAAAATAGGGTCAGCTGTCCCTAAACAAGCATGCTCTCGGAATTGTTCATGGTTCAATACAAAGCTCTTCCACGCTGGAACACTAAGTCTTTATATTTATGGCCGGCTGGAGTGCCTGTTGGTGCTGACTTGTAACTTGGACATGTGAATACACAAAGTCTTGAAGCTTCAAGGGGGCTTCTGGGTTCTAACAACCAAGTTTCTCACACAAAACAGAAAAAGAAAGTCTATCTGAAGAAATGGGTCCCAGCTC
>NW_022196905.1:200108025-200116355 GCF_008632895.1 Mastomys coucha
AAAAAGAAAGAAAGAAAGAAAAAGAAAAAAAAAGAAAGTTTTGAGGCCTCAGATAATGGGATAATGTAATTCCATGTTCTACATTATTTTGTAAAGAAAAAAGAAAGGGGAGCTTTGTGACCACTGGATTTTTTACAATGTGCAAAATATAGCTTTCTGTGTCATCAGCTCATCCGGATTTATGTGATGTATACCATAAACAAGAGTTGAGGTACATTAGTGATGTGAGTGAACACTGCCAGATCCTGGAACGAATGAAAATGTACAATCCTGTGTATTGTTAGAACCAGTTGAGTATTTTATGATACCTTCTCTCTTTCCCAGTAGAATTTGAAGAATTAAGTATGTTTTACTTCTATGAATCCTTTGAAATTGCTAATTGCTGTGTTTTAGACAATCACACAGGCTCTCTATAGCCAAACTACATTAATCATACTTCCCACACCCAGATATGCTGAATCAATGAGGGATTTACAGGATGACTATAAAAACAGAGCAACTGCAGCCAGTAGAGAAGGCATCCTGAGATAACACACGGATAGCACCTCCTCACAAAGGAGCTACCGTGGGAGACACAGACCATGAAATTGCCCACACTTCCTCCAATTCCTTATGTATGGCTTTAGATCTCTCCTTCTAAAATCTTTTAAAGATTTCTCAAACACTCAAAAGCTCAGGACTCAAGCACATCACAGCAGACAAAGACACAGGGGAAAGAGGCTCTAGGTAGATTAACACTTAACGTGACCAACTTCCAGTGGCTTCTCCCTCTCCAAGTCAAAGACTTAGTGCCCCTCTGCAAATCTCTTGCCAGGGGAGCTCCTGGGCCAGGAACCAGACAGCTTTCTTTTCCTTGTCAGGATTATCTAATCCCTCCCAATAACTCAAACCAATTCTGGAGAGAAAAGCATCCTATACACAAGCATAACTATTTGAGCTCTGCCAGACAAGCTAGTACACCATCCTGGGGGACTCCTTCCCATTCTGGGGAATCCATCTCTTTGCTACGAAAGAAGTTGGAGGTGAAATCTGATGTCCAAAAGATTTCCCACACTGTGCTGGCAGAAGCTAGAGTCAACTGGGAAGAGAGGGTCTCAACTGCGGAGATTGCCTCCATCCGATTGGCTGTGGACAAGGCTGTGGGGCCTCTTAGTTAAAGATGGATGTGGGAGGTGCCAGCGCTGGGCGGGTAGTCCTCAGCTGTGGAAGAGTGAATGCAAGTAATGTTCCTTCACGATCTCTGCTGAAGTTCCTGCCTCCAGGTCCTTGCCTTCCTTGAGTTCCTACCTTGGCTTCCCTTAGTGATCGCCTAAGGTTGGGACATGGAAGCCAAATAAACCCTTTCCTCGCCAAGTTGCCTTGGGTCATGGTTTCTATCGCGGTAATAGAAAACAAACAGGATACCCCCTCCAAGAAAGGACTAGGAGTAAGAGTCCAGGATGCCACTGAAAGCAGGTGACACAGATCTCACACTGTGTCCCCAGGTCACCACCTGGAACCAAAGCCAGGGAAACCGCAGATAGTCACTCAAATATCCTTCTGTAAATAGAAGAGGTGTAAGTGGGACGATCACGATCTTCTCGGCAGCTATGTGAATATTTGGAGTCTTTAAAAACTTAAGGTCTTTGCTTCTTTTGTTTGCTTTCTTGCTTGCTTTGGTTTTGTTTATTTTAATTTTAAAAAGGTGCAGACTTTTTGTTCCTCGTTTGGAATTATAGCTGCCCTCTTTGAGCCATGTTTTGTAAGGTGGGTTTCTGACCAAACTATGATGATTCTAACTTAACACCAGTCGAGAGGACCTGAGAGGTGGGGGGATTCACGAGACTGGAAGGCTGTAGACACTTGGTGACTCGTGTTATTAAACATGATACACGTGCCATTTTCACTCGTTCCTAGTAGGCTCTGTGATCATAACTACTTTGGGAATCCTGTGATTTATATGGCTGCTACTCAAAGACCCAATCAGTACAACATAATGAGCTCTCATTTCCAACTGCAGAAGAGAGTACTAAACATATAGAATCACTAGTGTGTTTACAAGAGCAGAATGCATTCAAACCTAAGCCTATCCTGGATTATGTACTTCGATTTTGTTGAACAGTTCAACATAGCTGCATTTCACATCCTTATACAAGCCAGATGCTGTTGATTCACACCTCAAATCCCAACACCTGTAAGGAGTACTATTCTTGGTTTTGTCCTGAGCTGGTTAATATAATATTCAACAGTACCACTTATGAGGCAGGAAGAAATTGGTTGCTATTAGAGGGTCTAGGAGGTAATAAAATGATATTGTTTAGCAAGACACTATGGTATATATCTACATAGTTGAAAATAGGAACCAGAGCTCTTTACAGTGACCTAGGCCAGAACTGGTAATTAATATAGAAGATGTAAATGAGGCTTCCCAGGGGGTGAACAGTACAGGTAACAAGAACACTGGTGACAAGAACCACAAGTCATTTATTTAACACTGGAATGTACTGTTGACAAAGGCAGAGACATCAGGACAAAGACACCAAGGGTCAAGGGACACAGAAGCAAACTAAAGACTTTTCAAAGGCCCCATAGACATTGTTACTTGAGAACATTAGGATCTTCAGTGGAAAAATTGTTCTTACCAGAATGACCTTATGTCATTTTTCTGATATACAAGAAGGGGAGATACAAAAGATAGGCACACAAGATAAAGTGATATGCAAGAGATAGAAAGACATTTTGCTATTCAGAAATTATGATAAATTGGTTCTATGAAATAAATTTTTAAAAAAGAGAAAAGTTGTTCTTGTCTGTACTTACCTTCAATATTTAAGAAGAGAGAAATGATTGAATAGCATCTTGTAACTCTAGTCTTAGGAGGAACTGTGACTACTAACTGCCTTATAGACTCCAGCTTCTCCACAAGTCAGATTTGGCCAGAGGATAAACATTTCTATTGCTTCCTGTTGACTGAAGGACACTTAGGGAAATCTTAGAGCAGTTTCTCCATCTTAAAAATATTCAAGAGGGTAGCTATGCTTTATGACATCTATTTTAGAGTTAGTCTGTTGCTGAAATGTGAATTTAGTGGCACATTCTCATTTTTGTCATCTGCATCTTGACTACTGTTATGAGCATGGGTGTTTGCTTATGTATTATGTGGATGGATTTTATCTGAATACTCCAAATCTGGGACACATATTTTATCAAGACTTCTTATTTTGGTATAACTATAGATTTACATTGACTCAAGAAAGAGGTGTTCAGTGTGGCCTTTACGCAACTTCTCTCTAATAGCAGTATCTTGTTATACTGCATCACTACCGGCAGGCATCTTAGCACAGTTCCTGGGCTGAAAGTCACTTTTCTCATTACTATGACAGAAGGTCTGACACAAGCCAACCCAAGGCAGGAAGGGTTGACTTGACTTATAGGGTAAAAGCACAGTCCACCGTGGCAGGCAAGGCATGGCAGCAGGAGCAGAGAAAGAGAATGGTTATGTCATTTGGGGAGTTGAGAAACAGAGAGTTGGGCCAGAAACATAGTTGACCTATGAACCCTTTAGCCCTGCCTCTGTGGCTGCCCACTAGGCCTTAGGTCTGAAAGGCCTTAAAACATCCCACAGTAGCATCTGGGGACCAAGTGTTCAAACATGAGGTGGTAAGAGATATTTCACATTCAAACCATGATGCCCGTCTGACTCAGTTTTCCCATTTTTTTTTTCAGGCACTCATTTGTGTTCAGGGGAGGGATAATTTTATTAGACTACCTCTCCCACTGAGATGTGAGCATCTCTGGTGGTGGAAATGTTGAAGGAGATTAACAAGAGCAACATTGAGTCTCCAAGGGGACTTCAAGAGGGTTGGTGGTGATGGCGCTGTTCAGTGCAGGGGAATAGCCTGAATCCAGCCTCTTGGAAACTAAATACAGGAGCTGCCTAAGAAGACTGAGAACATTAAAAAGGAGCTCCTTCATACCATTAACCATGGATAGCCATGCCTAGATACCAATCAACTTGTAACGTATGGCATATCATATCTGTATTAGCATTTATAAATTGTTCAGTAAAATCATAAAAATTATATTCACTACCCAACTTTCAGTCAAAAAATCTCTTCAGTTTTAGCCATTGTTATTTCTTCAACAGACAGAACCTCTGTGCTTAAGCATTTGGTTATAAGTTCATTGTTGTACTGTTTTTTTTAAATTTTATTATGTTTATTAGATATTTCCTTATTTACATTTCAAATGTTATCCCCTTTCCTGGTTTCCCCTCTAAAAACCCCCTACCCCCTTTCTCTCCCCCTGCTCACTAAGCCACCCACTCTAGTTTCCTGGCCCTGGCATTCCTCAACACTGGGGCACACAGCCTTCACAGGACCAAGGGCCTCTCCTCTCATTGATGACCGACAAAGCCATCCTCTGCTACATATGCAGCTGGAGCCAAGAGTCCCTTCATATATACTCTTTGGTTGGTTGGTTTAGTCCCTGGGAACTCTTGGGGTACTGGTTGGTTCATATTGTTGTTCCTCCTATGGGGCTGCAAGCCCCTTCAGCTCCTTGGGTTCTTTTATTAGCTCCTCCATTGGGAGACCTTGTGCTCAGTCTAATGGATGGGTATGAGCATCCACTTCTGTATTTGTCAGGCACTGGTAGAGCCCCTCAGGAGACAGCTATATCAGGCTCCTGTCAAACAAGCACTTGTTGGCATCCACAATAGTGTCCTGGTTTGATGACTGTTTTTGGTATGGATCCCCAGATGGAGCAGTCTCTGGATGACCTTTTCTTCAGTCTCTGCTCCGCACTTTGTCTCTGTAACTCCTCCCATGGGTATTTTGATCCCTCTTCTAAGAAGGACTGTAGTATCCACACTTTGATCTTCCTTCTTCTTGAGCTTCATGTGGTCTGTGAATGGTAAATTGGTATTCCAAACTTCTGGGTTAATATCCACATATCAATGAGTGCATACCATGTATGTTCTATTGTGATTGGGTTACCTCACTCAGGATATTTTCTAGTTCCATCCATTTGCCTAAGAATTTCATAAATTCATTGTTTTTAGTAGCTGAGTAGTACTCCATTGTGTAGATGTACCACATTTTCTGTATCCATTCCTCTGTTGAGGAACATCTGGGTTCTTCCCAGCTTCTGGTTTTTATAAATAAGGCTGCTATGAACATAGTGCAGTATGTGTCCTTATTAGATGTTGGAGTATCTTTTGGGAATATGCCCAGGAATGGTATAGCTGAGTCCTCAGTTAATACTATGTCCAATTTCTGGAGGAACCACCAAACATATTTCCAGAGTGGTTGTACCAGCTTGCAATCCCACCAGCAACAAAGGAGTGTTCGTCTTTCTCCACAATCTCTCCAGCATCTGCTGTCACCTGAGTTTTTGATATTAGCTATTCTGACTGGTGTGAAGTGGAATCTCAGGGTTGTTTTGATTGGCATTTCCCTCATGACTAAGGATGTTGAGCATTTCTTTAGGTGCTTCTCAGCCATTCAGTATTCCTCAGTTGAAAATTCTCGTGCCCTATCATTTGGAGCATAGATATTCAGAATTCAGAGTTCATCTTGGTAGATCATACCTTTGATGAGTATGAAGTGTCCTTCCTTATCTTTTTTGATGACTTTTGGTTAAAAGTCAATTTTATTCTATATTATAATGGCTACTCTTGCTTGTTTCTTGGGACCATTTGCTTGGAAAATTGTTTTCCAGCCTTTTATTTGAGGTAGTGTCTGTCTTTGTCACTGAGGTGGGTTTTCTGTATGCAACAAAATGTTGGGTCCTGTTTACATACCCAGTCTGATAGTCTATGTCCTTTTATTGGGGAATTGAGTCCATTGATAGTAATAGGTATTAAGGATAAATAATTGTTGCTTCCTGTTATTTTTGTTGTTAGAGTTGGAATTCTGTTCAAGTGGCTATCTTCTTTTAGTTTTGTTGGAAGATTACTTTCTTGCCTTTTCTAGGATGTAGTTTCCCTCCTTGTGTTATAGTTTTCCATTTATTATCCTTTGAAGGACTGGACTTGTGGAATGATATTATGTAGATGTACTGTTTTTCAAAATCAAATTGTCAGCTCTTTTTCAAGAAATTATCCCCACAAATACTAGAAGGCAGACTTTCAGTCAAGTAGCAATATTAAAGCATCTTTTAAATGCTCATTTATTCAGAGCATGATGAATCAATTGGAATGCTTTGGTTCATCGGCCTCAAAAATGATCCTTGTAATTAGCTCATCAGTAATACTGCTTTTCAAAACTTGAGGTTAAGAGTAACAACCTGTACACCATACTCCAACTATGATGTTCAGATTTATTCTAAGTTGTACTCTGTTTCTTCTTTCTGCAAATCATATATTTTACAGCTTTAAATTTTTATTTTTACTCATTTATCATCATCAAGATTTGACATTTCCTGTCATTTTCTTGATATCAGAATATTTTACTACAGGTAGAAAAACCTGTAAGTCTTTTTTGTAGTTTGTGTCCATGATAATATTCATCCTCCTTATTCCATGGCTTATAGGCAACAAGAAAGAACTAACTAGAGTTAGGGAGATAGCTCAACCCCAAAGTGTTTGCAGAGGACCTAAGTGCAAGCTCCAGCACTGAAATAAAAGGCCAGGCATGGTGGTACATGGGAGGCAGAACAGAAAGATCCCAGTCAGCCCAAGCAGAGAATCCAGGTCCCAGTGGGAAGCCTTGTCCCCAAAAGACAAGGTAGACAGCCATCCTAAGAAATAATAGCCACGCCTGACCTCTGGCCCCCATATACATATGTATATTCTCATAGAGAAATATGCATGTACACACCCATGGTAGCAACTGGCATATGGACTCTGAAAAGACCAGAACCACATCCAGATCTGCACATCTCTTCCCCCTCCCCACAAGTCCTAAAGACTACTGGCTTTACTAAATGTGGATTAAGTGAAAAGAGTATCTCTTCCAATTTATCAAGACTTATTGGAATTTTGATAAATAAGTAACGCTAAATGAAGAACAGTGCTAGGGCTCAAACCCAGGGCCTCATGCACTAGCCCTCTGCAACTGAGCTATGCTCCTAAGCCCCCAAAACACATTTCGATGAATTTCTTTAAATTTTAAACTTTACTTGTACAGGCCTTCCTACCCTAGATGTACCTCCATACAATTTACATGTTTCTGTATACCAGAAGTGTATAAGTTAAAACCTAAACCACAGTGTAATACTGTTAGGAGACGGGGCCTTCGTGAGGTTAGTTCATGAAAGTGAAGACCTCAAGAACAGGACCAAGGTTTTACAAAAAGGAAGCCAAGGGTTATCATTTGCCCTGTCTATCAAGAGGAGTCTCAGGAAGAAGGTGCCACCTATGAGAAAGTTGACCCTCACTGAACACCTCCTCTGCTGTCACCTTATGCCAGGCTTTCTAGTCTCCAGAACTGTGAGACATAACTTTCTGTTGTTTATATACTAGCTAGTCTATGGTATTGCTGTTACAGCAGATAGACAGAATATGGCCATGCTTTATCTCAGTATATCTCTTCTTTGCAAGAATAATAGCCAGACTGGCTAACTCATGCTTGTGACCCAAGCACCCAAGAGGCATGTTGGGATAATTTCTGTGGGTTAAGGCCAGCCAGGACTATATAGTGAGTTCCATCTCAGCCTGAGTTAGAGTGTGAAAAGCTCTGTCAGATCTCAAATGAGCAAACATGATGACTTTTAATTTTCCCCATTTTCTTTTCTTTTTTTTAAAATTTTAGCCTAATTTTTAAAAAAGTTTTTGTCCACTCATTTCTCTCACAATAAGGTAATTTTTACAATTAGAAATCTCTCCTGAAGTCAGCGCCATTGCTGAACAGCCTTGAGTGGTTAGTATGATGTGCTTTGACCTCTGCTACTGAGTGCCTTAGGGGAGTGCAGATGAACTGAGCTACTAAATATGAGACTTGAAGTTCTTGTCATACAGATCTTTCAGTTGTTTCGATAGAGTCACATCAAGAATACAAACATACAGTCATCTAGGGATAATAATTTTTATTTGCCAACAACACCCAGAGGAAATTCCATTCTCAGGCACTCTGACACACCCAGGATCAGAGGTGAGGAGGAACCAACATCTGTCCCAACACTGGGAGTAACTGGGACCAACAGGACCAGGGACATGGGAATTCCACCAGCCCAGTGACTCGGGTTTCTTCCATCTGTCTGGCCTGGTGTCCAGAGCAGACTTTGGGCGCAAGCTCCGCAGCTAGTCCCACAACACACAGAGAAAGCCCCACTCCCAGGTGGTCTAATAAGCCCAGGATCCCAGGATCCCAGAATCACAGGATCACAGAGACAGCTTGACTCTGAGGAGT
>NW_022196905.1:200119426-200135152 GCF_008632895.1 Mastomys coucha
TTATAATATTTTGTAAATTTTATGGAATATAACAAAAAAGATATTGTGGGTATTGAAGGGGGGTCTCTCGGAGGAGTGGGGGTACAAAAAGGGAACAAGAATGTGATTTAATTCTATTTATTTAAAATATGTTTTTAAATGTTAACAAATTCAGATAAATTGAAATCATGTAACTTTTCTCATCATAATGCAATAAAAGTTTTAAAAAATAATTCTTATTTGCCAATGGGGAAAAAAAGAAATCTCTCCTGAAGTCAAGACATGTAAATTGTGATATTGAACTTATTTCTGTGCCATTGTGTGTCATATCCTAAGCACTTTATGGTCACTTGAGGATGAGGCAAAACAGAACCACCTCCTTTCCACAGAGCAGGTATTTTCAGAGACAGTATGGGCACACAGCTATGTGGACACACAGCTATATGTGCACTCAGCTATATAGACACCAGATATATAGACACCGAGATATATATACACCCAACTATAGATTAAAACTTTTAACTGGATTTTTTTCTCCAGTGACTTTCTAAGGCAGGACCAGCTGGGAGGCACAGGACACAGAAATGGCAGGGCAGCTGGGACATGATCCTTTTTACTTCCATCTACAACTAGGAGGGACAGCAGATCCACAGTCCTCTTTGCACATTTCCTACAAGCAGAGAGCTTGCCTCCAGGGAGTTCCCTGACTAGAGGAATCAAGAGGGATTGCTGATCCACAGAGAAGAGCTGATCTCCCAAATGTGCTGACACAGGCTTACAGACCCACAGAAGAAACAAGCTCCAGCCAGTGGCAGCAAGAAATTCTAACATCAGAGATCAACAGATGGCAAAGAAAAATGCAGGAATCTTACTGACAGAAACCAAGATTACTTGGCATCATCAGAACCTATTACTCCCACCACAGCAAGTCCTGGATATCCCAAAACACCCGAAAAGCAAGATTTGGATCTAAAATCATATCTCATGATGGTGATAGAGGAATTTAAGAAGGACATAAATAACTCCCTTAAATTAATACAAGAGAACACAGGTAAACAGGTACAAGTCTTTAAAGAGAAAACAAAAAAATCACTTAAAGAATTATAGGAGAACAAGTAAACAAGTAGAAGCCCTTAAAGAGGAAACATAAAAATCCATTAAAGAATTACAGGAAAGCACAAGTAAACAGGTAAGGGAATTGAACAATTTCCCTTAATTGAACAATTAAGAAATTGCAAAGAGAAAAAACTCTGGAGATAGAAAACCTAGGAAAGAAATTAGGAGTCCTAGATGCAAGCATCACCAACAGAATACAAGAGATAGAAGAGAGAATCTCAGGGGCAGAAGATACTATAGAAAACATTGAAACAACAGTCAAAGAAAATGCAAAATGCAAAAAGTTCCTAACCTGAAACATCCAGGAAATCCAGGATACAGTGAGAAGACCAAACCTAACAATAATAGGTATAGAAGAGAGTGAAGACCCCCAAAGTAATGGACCAGAAAATATCTTCAACAAAATTATACAAGAAAACTTCACTAACCTAAAGAAAGAGATGCCCATGAAGATACAAGAAGCCTATAGAACTCCAAATAGACTGGACCAGAAAAGAAATTCCTCCTGCCACATAACAGACAAAACACCAAATGCACAAAACAAAGAAAGAATATTAAAAGCAGTGAGGGAAAAAGGTAAAGTAACCTATAAAGGTAGACCTATCAGAATTACACCAGACTTCTCACCAGAGACTATAAAAGCCAGAAGATCCTGGGCTGATGTCATACAGACCCTAAGAGAACACAAATGCTAGCCCATGCTACTATACCCAGCAAAACTCTCAGTTACCATAGATGGAGAAACTAAAGTATTCCATGACAAAACAAAATTTATACATTATCTTTCCACAAATCCAGCCCTTCAAAGGATAATAAATGGAAAACTACAACACAAGGAGGCGAACTACATCCTAGAAAAAGCAAGAAAGTAATCTCCCAACTAAACTAAAAGAAGATAGCTACATGAACAGAATTCTAACTCTAACAACAAAAATAACAGGAAGCAACAATTACTTTTCCTTAATAACTATTACCATCAATGGACTCTATTCCCCAATAAAAAGACAAGACTATCAGATTGGGTATGTAAACAGGACCCAACATTTTGTTGCATACAGGAAACCTACTTCAGTGACAAAGACAGACACTACCTCAGAATAAACGGCTTGAAAACAATTTTCCAAGCAAATGGTTCTAAGAAACAAGCAAGAGTAGCCATTCTAATATTGAATAAAATTGACTTTCAACCAAAAGTCATCAAAAAAGATAAGGAAGGACACTTCATACTCATCAAAGGTATGATCTACAAAGATGAACTCTCAATTCTGAACTTCTATGCTCCATATGCAAGGGCACTTACATTCATAAAAGAAACTTTACTAAAGCTCAAAGCACACATTGCAATGCACACAATAACAGTGGGAGATTTCAACACCCCACTTTCTGCAATGGACAGATCATGGAAATAGAAACTAAACAAAGACACAGTGAGAGTAACAGATGTTATGAAACAGATGGATTTAACAGATATCTATAGAACTTTTTATCTTAAAACAAAAGGATATACCATCTTCTCAACACCTTATGGTACCTTCTCCATAACTGACCACATAATTGGTCACAAATCAGTCCTCAACAGATACAAGAAGATTGAAATAATTCTTTGCATCCTATCAGATCACCAAGAACTAAGGCTGCTCCTCAATAACAACATAAACAATAGAAAGCCCACCTACACATGGAAGCTTAACAACACTCTACTCAATAACAACTTGGTCAAGGAAGAAAAAGAGAGAGAGAGAGAGAGAGAGAGAGAGAGAGAGAGAGAGAGAGAGAGAGAGAGAGAGAGAGAGAGAGAAGGAAATTAAAGACTTTCTAGAGTTTAATGAAAATGAAGCCACAACATACCCAAACTTATAGGACACAATGAAAGCAGTCCTAAGAGGAAAAGTCATAGCTTTAAGAGCCTCCAAAACTAGCCAACATCAAACTAAGTGGAGAGAAACTTGAAGCAGTCCCATTAAAATCAGAGACTAGGCAAGTCTGCCCACTCTCTCCCTACCTATTCAATATTGTACTTGAAGTCCTAGCCAGAGCAATTAGACAACAAAAGGAGATCAAAGGGATACAAATTGGAAAGGAAGAAGCCAAATTATCACTATTTGCTGATGATATGATAGTATACTTAAGTGACCCCAAAAATTCCACCAGAGAGCTCTTAAACCTGATAAACAACTTCAGCAAAGTAGCTGAATATAAAATTAACTCAAGCAAATCAGTAGCCTTCCTCTATACAAAGGATAAACAGGCTGAGAAAGAAATTAGGGAAACAACACCCTTCACAATAGTCACAAATAATATAAAATACCTTGGTGTGACTCTAAGCAAGTAAAAGATCTATATGACAAGAACTTCAAGTCTCTGAAGAAGGAAATTGAAGAAGATCTCAAAAGATGGAAAGATCTCCCTTGCTCATGGATTGGCAGGATTACTATAGTAAAAATGGCCATCTTGCTGAAAGCCATCTACAGATTCAATACATTCTCATTCAAAATTCCAACTCAATTCTTCACAGACTTAGAAAGAGCAATTTGCAAATTCATCTGGAATAACAAAAAACCTAGGGTAGGAAAACTATTCTCAACAATAAAAGAACCTCTGATGGAATCACCATCCCGGACCTAAGCTGTACTACAGAGCAATTGTGATAAAAACTGCATGGTATTGGTACAGAGACAGGCAGGTGGATCAATGGAATAGAATTGAAGATCCAGAAATGAACCCACATACCTATGGTCACTTGATCTTTGGCAAAGGAGCTAAAACCATCCAGTGGAAAAAAAGCAACATTTTCAACAAATGGTGCTACTCAACTGGTGGTAAGCATGTAGAAGAAGGCAAATCAATACATTCTTATCTCCTTGTACAAAGCTCAAGTCCAAGTGGATCAAGGACCGCCACATAAAACCAGATACACTGAAACTAATAGAAAAGAAAGTGGTAAGAGCCTTGAGCATATGGGCATAGGAGAAAATTTCCTGAACAGAACACCAATGGCTTATGCTCTAAGATCAAGACTTGACAAATGGGACCTCATAAAATTATAAAGCTTCTGTAAGGCAAAGGACACTGCCAATAGAACAAAATGGCAACCAACAGATTGGGAAAAGATCTTTACCAATCCTATATCTGATAGAGGGCTAATATCCAATATGTACAAAGAACTCGAGAAGTTCAGAGAAACAAATAACCCTATTAAAAAGTGGGGTACAGAGCTAAACAAAGAATTATCAACTGACTAATACCAAATGGCTGAGAAGCACCTAAAAAAATGTTCAACATCCTTAGTAATCAGGGAAATACAAATCAAAACAACCCTGAGATTCCACCTCACACCAGTCAGAATGGCTAGGATAAAAAGCTCAGGTGACAGCAGATGCTGGAGAGGTTGTGGAGAAGGAGGAACACTCCTTCATTGCTGGTGGGATTGCAAGCTGGTACAACAACTCTCAAAATCAGTTTGGTGGTTCCTCTGGAAACTGGACATAGTACTACCAGAGGACCCAGCTATACCACTCCTTGGCATATACCTAGAAGAAGATGCTCCAACATGTAATAAGGACACATGGTCCACTATGTTCATAGCAGCCTTATTGATAATAGCCAGAAACTGAAAACAACCCAGATCTCCCTCAACAGAGGAATGAATTCAGAAAATGTAGTACATTTACACAATGGAGTACTACTCAGCTATTAAAAACAATGAACTTATGAAATTCTTAGGGAAATGGATGGATCTGGAGAATATTATCCTGAGTGAGGTAACCCAATCACAAAAGAACACACATGGTATGCACTCTCTGATAAATGGATATTAGCCCAGAAGATTGGAATGCACATAGTACAATCCACAAACTACAAGAAACTCAAGAAGAAGAAAGACCTAAGTGTGGATGGAGTTGCAGAAACAAACTATGGAGCAGAGACTGAAGGGAGGAAAATCTAGAGACTGCCCCACCTGGAAATCCTTTCCATATTCAATCATCAAATCCAGACACTATTGTAGATGCCAGCAAGTGCTGGCTGACAGAAGCCTGATATAGCTGTCTCCTGAGAGACTCTGACAGTACCTGACTAATACAGAAGTAGAAGCTCACAGCCATCCATTGGACTGACTACAGGGTCCCCAATGAAGGAGTTAGAGAAAGGACCCAAGGAGTTGAAGGGTTTGCAGCCCCTTAGGACAAACAACAATATGAACTAACTAGCTCATATGAACTAGTATGAACTCATATGAACAACAATATGAACTAACTCAGAGCTCCCAGGGACTAAACCACCAACCAAAGAGTACACATGGGAGGGACTCATGGCTCCAGCAGCATATGTATAGCAGAGGATGGCCAAGCCGGTCATCAATGGGAGGAGAAGGCCCTTGATCCTGTGAAGGTTCTATGCCCCAGTGTAGGTGAATGCCAGGGCTAGGAAGCAGGAGAGGGTGGGTTGGTGAGCAGGGGAAGAGGGGAGGGTACAGGGGGTTTCTTTTCTTATTTTATTTTTTCTTCTTTTCTTTTCTTTTCTTTTCTTTCTTTCTTTGATGGGAAACTGGGAAATGAGATATCATATGACATGTAAATAAAGAAAATATCAAATAAAAAAATAAAACATTTAACTGTCTAGAAAGAAATGGCTTGCCAGGCAGTGATGGCACATGCCTTTAATCCCAGCACTTGGGAGGCAGAGGCAGGCGGATTTCTGAGTTCGAGGCCAGCCTGGACTACAGAGTGAGCTCCAGGACAGCCAGGGCTATACAGAGAAACCCTGGCTCGAAAAACCAAAAAAAAAAAAAAAAAAAAAAAAAAAAAAAAAAAAAAAAAAAAAAAAAAAAGCAAGAAAGAAAGAAAGAAAGAAAGAAATGGCTTGATCCCAGGTTTCTTTTGTAGCAAAGGAACCAGGAGACTGAGGATGCTCCCTGCATCTGAACTGTGATATCTGTGGCTGACGATAGCAGAAGCAAGAGAAGAGAGAAAGGGGACGTCCACCGGAGAAAATGGAGCACACATACCCAGGTGCTACCCCACTGCCTTTTCTCTTTGCTCTGTTCAGATCTGTTGGCAGCAACCTGATCGGTGATGCCTACATTCGGGGTGGGTGGTCTACACTCAGTAACTGTCTCTAGACACAGACCCACAGACACACCTAGGAGTGTGCTTTGCAAATGTTTTCAGGCATCTCTCAATCAAGTCAAGTTGACATCTCAAATTGGCCATGACCCTCATAAATATCTCTAGTGCACCCTCGACATCCTTACGCACCATGCGTACCCACTACAATTCATAAAATGTCCAAATATTATGTTAAAAATTATGATCTTCCTCCCCCTATTTTACAAAAGTCTTTGCAAGTCAAGGTTGGATTTTCCATGGGCTGGAAAGATGACTCTGGATAAAGTTTTGGTCATGCAAAAGGAGGACCAGAGTTTGGGTCCTCAGAACCTATATAAAAGGCAGGCAGGTTTAATGGTGATCAATGTTCCCAGCACTACAGAGGCTGAGAAGGAATCCCTAGGGCAAGCTGGCCAGCTATACGAGCTAGAATTGATGAGCTCCAGGTTCAAAGAGAGCCTGACTTAGTAAACATAGTGAGAGGGATTGAAGAACACACCTGTCATCAGGCTCAGGCTTCCATCTGCATGTGCACACACATGTGCATCCAACCACATAAGAACATGGATATACACAAATATCAAACAGGCAATCTTTTTATAGCTGGATACCTCTGTAATTCCTCCACACTTTTTAAGTGTAAAAGCCGTGGGGCCAGGTTAATCTTTATTACCCTACTTAGTGTCAGGTCCCCAAGATCTCACAAGCTCATCCCCTCCCCCTGGTTCTGAAGCTTCCCTCTATGAACGTGCATACCACCACTGTCACCAACCTCAGCACATCCTAGAAGCCTCAAGCTATTTAACCCCAAACTGTCTCCCCATGTGGCAAACTGATTACACATCCACACAGCATAGATGGTGATCTATGCTGCCTACACACATACATTACACATAGCTGAACACACCACTGAAAACTGGAGACAAGAGAGAAAAAAACACGTCTTGATGAGGTTGCTAGCCATTCTGATGACTCTCAAGAAACAGGAAGTATGGAAAATCAAGAGTACTGAGTTTGTATTGGCAGAATCATACCAGTTTATGGCACATAGAGATCTTGGGATGCCAAGAATGAAGTCCACTCCTTCCTCTGGCATTATCCAAGACAACTTTACAGACACTACGGCATCCAAAGCAGCTAGTTCTTTGTCTGAGTCCACCATTGCCATCTTAAAGGCTCAAACCATTCTGCAGAGAGCGACAGAGATAGGATTTAAGGACAAATTCTAACCTCTTTGCTTAAGGATATGGCCTTTCACTGTCCTGAATGGGTGAATTCTACAAGCACCGTGTCCTTAACTTGAGAAAGGTCTTGAGTCTCAGAGTTCGCCATGACCTGGGATCTGACAGTGAGGTTCAGTAGCTGCCTTCCCTAAAAACTGCTTTTCCAGTATTTTGTAATCATGAGGAGTTGTATTCTTGGTATTGTTTAATAAATGGTAGAAATCCTTTTCAGTTCTTTGTCAACCTTTATCTCCTGACCTACTAGCCATATCTTAGAGCACCTGATGGGCTTCTGTGATCAGCACTTGATAAAGGAACTGTTAAATAAAGATTTTGGGCAGACGGTGGGCCTGGAGTGTTCTCACTTTTATGAGAATATTATACAAATAAAATCTGCCTTGTCCTTGTAAAAACTTAGGAGCTTAATTTTGCCAATTATAAAGGCACTTCTCTTGTGATCTGTCCTTATATTAATTGACTCAGAACAAATCCTCCTGTGCTACCGAGTTGATCTTCTTATTCCATAAGGGAAAAGTATTCCTGAAAATGAATAGAGTGTATTTCCTAGTTAGCTTTTCTGATCTAATAGCCTGTGGGTCAGTTTCTGTTTTGCACTCTGAATTAAATTTAATATAAGCAGTTCAAAAACATAAAGATAAAATGTAAAAGCCTATTTTGGATATCTCTCAGAATCCCTGTACACATGGATGTTTGTTCTACAGGCTTTCGGTTGATCTGAGATTAAACAGGATTCCCCTAATCTGACTGGTAATGCCATAATTAGGTATCCACACCAGAACAACTACAGTGAAAAGCCATGCACTAACCTTGATAAGTAATGTCTGCCAGAGGGGAAACAAGTATTCATTCTTTTAAATATCCATCATCTACATGCTGATGAACTGTGAGTGCATCAGAGAGTAGAGCTCTGTATGCATTTATTTGGTAAAGCTCAAGAAATAATGCTTAGATGGAGGATCAGAAAATACATACTAATTTAGAGAATATTCCTGAAGCATTTGTGTGATTTTCAAACTCTATGTTAAGAATGTCTCTAGAGGGCTGGAGAGATGGCTCAGTGGTTAAGAGCACTGACTGTTCTTCTAGAGGTCCTGAGTTCAATTTCCGGCAACCAAATGGTGGCTCACAACCATCTGTAATGGGATCCAGTATCCTCTTCTGGTGTGTCTAAAGACAGTTACAGTGTAATAATGATATAAATAAATAAATAAATATTTCCTTTTTTAAAAAAAGAATAAATAAATATTTCCATTTTTTTTTTAAAAAAAAAAAGAATGTCCCTAGAACAGAAAACTGAGGCATAGATATACAGTTACAATCGATGTGATTCTGAGTATATCCTTAACAGATAAATTATTTTCCTTTAAGAAATATTTGAGCCAGACATAATGCTTGGGGGTAGAGGCAGGTATATCTTTGAGTTCAAGGCCAGTTTGGTTTACAGACTACGTTCCAGAACAGCCAGGGCTACACAAAGAAACCTCTTTTAAATTTTTTAAAAGAAGAAAAGAAATATTTGAATACATTAAACTGCAGTTAGATGATGATAAGGTAATATGTGGAAGATTTGACAGAAAGCCTGATCTCTTCAGTAATTCAGATTTATTTGCAGGTGTCTGCAATAGCCATGGGCATAACAAACACCGGAAGAGAACAGAAAAAGCAACGATAATTGGTGTTCTCAGAGATTCTCCCTTCCAGCGGAACTTGTAAGAAAGGTGTTGATGGTGTTGGCAATCAGGCGCATCCATGGACAGCCTAGAAGTGACTTCATGACAATTAGCCATCTTTACAGCCAGCTCAGAGGGACCTTGCGACGAGATACATCATCTCTAGCGGTCCAAGAGGCGACAGCATCATTCCTGTGTCTTTCCCTTTGCGCATGTGTCATGGTCATGCATATGTCAGGCCCATAAAAGCCTCGTTCTCCCTGTCTGCTTCTCTCCTCCGTCTCCCAGAGGCTGCGTCTGTTTCTGCCTCCCAATAAACCTCCCACGTGAGACCTGCTGCATGGTGTGATTTGTTTGGGACCTGCCATATTTCTAACAGATGGTGCTGATCGAAACAACCATCAAAAACGATAAATGCCTTCGTTGGTAAAGAGATAAAACCTTCATGATATTCCAGGGGGATACTGCACTTTAATTAGAACGAACTTGGAAAACATTGAGGAAAAAGAGGTTAAGGTAAAGGTAGAGGGATGAAAAGATCTAAAGAAAGTGAGATTAGGAAACAAGGCAAGGCCCTGGGAAGGCTAAATGGAATATAGAATTAGCAGCCAGGCCAGAAGCCTAAGATTTATTGGAGCCAGCTCAGGAGACCTGGAATTCAGTGAAGAATTTTTCCTTTATCTTTGGGCAACATGACTGCCCTTGCAGGAGGGCAAACATGATGGGTACCTGCTAGAGAAAGGAAAATGAACAAAAGGTAGAAACCTGGACAGCAGTTTGGGGGCAGGGCTTTTCAATGACCAGAGTATGAGGGTGACAGTTTATTGGTAGGGTCCTGAGCTAGGTCTGTGAGAGTAGGATCAGAAGGAAGGGACATAGGAAATGTCAGAAGGTGTCATCAGAAACCTGACAGCCGATGGTATCTAGAGTAAAATCGAGAAGCATCAAAATAAAGTTGGAGATTTGAAGCCTCTATAACTAACAGAATATTTGTTAGCAAAATTATCACAAAGACATTTGGCATAAATTTGTGTTCGTAATGAATCCTGAGAAATCCATTCTTACTCCTCACAACTGCTATTTATGTGCATATGAGCATGTACTTTGACAGAAACTCATTTTCCCTCCTGATACAATGGAAATTATGAAGTGCTTTTCTGCAGGATGCCTTCCTGTGGTAGGACATTAAAAGCCCACTGAGAGGTGAAAACATTCAATAACATTTTGTGTATTAAAATTAAAATACAAAAACACAATTAACAATTGGTCTTCTGTTACAAACACTTACTGTCTTTTCTCATGATGTAACAATTACCAGAAAGTCTGATTGTTCAGAAGTCCCTAGCCAATAAAGAGCAGAGAATTATGGAGTCATATCAAACAAATGAGTAGGAAAGAAATGGCTTATTAAGAAACTTTGGGGTCAATAGGAGAAAATATGACTCAGTATAACTTAAATGTTTCTAAGCTCATGTAAGAATTTTGGATATGTTAAGTTTCCAGACTGGTTAAATTGCCAGTATAACTAAGTGCCAAGGTTTTTTACAGGCTTCAGTGCCTATTAGCACCCTGGTTCAATAAGGCTCCTCGTGACCTCCAGATAGCAGAGGCAACTGCATACATCATCTCTTCACGCTGCCATTTGGGAACACAAAAGAGCCGTTTCTTCATATTCTTGTTGGATCATGTGTCCTGCTTTGTCTTAAAGAAAAGGAATTTTCTCGTAAGTACATCTAGCAGACTTCCCTCATACTCTCAAAGACACATCTCCCTCCTATAATCATTAGGCTCAGTGTCTCCAATTTGCTCAAAACTTTCCATCCCAGATTCACGAAGTCTTTAACCATTGGTAGTTCTCAGGCAATGCATATGTTCAAAAATGAACCTTGGCTTGATTCAATCTCGAGTATTAGAAGAATTTTTGGCAGTAAGATAAAAGCCAGAATTCTTCAGGAACTTGTAAATTGGTTCGCACCCACCAAAAAGAGTCATTGCCCCTGACTCTAGCACAAGAGACATATGGCTCTCTACCTACTTATACCTGTGGCTGCATATCAAAGCCCATGCTGTCCCCCACGGTCTCTCAGTCCCTAGTCACAAGTACCTGTTATATATTTCAAAGCCCCTACAGGTAGCCTCCTGGCCCTTCTCCCTTCCCTTACTCCCCTTGCACTATGCTACCCCAGGCTATACCAAATCCTCCCTCAAGGTTTTTAGTTGTCTACCTTCTTCCCATCTCCACTAGTTTCTCTCCACTACTCTCCTTTCTCTCACAGATAGTCCTGGCCATGTCCAGTCTGCTCTTCTCTCTGCTCTGGACTCTTCCAGATGCCTCTGGAATTTTTTTCCTCTTACCCATAATAAAAACCTCCCCATTAACTACAGAGCAACCATTCCAGTGGTTTCTTTAGTGAAACCCTTGCGCATACAGCTCAATTCTTGGTGTCTTCAAGTCAAGGCATGTGGTAAGTGTCTGCAGCTCTGAAGGGAAAAGCTTCTCCGACAGAAGTTCTGCTCCAGCTCTGGGGAAAGTTTCCCCAATTCAGGTAGAACAGCTCTGCTCAGGCCGAGGGTAGGTTCCTCTACAAAAGTGTTACAGCTCTACTCAAAAAGGTATCCTGACAGTCAGGAGCCAAGGATACCACAAAGTTATACCACGCAACAAACCTCACACAAGAGATTTGTTAGGAGGGGAAAACCCAGGAGGAAGACGGCCACTGCTCAGGAGAGAGCAGTGAATATTTACAATGGATGTGGTAAGTGCTAAGGCAGATATTGATGCAGCAGAGAACTGGGTGGAATCCAGGGTTTATATAGGATTTCTTGGGTGGAGGGTTTCCAGGGTGGCCTGGGATTGGACAAATTATGTGGTCTGATCTTTGGGGCAAGCTCAGGGATTGATGAGAATGTGTGTGTGCGAGTGAGCGAGCGTGCGTGCATGTATGGTCACTCTCCAGCCATTAGACAACTTCTGTTAGGAAAGTCGGCCTTAGGATCTAGCCACAGGAGCTCCTCTAGGGGCCTGGCCTCTTGTATGTCTTGAGGACTCACAAAGGGAGTCCACGGCTGCCTCCTGAGTTGGTGTGGATAGCCAACAGGTTAAGTGATGTGGAAAAAAATAAGTCAGGGTAACTGTGTAGTAAGTATAGCAATGACAACCTATCATCACACACACACACATACACACACACACACACATACACACACACACACATACACACATACACACACACATACACACAATATGATACATGGAAACTTGTACAGAATGTTTTACTAAAAGCCCTATGTCGATAAGAATGCATCCGTACCAGAATCCCTGCTGGATCAGGGGAAAGCCCCTCAGGGCACACAGGTGGCCAGGTCCCACCCCCGAGGAACTCCAACTACCAGGTTCTACCCACAGAACACTCTTAACTACCCTAGTGGACAGAACCAGTCCCTGGCCTGAAGACTATCAAGTCTAAGCTCAGGACTTGAAATCCCACCAATCCCTGAATGCTCCCCATAATCTGGACTTTGAAATTCCTCCAATCTTCACCCTAGAAAGCTCCTCCCACTTCCCCCCCAAGAAGCACTAGATAAATCTTGTCTTCCGCTCAGCTCCCTGCTGCTTCTCCCTCCAGGAGAGCAGTAACCCTCAGGGGTTCCTCCCTTCTAATAAGTCTCTTGTGTGAGGATTGTTGTGTGGTGTGACTGTAGTATTCCTTGGCTCTAGACTGCCAGAATACCTTTCCTCTTGGAGCTGAAACACATCAGGGACATTGTTTAACAATGATAACAAGTTGCCTCCAAAACAAAGGAATCAAATCTAACAAGTCTTTAGTGTGTCCAACAAGTGTTTACTGAATGCCTGCTGTTTCCAAAACAGGCTTGGTTCCAGGCACTAAAGATAAAGTGTCCGACAAAACAAAATCCCTTCCCTCAAGTAGATAATATTTTAGCAGGACAGACAGACAATAGACAAAGAGATAAATATTTACAATGGATGTGGTAAGTGCTAAGGCAGATAATGATGCTGAATAAAGAGAAGAAGGGATGTGGAACCAGTTTCTATTTCATTTGTGGCCTCCATAGTAGAAATACAAACACGCTGGAAAGGAAGAAGAATGGGGTTTTGTGGAAACACGGGGGGCGGTCCAGCATAAGCCAGCTGAAAGGAGACTATTTGGCAATAAGGCAGAGGTAGATATGGGGAAGATATTGTGGGGACTTAGTGGCGATGATAAGAACTATTACATCAATTTGAGATGGAACGTGGTTGATGGGGGGTTGGTCATCTGTGAGGCATGATCTAGGAAATTTGTAAATGGAGAAGTCTCTTAATTAATAAAATACAAGGATGAAAATAAAATGATGTTGGATAAGGATTCTGGCCTTCATTTAGCTGGCCAAAGTGTATCATCTTTGAAGCCCATGCCTCTGCCTGTATCTGTGTTGTATGCAGTGTTGGTAGGGGTCAACCATTTTGTGCATGTTTACACTGGCTTTGGTGATACACTGTGTAGTGCACATCTGTTATTCTTGTAGGCAGCTCAGAAAAAGTGTGGTGTAGACCTGCCCTCCCTGCCATTCAAGAGGCTGAAGCAGGAACATCACAAGTTCAAGAACTACTTGAGCAACTGAACAAGAGCTGATTTCAAAAGAGAGCTAGACCAAGAGAAGAGAGAGCTCTTGCCTACCTGTGTGAGGCCCTGGTTCAATTCCTTCCATCAAGCAAATATAACAAATGAAGCCTTTTGATTGTATTTCACAAACCCCCTGACCCATAAGCCAGAACCCACCTATCACTCTAGAAGTTGGGAATGGCTAATACTGTACTAGCTTCCCTTGCATCTCAGACCTGGCTTCCCAAACAAGACAAACCTTTCCCCAAAGTATGAGAAGGAGGATGGTGACCTGGAAGAAGGTATTATGTATTTTCCATCTTTCTGAGGACTGGAGTGACAGCACTGGGACAGAAGAGATAGAGGTTCTGTTCCACACTAGCATGTTATATGTTGTGGTAGTTATGTTCTGGGGCTTATACTCAACCTCCACCTTCGTTCAGTCCAATGTTCTGACTTCCTATTGTCTCTGTCTCTCTGTCTCTCTGTGTCTCTCTCTGTCCCTCCCTTCCCTCTCTCTCACTGTTTCATATATCCCAGATTGGCTTTGAACTTGCTGTATAGCAGAGGATGACCTTGAACTTCTGATCCTCTTGTCTCTACCTCCCACAATGGGATTACAGACAATGCTTCTCCATGCCTGGTTTCTGTTGAACTGGAAGTCAAGCTTAAGACTTAATGCATGTTATCAAGCTCTCTACTGACTGAACATCTCCAGGCCCTGATTTTCTATTTTGGAACAGTTATCTTATCATACTCACAGATTCTACAAGTGAAGAATTCATGCAAAACACAGTAAGAGAAGTGTGCATTTGTTCTATAATATCTGGCCTTTTGGGTAGGATTTCTAAACTGTCAGTGGAGAGTGTTCTGAGAGTAAGAATAGTCTGGGGTTTTCTTTTATATCTGGAACTGTGAAGTTGAAGATGGTAGAACATTTTTAGTCTGTATAGCTACAGACTAAAAATACATCTTTTATACAGAGAGAGACAGTTATACAGAGAGAGACAGAGACAGTTATACTTTTCTCCTTTATAGCTAGGAAGAAGCTAAACCTTAGTCATGATGATTCAGGTCTTCTAAGGGCATGAGTCCTCAGCTAGGAAGTCATTGAGTATCACCTCTGTCATATTCTGTTATTCAGAGTAGTCACAAGCTCAGAGTTCAAGAGATGACACCAACTCCTTCTCTCCAAGGGAAACACATCAAAGAATTTGCAGCTGAGTTTTAAAATCACCCAGGGTACCTTTATTAAACCACATGGTGCAGGACACCCAGTGCCTCTAATAAAGTGTTTGAATGATATGATCACCAAGACTTTTTTCCTACACTCTACCTCTTCTGACTGGCACTAATATGGAGTCTCTTCTAAAGAGTTATTTCCCAGGCTTACCCACTGACTTCTCCTACCTCATCCTTCCTTTCATATCTGTTCTCTAACTTGCTCACAGAAAGATCTAAGAGTTTAGCTAACCTAAGGAGATCACTCCCTTCTTGAAACCACTCTTAGGTATTCACAGTCTCCCTCTTTGTCCTTATTCACTGGAGGCTGCTCTATCTCTCCCTTCTGCCTAGTGTTTTGTGATACTTTATCTCTAGCTTGTGTTTTAGAAACAACACAGAGCTCACTCTCCTCTGTGCCTTGGCTTAGAGAATCCCAGTACAGGACTGTTTCTATCCCCTCTTCATCTTCCAACACTCCGTTATTCTGGTTTACCTCTGGAATCCTTCCCTCATTCTCTGGTCTGACTTGATCTCCTTCTCACTGTAAGAACTCTTGAAACTTACAACTGGTATATTGTAATTATGTATAAGCCTATGTGCCTATTATCCCTGAAACTCTATGAAGATGAGATAAAGGGATCTGAGGTCATGATCCATCTTCAGGTCAAAGTTCATATCAACTCACAGTGAATGATTTTTAGCTAGTAGGTGAATGTCTTAGTCAGGGTTTCTATTCCTGCAC
Organism: Mastomys coucha; assembly: GCF_008632895.1. Lineage (NCBI taxonomy): Eukaryota > Metazoa > Chordata > Mammalia > Rodentia > Muridae > Mastomys > Mastomys coucha. The sequence continues at coordinate 200,135,114 of NW_022196905.1, forward strand.
AAAACATCATGACCAAGAAGCAAGTTGGGGAGGAAAAGG
>NW_022196905.1:200135219-200137719 GCF_008632895.1 Mastomys coucha
ACATTGCTGTTTATCACCAAAGGAAGTCAGGACTGGAACTCAAGCAGGTCAGGAACCAGGAGCTGATGTAGAGGCCTTAGAGGGATGTTCCTTACTGGTTTGCTTCCTCTGGCTTGCTCAGCCTGCTCTCTTATAGAACCCAAGACTTCAGACCAGGGATGGCACCACTCATAAGGGGCCCTACCCCCTTGATCACTAATTGAGAAAATGCCCCACAGCTGGATCTCATGGAGGCACTTCCCCAACTGAAGCTCCCTTCTCTGTGATAACTCCAGCCTGTGTCAAGTTGGCACACAAAACCAGCCAGTTCAGTGAAATAAATTCTGTGTCTGAATTTATGCTGGTTGGCTCAGGCTCCTTTATGATTAAACAGGCATGCTGAAATGGCCAAAGTCTAATGATCTCAGTTTTGTTTTGTTTTTAAACTGCTGAGAGACAAGATTTAATAAATAATGCAAGAGACAGATACAGTAAACAATGGTGCCTTCCTTATATAGAAACACCTCTGCCACATGCATGAGGTATTCACAACATCTCAAAGATTTCAACTATATTCTTGGAATAATTTGAAGGGCTAGGCAGATGTCTCAGTTGATAAGGTGCTTGTGGTTGGAAGCATGAAGACCCAAGTTTAGATTTCTAACTCCATGTTAAAGCTGGGCACCATGGTTGTGTTTATAGCACTAGCTCTGAGGGAAGACAGAGACAGGCAGATCCCCAAAGCTCACTGGCCAGTCTGGCCAGCTACCTGGTGAGCTCCATGCTCAATCCTGTCTCACATAATAACAATAGCAATTATGTAAAAAAAAGGAGGAAGGCACCTAGCATTTACTTCTGGCATTCATACACAAACAGATGTATACAGAGATGGAGAGAGGAAGAGAGAGAAAGAGAGAGAGAGAGAGAGAGAGAGAGAGAGAGAGAGAGAGAGAGAGAGAGACATAGCCTCTCAACCCAAAGTCTTTCTATTCTCATCATCCCTGAGGTCAACTCTTGGTTCTGTAGCCCCAGGGCTTTGTGTCTATTAAAACTATATGTAGATTTTCCCTCTTCTCTAAGCTAGCATTTTCTTTGCCTCCATTGCTTCAAGAAAGGAAAGAATTTCTTAGAGTCCCTTTCAGATCTGAAACCCCCATCTCTCTTCAGTAGGTCAGGTTACATAAGTAGGACACTTCACTGGAACTGTCAAAGGACAACTGCTTTTTTGGATTAGTAGGTCAAAGGATGCAGAAACCAACAATGGACTGAAATAACAGAAGAAGCCGACAGGACTCATAGCTGGTGCATTTCTTAACTACCCATGAAGTTTGCAACTTGAGGGTTATCCATCTAAAAGGAGACATTTTACAGGGAAGCTCCTGTCTTTCAAACTCACCTATCCACAGATTTATTATTTATGAAGAGTTCTGCACTTAAGTGGCCTGTGCTTTGACTAGTAATTGCATCTTGCCATGACTTTGAATGTCTTGAGAATCACTGGCTTAAGGATCAGTGAGCAAATACAACTATTAAAACATCCTAAGCTCTCCAGAATCTCAGAGGTATAAAACATTCCCTCATGATTGTGTCCATCAATGTAAAATGCTTGCAAATGTGCCTTAGATTGTGTGTCTTTGCAGGTTTACTGTCCATTGAGCTAGAGGCAGCACTGGGAGTAGTTCCTCTATTACTTATCAATGCTGCAATACTCTCAGAAGAAACTTAAGGGAAGAAGAATTTATTTTGGCTTGTACTTTGAAGTGACACAGTGCATCATGGGAAAGCATAGGAGTGGGCAGCTTCATGATAAGAACATGTGGCTACTTGTTACTTACCACTGACCAGGAGACAGTGAGAGATCTCCATCTGGGACCAGGCTATAACCCATAAGGCCCAATCTCCAGTGACTCACTTCCTCCATCTAGGGACCACTTTCATAAGATTCCACAGCCAGGAATCTGGTTGTGCACACACTTGGAAGTCCAGCACTCCAAGAATAAGGAATTACAGAACAACCTAGGATACATAGCAAAGCCTACCTCAAAACGAAATGTTGGAGGAAAGTACATGAGACACAAGCATTGGCTACATTGAAATATACTGATTCACCAGGTGGAACTCCCTTAACAGCTGAAATACATTTCCATTGCTTTCCTATATAGCTATTTCATGTCATAGTATATATTATAGCCTGGATGTGTGCCTAATCACACAATCTGATTCCTTCAACATTCAAATGCACATGGGCATAAACAGTAATTCCACACCATGTTATTATTAACTTCTCCTACTGGGATCATATAAAAATCTGTTAGTTTTGAGAAATGATATTGGCATAATCAAAGTATATTTTAGTTTAAATATTCCCTTCCAGTTTGTGTGGTTTCCCATTGGAAAACCTCTCACAAATGAAATTTCATTCTGAGCTTTGTCAGTTTACATGTTAAGCAGCCTGATACACTGTTGTGGTAACATGCTTTCTACTACAAAAGATTTTATTGTCCATAATAACTATTCCATT
>NW_022196905.1:200140219-200148381 GCF_008632895.1 Mastomys coucha
TCTTTATCTGTCACTTCTTCAAGCTCTATCATTTCCTCATTCCCCAGTGAGCCAGTCATGTTTCCAGGACCAAGACTCATGGGACATGGCAGTTGCCCCCAAGTGCTTCTAAGCAGATCTGAGACTAAAATTTATTACAAAGAAAACATTCTTCTCCTTAGCTTCCAGACCCAAGCTTCTGATTGCTGAGAACAGAACCATGTGACATTTTGATAGTTTAATCCCATTTTAATACAGACACATTTCTGTTACTACTGTTGCCTCTTGACTGCTTGCCATAATCATGCATGCTTAAATGGTACCACAACATACAGCAAAATATTAGGCCAACTACCATTCATGCCAGTAAAAAAACAAAAAAATAGACTGAACTGATAATAGAGAAATTAAATCCCAATGACATATTGGATTTTATCTTTGAGAATCACAGGGCAGAAGCATGTATTTCCTGGCTCTAGATTGGGTCCAAAATCCAGCTTTAGATCATTCAAACCTAAAGGCAGCATATGAGTTACCTCTATTGCTGACTTCTTCAAGAAGCCAAACCTTCAGTTTTTACTTAAGGACCTAATGATATGGCTCAGTTGGACAAATGCTTGCTTGGAAAGCACAAGACCTAAGCTAGGATCCCTAGCACCCATGTGAAAAGCTTAGACCAGGTCTCTGTGACCCCAGAACTGGGGAAACAGTGACAGGAGGACACCTGGGACTTGCCGGCCAGCCTGTCAGGCTGAACTGCAAATACAGAGTTTAGTGATAACAACCCCCACCCCAAGCAAGATAGAGAGCACTTAAGCAAAATATCCAACATCAACCCACTGACTTCCATGGGCACACACATCCATACATGCTTATACACATGTATAAATATGTACACAAGCACAGAGAGAGGAGGAGGGGGGATAAACGAAGGGGAAGGGATTCAGAAGTGATACAGAGCCAAAAAAAACAAAGACAAAACAGAAATTCTATCTACAGGCACAAGAGAGTTGGGCATAGTAAAGAATGCTAAAAACCTAGAGATGAGTTTTCACATCTCACCCAGCCAACAGCTATGTGAACACCATTTATACCACATTCACTAACATTTAGATGCACAAAGTGATTCTCATTTGGCATATAAAGCAAATTGAGGCTCCCAGTGTTACCTTCAACTTGAATCATTATGCTGCTCCAATTATCTCAGTGGCTTCTATTGGTGTGATGCCCAGGTTGAAACCAGACAGCTAGTGCTTGAGTCCTACAACTGACACCAACCAGCTGTGTGACTTCAGACAAGTTATTCAATCTCTCTGGGACTCAATTTTTTTAATCTTTGATTAACCAATAAGAATAGCTATCTTGTAGGGATGTGTTGAGTAAGTTGAAATTGCCATGTGCTTAGAGAAGAACAAGGAGTATTATATATTTCCAAAAGAGAGTGGTACCTTAACTTCAAAGCCTATCTTCACACCTACCTGATTCACAAAGCTTTCCCAAGTAGATACCATCATGGATTGCTGTTGATGGTAACACATTCTGAAATCTTCATCATTAGGTAATTTAATCATTACACCAATACCTTGGGGCACATGGTTACACATACACAAACCTAGATGATGTATCCTATCACACACTTGTGTTATAACCTATCGCTCTTAATGTGTTACTGTATTGAATACTGATGGGAGATCTGGCAATACATACATACATACATACATACATACATAAATACGTACATACATACATACATGACATTAAAATTACCAAAATACTCTTTTAGTGAATAAAGTTAGCATATTACTTAAGTGATAGCTGTAATCAACTACCTGATGAAAACAATTTAAAGGATGCAAGAATTATTTTTACTGACATTTTCAAAGGACTCAGTGTCTATGGTCACTTTTCTCCCATGAGACTGGGCAGACAACATCATGGCAGTCAACGTGGATGGTTGGATACTCTAAGCTCAAAGTAGACAGAAGAGATAAAGAGCCAAGACAAGTTGTCACCACCCAGGACATGCCCGCAGTGGTCTCTTTTCTCTCAATGTACACAGCATCCTGTATTGGAAGTTCTTTAATCGCCTAAATCTTAAATCCATCAAGAGATTAATCCACTCAGAGCTTTCATGGCCTAGGCATGTCTAGGGACACCCTCACAGACACAGGTAGAATGTGGCTCAACAGGCTCCTAGGCAGTCCTAGGTCTGCTCAAGCTGATAACCTTGATTGATCTTAACTATCGTACTGTAACTGTCCGTGATTCTCAAAGAATAATACCCCAGACTCAAGTAGTAGGCAACAGCAAAGAACCTTTTATTCTGCAGAGAACTTGCATGCAGGGTTCTACCACACATCGAGATGGAAGACAGGGGTGTAGAGTTTGCGGGGTCAATTTAAGGCCTATTAGGGTGGGATGGGTGACTGTTACCTTTCTTTCTCCTGATTGGGGTATGGGTGCCTTTGTGATTGGTTAAGGCTCTGGGGAATGATGGGAACTATACTTGGCTCAAGCTAGGTAGTGGGACAGCTCTAGCAGCTCCTGATTGGCTGCCCATGGGGTTGGCTCAGGCTAGGTAGTGGGGCAGCTTTCTGATTGGCTGCCCATGATGGGTGGTTTTTTTCCTGGAATTGACTTGTTTTGGACTTTTCCAGTTCTGGGAAACAGAAACTTAGGCCTAGTCTCCCAAACTGCCAGTTTGCAGCCTGTCATGGAGTCAGTCTGGTTCTGGCTAACTCTGTCCTCTCAATATTTAGTTTTACATTTCATCAACTTTCAGATTTTTCAAGAACTTTTTAAGGGGACTGGAGAGATGGTTCAGTAGTTGATAGCACTAACTGCGTTTCCAGAGGACCCAAATTCAGTTCCAGGTTCACACCTACCTATAATTTCAGTTCCAACTGAATTTCAAAATCCAACATTCTCATCTGGCCATTGTGGGCACATGCATACACACACACACACACACACACACACCCCAATAAATAACTCTTTAAAAACTTTTTTTTCACAATTTTATAAGAATACTTCACTTACAAAACAACCGTTTTGGTCCAATTGTATAGAATATCTTATTTCTATATACCAATGTTCTCTAAGCTTTTTTCTATTAATTTTTTTCAGTTTGACTTTTTAAATGTTTTGATAAAAAGCAAGACAGTAACATATATATTATCCTCAGCCTACCCAGATCCTTCATCTCTCAAAAGAAGAGCTTTAAGGGACCGGAACACACTGGCAGCTCTCAACCCCTATGACATCCTCTTCTGAACAGCTATTGAAAGACCTGCCTGAGGCTGTTTTACGGACTACTTTAGAAGTCTGAGTGGAAAGAAGATACTCTAATATACCAATTAAACGTGCAAGGCTTGAGACTTAATCTCTAGAACTGCAAACAACAAGCAGTGCAACCCAGACGGCACGACACCTACCAGTCAGCATCATCACTTATTATCAGCATAGTATGGATATTAACGCAACACACTGTGTAATCGTATTTGCTATGCTTTTAATGGAACAGTAGGCTTGCTTGTGCTGCTTCCAAACACATGTGTAATACATTGTAGTAAGGCACAAAAATTGTGACATCACTAGTGATGAGAACCTTTGAACCACACGGCATTCTTAAGGGACTCCATCACAGATGTGGGCCATCATTGACATAAACACTATACAGCAATGCTTATATACAATTTAGAACTGGTGCACAGTCTATGTGTTAGATGTTCAAGTGTATTTACATATTCTCTAAGCAAGTGTGAGCCTACCAGGCATCCTTCCCTATGAAAATCTCAACCCCTTCTCCTGGCAAACATCTGCCCCTTTTCCCAGATGTAGCCTACGGATCCTGTGCTCTTCCAAGTGTTAGATAGATAAAACCGTATTTTTCATGGCAGTTTTTTTTTTTTTGAATGTCTGCAGATTATTTTGGCATTCCCCACATTGAGAGACAGAGAGGGTCTGAGGCTGCTTAATGCAGCAGAGAATGGCATAAGTCATACTTGGTGACCAGTACGACTATGTTAACAGGCTGGCATGGCTGAAGCATCCTTGCATGAAGCTTGAATCCACCCACTGAGAGGTAACTTGGCTGTTCACAGAGACCACCTGTTCACACATCCCTTGGCAATCATACCACGTCTCTCTTGTGGCATCTCAGGCCTTGCAGAACCATCAAGCTGGCTCCTCTCTGTTTCTTTTATGCCCTCTCCAAAGCCCTAGCCCACAAATCTATGGGAATAACAAAATGATCGCTTTATGCCAGTGTGACCGGGACTAATCTATTACACAGCGAAAGCAACCAGAACAAATTCCTGTGATCCTAAGTACTCTGTGACTACCAACAGTAGAGGCTCAATTCACACTGCAGAACAGTAACTTCTACCGGGCACACCTACTGGATGAGCTCCCCAAGGAGCACTCAGCTCTTCATCTTTATATGTGGAGTTCCAAACATAAAGCCTCGAACATGCTGTGAAGAAGAAATTAAAGTCTATGGAATGTATGTGGAACAAAGTACTTGTGGCATTGCATCAAATCATTGAATTACATCAAATAACATTGTATTACGTTTTAAATAAAATAATCATTCATAAGCCGCAGAAAATAATTTATTTTATTTTTAATTATGGAGGAAGGAGGTGTGGGCACCTATGAGCACACAGAAGCCACAGGTATTGGATCCCCTTGAGCTGGAATTACAAGTGATTGTAAGCCAGTAGACCTGGATGCTTGGAACTGAACTTGGGTCCTCTGCAACATTGGTACATGCTCTTAACCACTGAGGCCTCTCTCTAGGCCAATCACCAGAAATTTTTGTTGTCCAGTGACTCAAGTTCTAAGACTGCTCAATGCTAAATGTAATAGATGAAAACCTTCACACATGTGGATACGAGCACCCATTAGGGTTCTCACACTCTATTACAGTCCTGCCCTGCGGATCAGTCCACCAGGTCACCTCAGTTTAAAATCAGCCCAGAGAAAGCTTTCCTTCCTACCACTTAACCAGTGTGCCAGAGCATAAGAGTTCCGTTTGTTTTTTGTTTGTTTGTTTGGTTGGTTGGTTGGTCTTTTTCAAGACAGGGTTTCCCTGTGTAGCCCTGGCTGTCATGGAACTCACTCTGTAGACCAGGTTGGCCTCAAACTCAGCCTGCTTCTGCCTCCCAAGTGCTGGGATTAAAGGCATGTGCCACCACTGCCCAGTAGCATAAGTGTCCCTTGAGACCGTTCTTGTTGAGCCATCACTCAACAAGACAAAACATAGAACAAGACAAAGAGTTGATCTCTAGCCTCTAAAGGCAGAGGGCAGGAAGTAAGACGCTGGATAGATTCTTTCATGGGTTGTGCATATACCTATTGACTGTCAGTGGCTTGCAAACCTTCCCTGTGATTGACAAGCACTGGATTTATGCAGTTGGAGTAAGGCAAGAATGGAGAGCTTCTGTTTCCCTTGCCAGCCTTCACTCACTATAAATAGATCTGGGTTACCTGCTCACATGGGTAAGTAACATGGATGTATGCTCACACCAAGTTTTCTCCACTGTGTTAGCTGACTGATTTGCCTCTACTCAGAACTCTGATACTTCAGAGAATGTTGTTTCTTTGCTCTTCCATGTGCAGGCTGAGTAGAGTCTGAGCCAGCTCTGCTAAATGCCAAGCAGAAGCTTCATGTTTTTCTGGAAATAATGAGCTCGGGGCATGGAAGTAAAAGTTTATACTAGACCGGAATTTCTACTAAAAGTTTTAATAAAGACACACTGTGGATAAGAACACTACAGATTAATTGAGAGAAAGAGATACAGGTGGTGGAGAGTGTTTGTATGAATATTGTGTATTTGAGAAGGACGAGGGTCCTTTAATAACAGTTGCTATGTAGTATATCATAAGTCACTAGGTCAGACTCAAGAGTCAGGATCTGATTGCTGGTGAGCAGCAGAATTGTTTGGAGCTCTCTGTTTTACCCTGATTTTTCTCACTTGGAGGTGAGTCTTTGACTTGGCGATCACATGTAAACCAATTATAATACTGCTTTTACGTCTAATTTTCAAAACAACATTTAAGAGGCCATACACCCAACCAGTTATGTGGTGAAGGAGAAATTAAAGTCTACATGGAATTTACCTAAAACTTAAACTCTAGACTCTGAGATTAGAATGTTCTATGATTAGATTTTTATCACACTTGCCCGATCATTGCATTGACAACCATCAAGTACGATTCGTGTGAATGATCATGGTTAATAAAGAAGAGGATGTGGGATGATTTTTGTTGCTTTTACTAGAGAAATAATGGCCTCCATCCAAGAACATAATGTTCAGAGTGGTAACCCTGAGGATGGGAAGGGCCTGCAATCCATCCCACCCTGCTTTATTCCAAGCACCCTTTGGAGCTGTTTCATTAACCACATTGGCTCCAACACAAGTCCTGGTTGGCAACTGCTGAGTTCCCAGCTTAGTATTCAATGCTTTCGAGATATGGTTTCTCTATATCATTATTTAAAATTCTACCTCCTAATGCCATCTCTATAGAAACCCTATTTATGCAAGAGAATAGAAAACAGATCAAGTACCCATTAGCCATGGTTATAAAAATAGTGGGACAAAAACCCAACCCAGTGTGGTTCTCCAACTCTCACCTGAGTCAGGATCATGTGGACAGCCCGTGGCATGGACTACTGTGCCCTCTAATCTCAGTGTGGATGTGAGAATTCACTTTGCTGACACACCTCCCCAGGTATTGCAGATGCTACATCTCTAAAGACCTCACCCTGAGAACTTCAGGACCTCACTCAGCTCCAGGCTCCATCTAGATCCCCTCCCCTTCTCAGAACCAACTGGTTTGGTACCAGTTTAATGAGATATGATCTCAGGTAGTGAAGGTCACCAGTGCCCAGGTACATTACATCTAGAATAGAAAAGACAGACAGAGATGACCAAGAGCAGTAGAAGAAGAAAAAAAATCACACACCCCATGATTGTTTTTATAAGTGATGGACCACATTAATGACAATGGTCCTACCAATTATAACGTAATCACACCTGACTCTCTTTTCAATCTGTTAATTTGGGGAATTTTGCATTCAAGACTCATTAATTCATTCAATAAATATTTACTGGGTAATTGTTATACCCCAGATAGTGTGAAAAAACATTGCAGGAACAAAGCTCATGAAATCAAGAAGTGTTAGAGACACATGACAAAAGGAATTCTGTAGACTTTAAGTCTAAGTTTCTCAAAAGAGATGAACCTAGCAGAAAGAAGACCTCCCCAAACTCGTAACTGTGAGTTGGGTCATAAAAGGTGAGCTGAAACATGCTGGCAGACACAATTTGAAGCTAAAGTGTGTTACTCTGGGACCAGCTCACCAACATCCTGAAACAGCACGCTTTCCTAAAGGATTGGTCATTTTAGCACTGTGCAGTGAGAACAGCTCCCTTTATAAAGTAAGTTACCAGTAAGTCTTATTTATCCTATGTCTTGGCTTGATCCTTCCCTCGTCTGCCCGTCCTTTTTCATTCCAAGCCTCCCTTTCAGGTACCCAGTTCTCCGTGGCTGTGGGACATCTACCAGGGACTGGTCTTGACCTCACAAGAGCTGAGGTTTACAAACTTCCTTCGGCTACAAGAGGAAAGGAAACACGGCAAGGCTGTTTTAGAAGCAGAGAGGCAGTGTGTGGCCTGATGGAGTGATCAGGCAAAACAACAATGGTGATTAGAACAGAGTGACAGCAGAGACAGGAGAAAGGTGGATGTGGTGGGTGTGGGGTGAAGGAAAAGAAAGGGGTAATGAAGTATGACACCGAGCTTCCTAAGTGAGCAAGTAAGGAAGCAACGGTGCATTCTGGGATAGAGAACACTGGTGGTGGGGAAAGAGGGGTCACAGAAAGAAAGGAAGAAAGAGAGAAAGGAAGGAAGGAAGGAAGGAAGGAAGGAAGGAAGGAAGGAAGGAAGGAAGGAAGGAGCCGGGCAGTGGTGGCACACGCCTTTAATCGCAGCACTTGGGAGGCAGAGACAGGGAGATTTCTGAGTTCGAGGCCAGCCTGGTCTACAGAGTGAGTTCCAGGACAGCCAGGGCTATACTGAGAAACCCTGTCTCGAAAAAAAAGAAGAAAGAATGAAAGGGAGAGAGAGAGAGAGAGAGAGAGAGAGAGAGAGAGAGAGAGAGAGAGAGAGAGAGAGAGA